>NC_090449.1:767381184-767684214 GCF_031143425.1 Pleurodeles waltl | reverse complement strand
AGGAGGCCATGTCATTAGATTTCCTTCTTTTATACCCTTTCTTGCCAGCCACGCTGTGGAGTACTTGGACGCGTGTGATGGAGCATTGTCCTGCATGAAAATCATGTTTTTCTTGAAGGATGCAGACTTCTTCCTGTACCACTGCTTGAAGATGGTGTCTTCCAGGAACTGGCAGTAGGACTGGGAGTTGAGCTTGACTCCATCCTCAACCCGAAAAGGCCCCACAAGCTCATCTTTGATGATACCAGCCCAAACCAGTACTCCACCTCCACCTTGCTGGCGTCTGAGTCGGACTGGAGCTCTCTGCCCTTTACCAATCCAGCCACGGGCCCATCCATCTGGCCCATCAAGACTCACTCTCATTTCATCAGTCCATAAAACCTTAGAAAAATCAGTCTTGAGATATTTCTTGGCCCAGTCTTGACGTTTCAGCTTGTGTGTCTTGTTCAGTGGTGGTCGTCTTTCAGCCTTTCTTACCTTGGCCATGTCTCTGAGTATTGCACACCTTGTGCTTTTGGGCACTCCAGTGATGTTGCAGCTCTGAAATATGGCCAAACTGGTGGCAAGTGGCATCGTGGCAGCTGCACGCTTGACTTTTCTCAGTTCATGGGCAGTTATTTTGCGCCTTGGTTTTTCCACACGCTTCTTGCGACCCTGTTGACTATTTTGAATGAAACGCTTGATTGTTCGATGATCACGCTTCAGAAGCTTTGCAATTTTAAGAGTGCTGCATCCCTCTGCAAGATATCTCACTATTTTTGACTTTTCTGAGCCTGTCAAGTCCTTCTTTTGACCCATTTTGCCAAAGGAAAGGAAGTTGCCTAATAATTATGCACACCTGATATAGGGTGTTGATGTCATTAGACCACACCCCTTCTCATTACAGAGATGCACATCACCTAATATGCTTAATTGGTAGTAGGCTTTCGAGCCTATACAGCTTGGAGTAAGACAACATGCATAAAGAGGATGATGTGGTCAAAATACTCATTTGCCTAATAATTCTGCACTCCCTGTATATATAGATACACACACACGTATGCACACATATACATAGATAGATGTTTCTCTCTCTCTATCTATATCTATATATATATATATATATATAGTTCTCTGCTCTATTTGACTTTGTTCTGTGGTTTTTATGCATCATTTAGGCAACAATTTTTATCCACCTTGCTAAGGAAAAGGGGCTTTCTCCAGTATTGCCCGGCGTTTGTGTGGTTGCAAGTGGTCCCTGATGTGTTGGTGTGCTGGTGTGGGGTCTTTTTTAAAGGGAGCCATAACTTGGCGGAATAGCGTACATTTTTAATTATTTATAGGATTTTACTTATTGAAATTTGGTTGAAAAATAAAATTGGTAGTATTTTAAGCTTTTATCTATGTACATTTCTATCTTGTTTTGATTATTATTTGCTATGTATTTATGTGATTTAGGGTTGACACTATTTAACCGAATAAAGAATTGTCTATATATAGTTCACTTTTTTTATATATGTGTTGTTTCCCTGCTGGCCGTGATCGGCACCCAGGGAAACCACATATTTATTTAAAAATTTGGGCCCTTTCGGAGGGCAGCCTATGACCAGGAGGGCCAACCCCCTGTCAATTTCCTTGAAATTTTGTTTTTTTTAATTATTTATGACATTAAACTCCTAGAAGGGGGGAGATTGCGCCTCTCCAGGGGAAACCATGGTATTTAGTTTAAAAAAAAATATGCCCTGCATGGGGTTTGGCCCATAGTCATGAGGGCCGGCCCCCATGATTACATCCCTGGTGTCAAGTGGGATTTCCTGGCTGTGGGAAACCCTTTCAGAAAGGCCTAGTTTTAAAGGGGAGGCTCTCCTCTTTCAAACAAGGCCTCCCACACAAATACTCCTTAAGCTGGAAAGGCCCAAAGTCATTGGAAACTCAGAAATCTTTATTTACCTCTGAGCCATTGATCAGTGGATGACATGGAGCTATTTCAAACTGAATGCTTCCAAAACTGAAATACTCACATATGGCAATTGGAAATATAATGGGCCACTCTGCTCCTGATCTGACGATCTGGGACTATCTCCAAAAGTATACCTTGGAATTACCATGGATTCCAAGTTAACAATGAATACCCAAGTAGACAAATTAGTAAGATCAAGCTTTATAACCATGAAAACTCTGCAATGCATCTCCCCCACCAGGGATTTCCACACAAGGATCATCTATATCAGCTATGTAAAGATTACATTTGTAACCGGTTGCCAGAATATCCAACATCAAACTGCTTTCCATCTCCCACAAAACAATACATGTACACAAATTACAAGGTGTGCAGCAGCTACACTTGACATATTAACTGAACTGGTAAAAAAAATATGAGGTTGATCTTTCAAAGAATGACTAATACAGAGACATTTTAGGCCACAGTTAGATGATGAAGCAGTTGAAACAATGCGTTTTTCAGGAATGCGATCATATATTACTGAATTGGTCAAATGCATCCATAAATGTACTGAGTTTGAGAAATCAGAAAGCAAATTGGCAAAGAAACAGGAGAAGAAAAAGAGATGATCAATTGCAGCTGAGGCAAATAGTATGCCACTGCTAGGTCCCGGTGATGAAGAAGAAACTTTGACTTTCCCGGTGGGAGGAATACCAAGTGAAGGGTATGTACATGTACTATGGAGTAGAGGAGATTTTGCAACATTTGCAAATCGTTTTCCAAAGTTAATTGAGAATCCTACACAGTGGTACACACAAGTTTCTAGATTTGTGAAAATTTCAAAAGTGCTGTTTATTGATTTGAATACATTCTTTGATATTGCGGTACCAAGTGATTTGTGTATGTAAAATTGCAAAATTGCTGTATAATGGCTAAGTTCAGAGCCTCTGAGAGATGTGCATTCCCCTGCACCGTCTCTTATAGTAATGACAAAATACGATGAGGTGATTACTTTCCTGAAAGGCAATGTTACAGCCAAAGATATTGACTGGTTCAAGATTATTTGAAATACACAAGAGGCAAAAGAGTCAGTGCATGCTTATTATGAGCAATTGCTGGGGATGTTTAAACAGCACAATGGTCAAGAAAATCCGAAGAGAATGATAAGGGGTTCTTTGTGTCGCAGTTTGCTCTTGGGTTAAGACCAGAGATTTGTATGCAAATACAACAGAATGTAATTTGCTCGCAGATTAAACCTTTAGATGAGATCATGAGGTTTGCAAAATACTGCAGTGACGAATAACAGAAGAAGCAGAAAAGGCTTACGGAGAAACTTATGCTTTCACAAATGAAGCTGGCTCAGAAGGGCTTTCAGAATCAGTTGTGTGCTGGGAACACAAGTGGAATGCAAGGTATTGGTTTACAGGCTGGAGTTCAAAGAGCTAATGGAGGAGTTCGTATTTCACAGGGTAGAGGTAAAGGTGTTCTGATTGATCCAAATGTATGTGTACATGTTGCAAAGTTGAAGAGATCAACTCCCTGTCATTGTTATAACAAAATTGAGCATTGGAAGAGGGAGTCTAGGCTTAATTGAAATAGATTAATTGGAGATGACAAAATGATGGAGGAAATCAAGTGCAGATGCAAAACATACCATTTCAGCAAATGCACGTGCCATTGCGGACACAGGTCCCAGTCATGCAGGTTCCGCAAGCTCTGATGGTCCCAAAAAATATGGGAACTCCTGCATTTAATACAATAAAAATGCCCATAGCAAATCCAACTACATTTCAGTATCAGAGCCAGAACTCGTTTCAACAATACCATATGTTGGACAATGATACTTTTGGTTCTGACAATTCCCATTGATGCTGTCTGAGGGGGTAGGAAGATTGCATACTTGGAGCAGTCTTAGACATAGACCACAGTGGACTATTTATAGAAGGAGAAATTAATGGCCCCCAAATGTTGAATAGCATCCACACTTGAGCTAACCGTTCCACTGTTAGAACAGCGGTAGGGCCAAGACCTATCCTCTCAGGAAAGAAGATCCAAGTTATAAATGATACAAATAGCCAGATTATAAACCTAGTTTCAGAAAACATCCCTGTAAAAATGTTTTTGGAGGAAAACCATCAATTTATTGTTTGTGATTCAAGTCCTGTAAATCGGTAAGGGAGACATCTCTTATGCAAGTTAAACTGCACAATTTACTGTACACCGGATGATGTTGAATTTCAAAAGCATGATGAAGATATAGAATTTAAAGAAGGCTTGACAAGGAAAATCTGTAGCATTATATCCAGTGAGAACTGTACAGGATTTGCCTCTTGATTTGAAAGAGACTGTGAACCCAGAATTATAGGATTTTACAGGAACAAATATTGGACTAATTAAAGATATAGAACCAGTCTGGATCACAGTGAAACCCAATGAAGTGTATCCAAGAACACAACCATATAATTTGACCCAAGAGAAAGTGGTAGAAATAACACCAGTAATTAAAAACATGCTGAGGAAAGGGATTTTAAAATAAATAGTTCGAAGCCCTTGCAAATCTTCGATCATGGGCTTAAAGAAGCCAATTGGTAAATATTGGATTGTGCAGGATCTTTGAAGGATTAAAAACTTTGTGTTGTTCAATGTTGTTCGGTGGTACCGAATCTAGCTACAATACTTTTTCAAATTCTGTGCACTGCAGAATGGTTTACTGTTGTGGATCTCCGCTAGGCGTTCTGTTCTACCCCATTGCATGAGGACAGCCAGTTCTTGTGCTCATTCGTGTTTCGAGATAGAGTTTTGGCATGGTGGCAAGTTCCACAAGGTTATACAGAGATCCCATCCATTTTCAGTCAAATCTTGAAAAATAATCTTGAGTCTCTGCAGATGCTTTGCAGATCAGTTGTCGTGCAGTAGATTGATGACTTGCTTGTGGTGTCAACTTCACAAGAAGCTTGCAGACAGGATACAATTGCTTTGTTGAGTTACATAGCTGACAATGGGCATAGGGGGTCTCTGAATAAACTGTTATTTTGTCAAAAAAAGTCCATTATTTGGGAAATATTATTGAGAGGGGAAAGAGAAAGGTGTCACAAGAGAGGGTGGGGATAATCCATAAAATGAATCCACCAAGAATACTGATTGAATTCAGGATGTTCCTGAGAATGGTAGAAAGGTTGGCTACTGTAGACAATGGATACCAAACTTTTCCCTAGTAGCCAAGCCTTTACTGAGGCTGACACACAGGGATGTGTCTGATCCACTTCCATGGGACAGCAATTGCTTGAACGCTTTTCTAGAGCTGAGGGAAAGTTTCTCTCATGCCCCGGCATTAGGAATTCCATATTACAATAAGATACTCACCTTGTTTTGCAGTGAGAGAGAGGATTGTGCTCTCTCAGTGCTTAATCAGATGTATGGAGATTCACATTGAACTGTGGCACATTGTGGACTACCTATGACCCTGTAAACTGAGGACTGCCCGGTTGCTTTGAAGCAGTTGTACCAGCTGGTTTCAGCATCGAGAGATGTGAAAACATAGTAATGAGACTTCCTTTAACCGTTATGGTCCCTCACTCCATGGAAAAATTGCTCACTCAAACGAAAACACAGTGCATGACCAACAGCAAGCTTACAAAGTACGAACAACAGAATCTTGCTGCTGAAAACATAGAACTAAGATGTTGTTCCACATTAAATCCAGCAACTCTTTTGCTGGTACCTGAAAATGCAAATGATGAAGATATTAAACATGATGGTTTAGATGTCAAGGATTTATGCACCGAGCCAAGACCAGATATAAAAGACAAACCTTTAGAAGTGCATGATTGTAATTTTTGTGGACGGCTCATGCTTGAGAAACAGTTAGGGTACCCTGAGTGCAGCCAGTGCAGATGATCCAAGAAGTTGTGAAAGTTTCTTGGCTTTGAGGTATTTACCTCTGCACAAGTGGCACAACTGATTGCCCTTACAAGAGCTTGTACCCTATCACAGTTGAGAGTGACTGTATTTACAGACAGTCAGTATGCTTTTGGTGTGGTCCATGTTATTGGACAGTTATGGTCACAGAGAGTTTTCATGACTTCACCTGGCTTGCCTGTATGAAATGGCATACATGTGAAAAGACTGCTTGATGCCCTACAAAAGCCTACAGAAGTGGCAGTGGTAAAATCCACCGCTCACCAAAGTGGCAATGTCTATGTCACAGTTGGAAAAAGATTTGCTGACAAAGTTGCCTGATATTGTGTACTTGTGACTTGCACATTTAATGGGGCATATACAAATGAATCTAAAGAGGACACTACTTTTTCAATGTTGTTGTCAGTGGCTGATACTTGGGAAAAACAAAATAGATTGCAAGAAAAGGTTTCAGAAGCAGATCAGCATGATTGGATTAGAGCAGGATGTTGTAAAAACACAGATGACATTTGGATTTTAGAGAATGGAAGACCAGTTGCCATACAGCTTTCTGTTTCCCATGATACAACATTTTCATGGTCCTACATATCATGGGAGACATGCAATGGTAAGATTATTCAGGCAAAATTGGTTTAACCCGAGATTTAGGATGCTTGCAGAATAACATTGATGTGTGACTTGCTAACAGATTAATGTGGGGAAAAGAACACCGGTAACATTGAGTCACATAGGAAGATTAGGTGGTTCCTTTAACAGGATGGAAATAGACCTCATCAACATGCCTGTTTGTAAAGGGCTGAGCTATGTCCTAGTTATGATGTGCATTTTCTCTAGATGGGTGAAAGCCTACCTACCATGGAGAAATGACAGTCTCACTGTACCTAAATTTCTGTTGCGAGAATTGATACCCAGGTTCAGGCTACCGGTTTCTCTGAAGTCTGGTTGTGGGACTCATTTCAACAATGAATTCTTTAGAATGTTATGTGCAACTTTACAGGTGGAACAGAGATTACATCATAGTTATCAACCAGATGCTACTGGAATTGTTGAACAGCTAAATTGAACCATAAAACCCTGGTTGTCCAAAGTCTGTGCCTCTGCATCACTGAAATGGCTAGATGCTTTGCCTTTGATATTGATGAGCCTCCGAAGTACTCTTGACAGGAGAACAGGATTATTGCGACAGGAAATTCACATGGGGTGTGCAGTGAGACTGCTTACTGTCCCTGCGAATACACTAGTGAACATCACAGATGACATAAAACTTGATTACTGCAAAGGATTAGCTGATGTGGTGCATTCTGTCTCTCACCAGATTGAAGCTGCTACCCCAAATTCGCATAAGGAGTAGTGCCACAACCTCAGTCCCAGGGACTGGGTGTTGATCAAGAAGCATGTGCGGAGGTCTTGTTTGGAACCATGATAAAAAGGTCTGTTCAAAGTAATCTTGATCTCAAACACTGCTGTTACATGCCTGGGATTCCGAGTTGGCTGCATGCAGCACATACACAGAAATGGAGGTGTCCCTATAAATAGAGTGTATTGCGAACAAGAACCAAGGGCACCTGTGACTGCACCATCCCAGGCAATACCAACGCAAAGAGCCGAAAGAAGGAGAGAGTCTCAGACTATCACACCAGTCCAAGTTCCTGTAATATCACAAAGTGGAGTAAAAGTCCCTGAAAAAGAAACAAGATTTCAACATGAGATAACAGTTATAGATGATCCAGGTGAAGGGAAAAGTAGTGGAACAAGAAGTCTCACACATGATGCTGGATGATCTCAAAACTATGGTTGAAATAAATTGAGATCAAGTGTGTTGGTTGAACATATACCACCAACTACTGGTGAGTAGACAGAGGCAAGCGGTGTAACTGACACAGAAGAAGAATATCAAAAGACTTGAAGAAGGTAAAAAAAAGAGCAAAAGTGTCTTGTCAAAGGTATTCTGCACCTGCATGGATTTACTACATGAATCAAGTGCTAAATGCATCAGCGGAGGATTTGATTGACCTGATATTGGAACTATTTGAGCTTCCATGCCATCACACCAAAAACAACATTGGGGGAAAAGCTGCTGAAAAGATTTCTGTGAGAAACTAAAGTTTGAGAGACACTATTGTATGAAAAAGTACAAAATACTAAAATAAATACTGATATTACAACTAAGAAAGTTACTAAATATAAGAATTATGAAAATATCCCTGTGCCCACGTTTGCAGTAGCAGAGTAAGGCTAACATATTTAGAAGAAGACAAATTAGGGTTAGGAATGACTATACACAAATTTCTGTAAATAAAGCTGTAAGAACTAACTGCAAAAGAAAATCTAAAGAAGCTGCTTTGTTTAAAAGTCTGAAAGTGAACTATTGACTTTATTTGCTGCTATATTTCATTTAATAATCTTATTAAGGACAAGAATAGGTTTCCTAGATGCAAGATTATTATGGGCATTACATTTTTAGTAGTAGTGTTAGAAGTCATAACAATGCTAGTAGGAATTTATCTCACACCAGCGATAGAGAAACTTAGTTCTACACTTGCTCCTGTGACATCTACACACACAATAGAAGAGGCAAAATTGAAGTCATCATTTGCAAATTACATGAAAGAGGATTACATAACCAATGTTTATTCTAGATTAGTTCAGGAATATATGCAAGCATTGGATGTAAAGGACTGTTATGTCTGTGCACACTTACCGTAGTCAGCTGCAGAGACGGTGATATACCGTCACATACCATTGTCAAATGCAATCACATTTAATATTTAACTTAGTTTAGAATATGGGCAAGAACATTTTGAATGCTGTTATTCAAATTACAACATGATTCTATCAAATGTTCCATTGCAGAGAATAACAACACAAATTTACACCTACAGGCAAAAGAACTGAACACAACTTGGTATTACTTTAGACAATTCACACATACAGACACTGTTAGGGCATATAAAAACAATATGGCCTGTTTAATGAGATCATTATAAAGGACACTTATCGCTGCATTAAAAGAAAGGCGGGCACATAATTCCTTTATGAATAAAAACAGGGGAAGACATTTAAATGTTTGAGAGAAGGACGAAGATGAATACAGAAAGAAAAATATCTGTCATAAACTGAAACTAGACAGACAAAAGAGGAAAATATGTGTTTACAAAAGAAGAAATCAATTTAGAAAAAACTTGTAGGAATTAAAAGTTGTACACAGACATTTGAAATTATGGGAGGGTCATGCCAAATTTTGCAAAGAGAAGAGACCACTATCACAGGAGTTTATTTAGTTTGTGGACAGGATGCTTATTTTCTACTATCAGCTGATTTGGAGGGTATTTGCTATTTAGCTTCACTGTTTCTTAAGACGCATCATGTAAGTACTATAGCTGCTTTGATAATGACACCATCACATAGGCATACATGTACTATAGGTGATGGAATGCAATTAGTTGGAGCTATTTGTGGGGCAATCATACCACCAGTGGGAGTTGTTTTAAAGAATGGGAAAATTAGAAAGCTTTCAACAGTACTGGATAAATTGGAGACTAGCACTTCTGGAGCTTTATTAGTTGTTAGCACAGCATCAGTGGTTGTCAGATTAGTGGTTTTACAAAATCGCTTAGCTTTAGACGGTATGCTTGCAGAAAAAGGCTGCAAAATACTGAAAGCTCAGCATTGCTGCTGAGAGTAGGAGAATTTTAGAATTCACTAAGACCATTTCCCACTTTAAACCTGAATTAGAATAATTAGAAACAACTAGTGCTTTAGGAAATGTAGGTAAGGAAGTTTCTGCTATTGGCAACTGGCTTGCTGCCACTGGATGAGGGTTTTTAATTATATATTTGTGCTAGTCCTCATAGTTGGATTATGCTTATGAACTTTGTTTGCTTTTTATAAGAGCTGTGGATGTTATTTTGATAAGAGAAAGAAACAGATTATGAAAGAACTAGAATTAGAAGAATCTAAGATTGAGAGTAAAAAAGATTGAAGAATCTGAAACTTTTAAATTAAAAAAGAAAAGACTCAACTGAGGATGTTAGCTCTAAATATTCATTTGTAAAGAAAATATGATGTTTTGATAACCATCAGAAGGGGGAATTGTAGGAGCATGCACTAAATGTTGACAAATGGTGAAACAATGTGCACAATTAATGATGAATAAAAATGTTTTTAAAATGCAAAGGTTGTTCTAGGCAATCATGTTAAAATGTGCTAGGCTGAAATGCTAAGAAACTGACATGTTATAGTTAACTAAACTGGAAGAATTTTAGAGTCAGCGTAAGACTTGATCTTAACCTCTTGAAATACCTCTTTGTCACGGTGAATGGTTGTTGCTCAAAATGTTTTTCTCTTCATTTATATAGATGGTTTTTTTCTTCTGAAAAGACCACTGCTAACTAATTAATAGACTTGTCATTTAGAAGGTTAGGTATGAAAGTTCACACACAGGGATGTGGACATTAATGGAAAGACAGATCATGAGAACCTAGACAAAATACTTAACTGATAAGACATAGTTGTAGTCTTAGAAGTTGCTGTCTGAAGTATATTGTGTTCCCATGAGAAGACAATCAGTGAACATGTTCCCATGGCTGCATCAAAAGCTGATTTGTCGACTGAAGAAAGAAGAAGCCACACGAAGTTGTCACATTTGATTTTGTCTGTCTTTAAATGGTGCATGTTGCTAGAGTAGGTTATCTCACTCCGCTTATGACCCCTTTCATGCTCATGTTAGCATGTTGCTTAGAGACTCTACTGTGTTTCTTGAACCTTTCTTCATGAGAAGTTCTGGTTTGATTGATTACTGATTTATTGTACTGAATTTTGATGCTAAGCTGTATGATTTCTCATGAATTCAGAACTCTTTATAGGTTTCTGAAACTGACACCTTTATCCTTGTCATTCCTAGAATAAGGATTATTTTCCTATATGGAGAGCGCATAACACATTTTATGACTTAATGGTTACAAATTTTTAGTATTGATTTCTGCTAAATCAAATAACTGAGATTGATTAATCTAATTGATATGATGATTCTAATAAAGATGAACTACTAAAAGATTGATTTATAAAACCCTTTAACTCATACCAAACTCTTGATTGACTGAATACTAGTTTAAAATTGTTGTGATAATCTGTGATTAATCTCAGACAATTTAAAGATCTATCAACCTGAGAAAAGTAAGGTTAACCCTGATGACAGTAAGCTGAGACTTCAAACTGAAATGATCTAAATGCCAGCACTGCACAAATGGGAATTTAACCACCCACTGGGACTGAGGGCTTAAGAGTTTAATTCTGCTACCCATGAATGTGAGTAGCAATGTAAATCTGTACTATTATGCTCATGTATGTGGTGGAGTACAGTGTCTGCACTGCAGACAAAGGACATTTCTGGACGCTCACTGTATTGCATGTCCTCAAAGTGGGAATGGGAGGTGCTCACAGTGCAGATTCCATAGCATCTCTTTGAACGAGGTAAGCATCGGAACCTGTGATTGCCATACCCCTGGTATACCATTGAAAACAAAATTTCCACAGATTCATTATGCATTTGCAAAAGATCTAATATGACATGGAAATTGTCTTTGTTAATATGCATATGCAGGATATACTCCTTTTAAATTATATATGTAAAACCAAGCATGACCACACTATTTCTTTGGGATGACACAACATTGTGATACTGTCCAATTGACACAGTTTGCATAAGATCAAATGATACAATAACACATTGAATAAACTGCAAAACAAGAGCGACTTGAGGAGACATACATTTTTGTCCATGGTAATAAATATAGCTGCCCACAAATCTGAAAACTCCTATTTTGTGTGTGTCCCTTGGAAACATTCAACCTGCTGGTGTGACCCTACAATAGTTTTTTTTTAGTTTTTTCCTTCTTTTTCCCATAAAAAGTGTTTGAAGGACACAAAGATTTAGGTCTGCTTGGTCTCAACAGGTTACAGGCAGGAGATGTGGCTGTTGTTGAGTATGCTCTTAGGGTTTTGGATGTACATTTTCGTAGTGTAGATCAGACTACATCCAACATTCTAGAGCATGTAAAATGGAACACATGATGCATCCAAGTGTACCAAGTCCCCTGGTGCAGAATAATTCATTTTTTTGTTCTTGCTTTTCAAGCGAGCACAGCTGGCAAATGGGAGGAGGTAGTTTTCCTTGCAATTTTTGGATTCATGCTCACTCCTCTTCTTCCCATTATTCTGATTACTGGGACTCCTGTCTGGTTAGAACTTCTTGTGCACCACATTGATATGTTCAAGGTGGAAACAGTGTTTCATGAACACTGTCTCTTAATTGTTGCATTTTACAAGTGATTTAGTGATGCAAATTAGTCTTCATTTCCTCATTAAGAATGTTTGTGCTCATCCTTCCCTTTGTGTACATAATGATTGCTTGGATGGCTTCCACTTGGTGCATGTTACACTCATTTGAATGAGAATGTTGACATATACCATGTTCTCCAGGGCAGGACCTGGTAATGTATTGAGGTGGGCTATGCCAGCATTTCAGGCTACATGTGTTCAAAGATGTTTCTTTGTTTTTGTGCTTGCTGCTATCTACAGCTAGCGTTTTTGAGGAGGCAGCATTTTGTTTCATTGTAGTTGGAGTCCGTCTCATAAAACAGCAAAGGTTCAGTGGTAGATGAGAATGCTGGAGTAAGTGTACTGTCTTTTACCTTCTTATGTGCCTATGTCTGTAATGATTCTTTGTTCCTTCTTTAAAATGTCTATGCACTTGTGAAACCCGTTAACTAGAGACATTTTCTTCTTGGGTTTCCACAAGGCATTTGAGATTGAAATTAGAGAGGTGATGTCAAAACTACTTGGAGAATTAGGGCACTATGCCTAGGCATTTAATTGCAATAATTTCCACATCGACTGGATGTTTTCTGCTAAACTGGGTCTGAACTGAATTGTCCTGACCGGTGTGAAATCACTCCGTAGTGTAAGCGTGTTGATGGTTTGTTTTATTTTGTAGCCTTAACTTTAGTTGTCATGGGTCCTAGTATCAATCCTGGTGGTTAGGAAGGTGATGTGTCATTATACTTCTGACATGGTTGCTTTCTTGTCTTTCTCATCTTCAGTCTGTGTATGGATGAAGAATTAAAAGTTATTTTCATTAGAGCTTCATAGATGTTGGTGTTCTTCCAGATGGTTCAGTTTGTGTTTCGCCAGCTGCATTAGCTTGTAATTAAGTTGTTCTCTCATTTCCAATTGAAATGAGGGTCCTATACTTTGGTAGATCGTCAGTGAAATATGGGAGGTGACCATGAAAAGTGGCACAGGGGCAATGCATCTTTTATGTATGGGCAACCTTCATTAATCAGAGACATTTGCTGACTTGTCAAAGTTTGGAAACCCATGCTTTCTTCTTTGATGGATTAGCGTTTTGACCTTTCTTTTTTTGTTCACTCTGGGCCTGATTTAGATCTTGGTGAATGGGTTACTCTGTCACAAATGTGACAGTTCTTCAGCCTACCGTATTACAATTTTCCATAGCATATAATGGAATTGCAATATGGTGGATGGGATATCCTTCATGTTTGTGACAGAGTAACCCCGTCCGCCAAGATCTAAATATGGCCCTCTAACTTTCTTTCTCTTTCTGGTTTCTCTTTTTACCTTTCTCGTACTATATCTTTCTCATTCTGTCTATCACTTTCTCTTTATCTCTTTCTCTGTGTCAGTCGCTCTTTCTCTAGACTTCTCATTTGCCTTGTTCTGGTTTGCTTAACATCATAAATGATTCCGTGGTACATATCACAATGTAAAAGATACTGGAGATGGAGGGGCTTAGTTAAAAACAAATTGTGGCCTACTGCACTATGGTACCTGTCTCAATTAGTGGATACATCTGCACAAAGTAAGGGCTCTGTGGAGTAAGACATTATAGCTAGATTGTGAGAAAGAGAACTTTTAATTGAATAAGATTTAGGATGCACAACGGCTTATTGTGATTGTCAGTATTTCACTTTAATACATTCATTCATTCATTTATATTTACTGAGTTTAATGTGTTTTTATTTTCAGAGTGTCAGAGCATCAGGGCTCGTTCTGCTGGAGACTGTGCTGTTTGGATCCCTTCTTCTCTATTTTCCAGTAAGTTGTAAAATATTTGTATGTGTAATGCTGCAATTTGGCCGAGAAGCATC
This sequence comes from Pleurodeles waltl, assembly GCF_031143425.1. Lineage (NCBI taxonomy): Eukaryota > Metazoa > Chordata > Amphibia > Caudata > Salamandridae > Pleurodeles > Pleurodeles waltl. Next base: position 767,670,207 of record NC_090449.1, on the reverse strand, counting down.
ACATCTGATTACTTACAGTCTACCAAGCTTTCCAAAATATGCTAAAAATAAGAACACGACAACTTGGCAATGGGAATGTGAATTAAGTGGGAAATTTCATAACAAACAAGCGAGCCGTGAGGAAGTTCTGCGGCTGCTCTGGCTAATTAAAAACTGCTCACTACAGCGTTTCAAAAAATGACACATCTAGTATACTATGAGAAACAAAATCTGTAATCTGTTATAGTGCAGTGAACTGATTGTTGGTGTGATTTCAAACATTAGTAAACTGTAGGACACATTGACCTCAGTTTAATTCATACTGAAGTATTATTGGATAACCTACAGGATTCCAACGCACCAAGCCGCCAAAAACACATCACTCTAAGCTCTAGATGAACTATCAGTTCATTCACAAAATGTGGCCGCAAATTGCACTTGTAAAGCGATCTATTAACATATTTCATTTCAAAATCACTGTACGCAATGGGTCAAAGAATGACGTGCATAGTGAATATTAACTAAGCACGTCACAATTTGTGTGTGGCTACAAACAAAACGGATGATGACCTGCGGGAAACAGCAGACCACCATTCCATAGGGAAAAAATTAAAGCAGCCCTTGTTCCTTAAAAGAACCAGCGCTGCTTTAAAAAAAACACCAGAGAGGAGCAGGTAGTGAATGGTCTTAATTTTTGTGAAGTAGTTACCACCTCCTTTGAGCTATTTGTTAATGCATCAGTGGTTTGCGACTCGAATTGAGGTTGCAAACCATTGATACATTGCATACTGAATTGCAATGTGCTAGGAACGTCCCATTTGCATCCCTACCAAATTGCAATTTGGTATGGGTTGCAAAATTCATTTTACGAGTCATAAAAACTTTTTACGTTTGCAATGACCATTTTACAGTCTGCATAGAGTGCAGTGTTCCAAAAAACTCTTCATAGCAGAGCAGATCTTTTTCCCTTGTTGCACTTGCCCATGTTCAGTTGGCAAGCCAGGAAAATCTTACTCCACACCACTTCCCAGCAAGATTTCTCAAAACCAGAGGTCGGGGATGGTCGCTACTGCTTGCGTTGAGAAAACGTCAGTGTGCATTGAGAAAGCTGCCGTTCGAGTAGAAAATCTACTCAAGCAGCAGAAAAGCAGCAGCACCCTCTTCTGAAGTGCATTGTGCCGTTTGCGCTGCTTTTTCAGCATGGGACAAAAACCTGGTGCTAAAAATCAGTTAGAACAGCATGCCCTCACGCATTTTGCTGCTTGCATAACTTCATGTAGCACAGTGGAATTTTTTGGTCACTTTCGACCCAGGCCTAGTGTGGACTATACCGAAAACAAAGGATTTAAAACACTGTGAGAAATACTGTTGCCTTGTAGAGTCTTGAGCTCATGTGCATTCCATGAGAAAGGAGCTCTGTATTATATAGTGCACACTAACTCTTGCAGTAATACAGAGTTTATATAAGTTATGATCAAGATGGTTTAGTTCATTTTTTGTATCTCTCGTGCCCCATGCAGTCATTTTCTGGATGGTCTAACTTTCAAAATCAGGATGGCGTCCCTTCTCTGTGGCATTTTCTCGATGCTGCCTCTTCTTGGATTTTTATCTACAACTTCAAGAATAGTACACCTATGTTCCTTTTGCAGAACGGTGTTAGAGAATGTGATTGAACAATGGTGCAGTTACTGATGCAATATTTGTGCTGAATGGTTATTTTGTAAGTCTCTTGATATGTTTTCCCAATGTAAAGCACATTATAGGGGCACACCATTGCCCAAACCATACTTTACATTGCAATTTGTAAAGGACGAATGGAAAATCCAAATGTTGTGTGATAATTCTTTTGCTGCTATTGTCTGATGGTAAACCATATAGTGGCCACACCGCGGCCACACCACTGATGACCACTGATCAGAACTAGATCCTAATTAACTCGAAGAATATTCGGTTCCTAAGAGTGTGACTAGGACATGGGCCCATAGAAGTTCATAGTTGAAGCTGTAATTCCTTTTGAATTTCAGGAGATTTTGGGTGGTGGTTGCTGTAGGGATACCAATACATGGTGTGGATCAATGGTAGAGAATCTGACCAATGGTTTGGCCTCTGTTTTCCCTTTCCATTTTAAAAACTCCTCTTGGGAGAATGAATCCACAACTTTTAAGGGCATTTTTAAGCCCTTTTTTGCATAGCCTCTAGTTTACCCGAGTCTTCAAAGAAAGTTTCTTTTGTGGTAAAATGATGCTTTATTCTAAGTACCTGACCAAAAGGGAGGTTGTTTCTTGGGTAGACGTTTTAATAGTGCAGGAGGATGTTTTCTGCTTTATTTGTCTGGAGGTATGTCACAAGGTACCCTGAGCAGGGGTGGCCCCTCCACTAAACCGTAGGGGTGTCGCCCTGCTGCTGAAAGGCAGCAGAAAAATAAAATGATAATACAACTATTGTATTATCATTTTACTTCTCGCTTTCTCCTCAGCCATTCCACCAAGTGTAGGATGGGGTGGAGTCATCCTCATTCCCAGGGGAGGAGTAGTGTGCACTGTAAGTGTGCATGTTGGTTTGGCCGGCCGTCCTAGGCTGGTCAAACCAACATGCACACTTAGAACTCTCCACCCAGGCTGTGTTGCACAGCCCGAGTGAAGAACCACTGCAGGCTCCCAGTCCCCAGGTGAGAGGCACTTCAGCCCACTCAGACCAATCCAGGCACTTCTCTCATGCTGGGCAACAACATGAGAGGACCGTCTGGATTGGGTGGGGAGAGAAGAAGCAGAGAAGCACTGAAGCAACAAGCAACACTGAGTCGGCATATGGCAGGTAAGTTTTGTTTAAAAAAAAAAAAATTAGTCCACCCGCTGGCATGACCACCCCACTGAGCATTATTGCCAGCAGCTGCCACTGGTCCTGAGTCCTGTGAGATTCATCTGTCTGAGAGCCTTATTTCTGATTATTATGGTGCATCATAAACTTGATATCTTAGGATCTACCGTTGAGCCAACAAAACAGTTCTTGTGGTTTATCTTCATTGCTGGTTCAGATGTAAAAAATGCCATACATGTACTGTCTCCAGGTGGTAATGTTTTAAAAATATGGTTTACTATTGTAAATCCTGTATCCTCTTATTGTGTCATGGAAAAAATAGCTAGTTTGGGGAAAAGGAACAGTAAATTACAGTGCCCTTGATTTGAAAGAGGAAAACTCCCTGGAAAAAATAGAAATTCTTCTTGCAGGTCACCATTGCCAATGAAACAGTGATTTCTGTAGGACCCCAGCTGGATCATGGACATTGATTTAGGTACCATTCAATAACTTCTAAGTCTTCATCCTGAAGGATGATGGCGCATTAAAAATCTTGGTCCAATATCATTAATATTTGATCTGTTTTGTTAAACTTTTTCTTTCCACTCTTTTAATAAAGTTAGTTGTATCTTTGACATATCATCTAGTTGTTTAAAAAAAGGTTTTTTTTTTACAAAAAAAGGATGTATTTGTAAATAGGATCAAAAATTGGATCATAGTAATGTGGCTTTTTTCATTCTTGGCAGACGGGTTACTCTGTCACAAACATGATGGGTACTCTCTCCACTCTATTACAATTTCCATAGAATGCATTGGAATCGTAACATGGCGGATAAGATGTCCATCACATTTGTGACAGAGTAAACCTGTCCACCAAGATCTAAATCAGGCACTTAGTTTTGGTGTGTCATTAGCTGCAGAGCTTTTCCAAGACGTCATTTGACTTATCGTACAGCCTGCTCTGAATGCATTCAACTATACCTATTACTTATTAGTTTTCAGAGCTACACAGGAGGAGCATGATAGATCTCTCATACAGGTATGTTGTTTACTTACTGATGCAGGTTTGACTTTAAATGCAGAAAAGTGTGAGTTCCACAAGACAAAGCTATACTTCTTTGGCTATATATTTTCTGATGGGGGAATGACACCCAATCCTGTGCAAGTGCAAGCACAGTCAAATGCTGAGCCCCCACAGGATGTTTCTATTGTATGTTCATTTCTTTGCATGGCCAGATACTCTTCAAGATACATAGAGGACTTTACTACTGTTAGTACTCCATTTTGAGAGTTGTCGAGTTCATTTCAGTGGTCACAAGAATGTGAGAGAAGTTTCAAGAGAAACAAACACACCATTGAAAATGCTGCTGAAATGGCATACTTCAATTCAAAGCATCATATAGAGGTTGTTAACGATAGTCCAGTCGTGTTATGCACTATCCTTGCCCAGCACAGTGGAATCCCAAATGCTGAAAAGCATAGTGTGGCATATGCATACAGAAGCTTGTCCCAAACAGAATGTGCTTACTCACAATCTGAGAAAGAAAGTTTAGCCGTGGTATTGGCTTGTGAACATTTCCATGTATTCCTGTATGGAAAGCCTTTTACGCTGGTAGCTGATCATCAAGATTTACTGACTATCTTTGGCAACCCAAAAGCCAAGATGCCTCCTCGCATTGAATTATGGGGACTATGATGCAAGAGTACTTGTATAACATTGTGCATTGTCCAGGAAGGATCAAAACCCTGCTATCTATGTTTGAAGAGTGCCTATACATGGTAAAGGTCCACCTTCTAAGATGGCTGAAGCCTACATTAATTTAATTGTAAAATCAAATACGCCATCTGCTATATTGTTAGCCCAGGTTATGATTTGTCCATAACTCAGGAGGGAATTATACTACAAAGGACGAGAATCTTGATTCCACAGAGTATGCAACAGAAAATTATTGAAGTGGCTCACAAAGAACATTGAGTATCATTGCCACAAAAAGAGCTCTCTGAGACCAAGTAGGGTTTCTATATTTAGATGAGAGGGTTGAAAAAGAACTCAAGGCCTGTCACCTATGCAGCTGTCTTTCAAAACATTACGCAACATCCTCTGAATATGTCAGAACTCCTTAAGCATGCATGGGAGAGAATAGCAATTGACTCTTTTGGTCCACTCGATAATGGACATCACCTGATGGTGATTGTGGACGAATACTCATGTTTTCTATTAGTCGAAGATCTCTCATACTCAACTCACAAACAAGTCATTGAGAGACTAGATGACATCTTTGTGACATGGAGTGTTCCAGCCATTTTGAAGTATTATAAAAGCCCACCTTTTTTACAGTTGAGAATTTGAAGAAATCCTGGAACATCCAAATATAAAGTATTAAAAGATTACACATTTGTGGCCGCATGCCAATGGATGTTTTGCACATTTTATGAGTACCCTAAAGAAAGCAGTAGAGCATTCAACTCTTGAGAAACTCATTTTGAAAACTGTATTAAATTCTGCCCTACAAACTTATCGTTCAACTCATCGCATGGCTACACACTAAAGTACTGCGACTTTGATGCTCAGAAGAGCAATGACAACCAAGTTATCTCAATGGACCAACAAGAGAGAAAAACGTGACAACACGATTCATACAAGGGACTTGGTTAACAAGCAGAAAATAAAAGCTTATGTGGACAATAGACGACATGCGAAAAATATCACTTTTAAAAGAGGAGATTTGTTTTTTGCCCGACAGATGGGAAGAAGGAAATCGAATGCTCCATATGATGCTGAACCTTTTCATATGGAGTCTACCAAGGGCCACATGGTGACTGCCCAGCACCCTGGGAAGTCTGTACCAGAGACTCTTCTCACTTTAGGCCTCTGATTCATTGGCCTTCAAATCGAAATGGCGAAGGAAAGACTGAACCTGAAAACTCAGTGACTGCTAATACCTTGTCACCTTCTTCAAAAATCTCTGACACGGAAGGTGACAGCTCCCAGCTTCCACTAACCAGAGAAGGTCCACTGATCAAAGTGCCAAGAAGGTCGATTGAAGATATTTCATTGTATGTGTATATATATATATATATATATATATATATATATATATATACACACACACACACAGAGTTTGCAAAAACTGTTTTTTTTTTAACAGTGGGGAAGATGTAGCGTCTTGCAAGGGTTATGAGGGAACCCTTTTGTTTTTGGTCTAATGTTCCAGTTTGCTTTTCAGGCACATAATCTTACATGGGCCCTGGGGGTGTAACAGGCATTTGCGTTCACTTTTTGTGTCACCCCAAATGTGGCCTCTTGTGTAATATAGATTGTACCAATGCACATCATGCAGATGAGATCACTATGTGACGTTCCCTCATTTGCATGCAGTAGTGTCCCCATGCAAACAAGGAAAGACTGCACTGTATTACGGACACAAGCATTAAAATGTCGGAGTGATCCAAAGTGACAAATATATCCAAGTGGCATTTTCTGTGTCTGGAAGGATGTAGAGGGTTATGGATGAGCGGGAGAAATAGAAGAATTGAAGGGGAAAAGAGATTAAGTAAAACAGAATAAAGAAAGTGGAAGTAAGAAGGATTAAATAAGAGAGAGGTAATAGAGGAGAAGATGGTGAAAGAGAATGGAATAAAGTGAGATAATAAAAGATTGAACAAATGATGGAGCAATGATGACTTGGGTTACACTAAGGTCTTTCTTTAGAGTTTGAAAGATGGGATACTCTGTCTTAAATGTGACCAGTGTCTTGTGTGCCTTGTTACTATTATTAGCTTTTGCACTTGTAATACAGAGGATGAGATTTCTGTCACGATTTGACTGAGTATCCCATTCATCAAACCCCAAATAAGGATCTAAGAAATTTGTGAACATGACTTCCATAAGGCTAACTGTACAGAGGAATAGTAAGATTGATGTGCTGATTAAAGATTTATGGATGATCGGGTATCTGTAGCTTTGTTTAATAATGGTTGCCCTAATAGCTGTAAGGACGTCCATAAGGGCTGCTAATAAAAGCATTTTAAAAATTGACCTTTTAGTAATTACGGTCTGTGATATGGTGAAGGATTGCTTAATGTTGACCATGTGATCCTAATCTTTCCCCCCAAAAATGTGTTGATTAGTAAGGTCTGGAACTGCGTGGTGTGGCGTGGGATTGATGCAATATCTGACATCCTTGAAGAAGGATTTGCATCTGTTGGATATTTCATGACAGGTGATGTGTAATACCTGGTTCATATACTTAATTAAAATAAAGATTTTTTGAAATGCAAGTGCATACTATCGATACTTTGAGCCATTGTTACCTGTCATTATTGTGGACATGAATCTTACCTTACACCTCCCTACCTGTAGCAAGGTAATCAATTATAGTTCTGCTCTATTTCATATACTTAACAACCTATCTTTTGTGATGACTGCTTTTGTTTGTTCTGTTTATACTGGATGTATCCATTGGAATTTAAATTTTTGATCTGGTGGGTTGAAAGTCCTTCTCAAACAACAGCCACAGTCTTTGTCAGGGTGAACCACAAAAGTCAACCTGTGCCTAACACTCTAGTAACTTGGCACAAAAGCAGCCAGGTTTAATTTAGAGGCATTATGTTAAGTATTTATGCAGCACTAAACATTAATAAAGTGAAAACACAACACAAGAAAAAAACTAAACCCAATTTAGAAAACTAGAAACACTTTTAATAAATAAGATGCCATCAAAACAAGTTAAATTCAGTCAGTAGAACTGGAGACATTAATTTTTAAAGGTTTAAATACAAAATAGCACCAAGAGTACTGTGGGTATCTGGTCGAGCTAGACCAGGACAAAGTCACAAGTTCTGGCCACCCATAGTAGAGTGAGGGTCTGATATATGGACCAGGTTAGCCCCACTGAAAAAGTTACCTTCTCAAAGTCCATTGTGCAGAGTTTAAAACTTCAGGATTTCACGGGAGGAGCTCAGCTTGTGCTAGCCAAGGGTCCAGGACCTGGGAAGCCACCTCTTGGGGATCGGGAACACACTCCAGCAGAGGCCTGCATGGCTCTGGCAAGACCAGTTAAAGGTCCAGGCATGGCCCATTGCAGCAGATCAGCTGGGCAGTTTCAGGGAGGCCTCTGGAGCTTGTTGTTACCTCCCTGTATCTCAGAACAGGAGAACAGCCAATTGACCCCCGGAGTCACTTAGATTAGCCTGGAATGGAGGAAGCAGGACAGGCCTCAAACAGCAGGGCAGTCCTCTGAAGAACATTGTAGAAGAGCAGTACTCTGGGAAACAAGACAGGCCTCAAATAGCAAGGCAGTCCTCTGGGGAACAAGGCAATCTTTCATCTGTAATGTCGTCATGTCCAAGGTTGTACTGATGAATGGCTCAGGAGGTCTAGCATTTCTACCTGGCACCACCCTTCTAGCCCACTCCCATGTCTGGTTCAGGAAAATTCCTCCTTCATCTTTCTTCCCCCTGCCCAGGCTCCAAGAGGTCTAGGGTGACAAAAGACCAGTGCCAACTTCCTTTGTTAGTGTGCTGGAGGCAGCCTTTTAAATTGTATATGTGGCTGGGCACATCTCTGTCCCTCCTATCCTGGCAGGGTGGCCCTCTCCCAGCTACATCCAGGTCCTATTGTTCACTGACTGGGCCCTAAACACATTCCTATCAGGGGAGCAAGTAAGAGGGCTAGGCAGTTGGAAACTGCTAGAAAGCTCCAGAAACATCAGGGCAGGAAAATGTCAACTTTGTAAAACTACCATTTTCAAAATTGTAATCTAAAACCCACCTTTACCATTAAAGAGTAAAGTGGTATACCATATACCCAGGACCGGTAAATTAAAAGCTGCTAGTGGGTATGAAACACTTATTGTGCTACCCGTGTAAGTAGTCCTTGAGACTATGGCCCTCATTACAACCTTGGCAGTCGGAAGAGGCCGACTGCCAAGGTTGTACCGCCAGACGGCCACCCATGCGGCCGGAAACCCGCCGGCTGCATTTGGACATCCCCGCTGGGCCGGCGGGCGGAAACAAAGTTTCCACCCACCAGCCCAGCGGGGATGTCGGCCGTAACATTGCAGCTGGCTCCTAATAGAGCCAACGGCAATGTGGCGGTTTGGCGGGTGCAGCAGCACTCGTCGCGCTCCAGACAGTGAAAATCGCGATGGGGCTGTGCCTGGGGGCCCCTGCACTGCCCATGCCGTCTCTACCACCATGGACAGGCTGGCGGGAAGGGGAGTCATAATCCCAGTGGTTTATAGCCGCTGGGACAACCATGGAGGAAGCGCTGCGGTCAAAATATGGCAAATTGTACCGCCAGCCTGTTGGCGGTACGATCGCCACTTCTATATCTTAGGTCTGCAATTGCAGCGGTGTGCAGTGTTTTAACTGCCAACTTGAATTTGGAAAATAAGCCTTATGCCAAGCCTTAACCTCCCTTTTAAATACATATAATCATCTCTAGGGTAGGTCCTAAACAGCCCTTTGGGCAAGGTGCATTGTATTTAAAAAGCTGGCCACTTGCATTTACGTTTTTCATGTCCTGGTAGTGAAAATGTCAACTTTCTAAAACTGGGATTTTCAGATTTGTAACTTAAAATCTGACTTTACCATAAATAGGATTTTAAATTAGTTATTTAGTTACACAACATTATATTCCCAATTAAAATGTGCCTTCAATGTAATAAAGTAATCCACTGTTATTGAATGGGACAAGTACCCCTCACAGTAGTTAAAACAAATGAGGAGTTTTTCACTACCAGGACATATAAAACTTGAAAGTACATGTTCACATTTTTAAATTCACAGCACACTGCACCTTTGGGTTTTTTAAGGTCTACCTTAGAGTTGACTTATATGTATTGAAAATTGAGCTTTAGGCCTGGTTGACCAAATCAAATTGGCAATTTAACACTGCACACAGGCTGCAGTGGTAGGCCTGAGACATATTTGAAAGGAATTCTTAAGTGGGTAGCACAACAAGTGCTGCAGGCTCACAAGTAGCATTTGATTGACACGGCCTGGATACAAGTAGTAGAAGTTTACTAGGGGCTTATAATTAAATATGCCAATTGGGTGTATGCCACTGTTATCATGTTTAAAGGAGCAATTACAAATACTTTATCAGTGGTTAGCAGTGGTAAATTGCACAGTCCTAATGTCAATAAACAATATGGCTGAAGGCAAAATATTTAGGGGTGACACTGCTAAGAGGGCCAATATTTATACTGTGGTTCTGGCAGGTGGGAGAAACGTCCAGGCATTCCTTTGAAGTTCACAGGGTCCTTGTCCTGCCCTCCCTGACTTCAGACACTCTACAGGGCCTTATTCAGGTGTAAGTGTGGCAGCGCTAAGCTCCACCCTCCCATCAAACCAGTCAATGGGCCATTAAGTCACACCTAAGCTCCCGTTGTGTGACTGTCTAAAGGGAATGCACAAAGGCCAGCTGTCATCTTCCCCGGACGTTCATTCAAAGACAGGCAGAGGCACAGAATGATTAAAGTAAGAATATGCCAACTTTGGCATTTTCAGACTTCCAATCTGAAATCCAATTTCACCATAAGTTTTAAATTGTGAGTCCAGGGATGCCAAGCTCCATATTTCTATGTTTTGCCATTTGGAAATAACACTTAAAAGATGTTTTAAGGTAATCCCAATATTATCCTACAGTAAAGATAGGCCTTGCAATAGTGAAAAATTAATTTTTCAATATTTGGACATGTGAAACTTAAAAGTACCTGTCCAACTTTTTAAATACATTGCACCTTTCCCTTGGGGCTAACTAGGGCCTACCTTAGAGGTGGTGTACATGTAATAAAAAGGAAGGGTTGAGCCTGGTAAGTGGGTGCAATTGCCAGGTTGAAATGGCAGTTTAAAACTGCACACGCAGGCTCTGCAGTGGTAGTCCTGAGACATGTTTGAAGGGCTACTGTAGTGAGTGGCGCAATCAGTGCTGGAGGCCCACTAGTACCATTTAATTTACAGACTCTGGGTGCATGTAGTGCACTTTACTAGGGACTTACAAGTAAATTAATTATGCCAATTGTGGGGAAGCCAGTGATACCATGTTTAGAATACAGAGTACCTGCACTTTAACACTTGTCAGCAGTGGCAAAGTGCCCAGAATCCTAAAAGTCAGCAAAAAGGATTCAGAAAAACAAACGGAAGAAAGGGAAATGTTTGAGGGTGACTGCGGAAAGTGCCATTTCCAACACAACCCCCTCCAACCTAAAGCCAGAGTAGACTAATCCGTACCTTGATGGCTTCCCTGCTTAAGTGGTAGAATGTGGACAATGACCTTCTACTTCAGAGGCCTGATGCCCTTCTGAATTGAGATGTATCCTTCTGTCAGCACTCTCCTGAGCCACTGGACTGATCCATGGGGAACACTTCTCTTCACTTGTGGACCTCATCTGTGAAGCACCAAACCTTAACATGCTTGCAGATGCATCCCCATAGGCAGCTAGTACCACCATGGCCAACAAAGTGATGTGGTCCGTTCCGCCCCTTGGATTAGGCTTCTGTACCCCACAAAAGGAGAACTCTGACCATATAGCAACCAACAGAGGCCCCTGACAGCTTCCAATATCAAGAGCCATGACCCAAGTCCATCCACTGCCAGATGGAGGATGCAAGTGGGGTTGTTGGGTAGGTAAGTCTGACTTCCAGATTTGGGGCTGGCAAGGAGTTCTCTACTGGCTTATGATAGTCCCCAGGCCTCTGGTGTTTCTCAGAGTGTGGGGCAACAGCCCCGGATGTTACGCACCCTACTTCCATTCACCTTCCCACCAGCCCAGGGCTAGCAGCCTGACACTGGCACTCAGCCTATGGCCTGTTCTCTAGGTTTCTGGCAAGCCAGCACCTCCCTCAAGGATGACATCCTCTGTCTGTGTCATGCAAGATTCTACCTTGTGAAGGTCTCTTGCCCTCTATCTCTGTGACAGCACACAGAACATTCTCAGGTCAGAAGTGGTATCACCAGGGTCAAACATGAGGTGCTCTGTCCTCAGAGCTGGCAGCCACTGATCCACTGGTCGTCCCACTGTGGACTCTTTCCCCTTCCTGCCTTTCATCTGGGTCTCTGTAGTCTCCCTGTGGTAGTAGTACACCCAGAAACCAGAGCTTTCAGGTGCCCTGGGTGGCCAACACTTCCAGCCCTTCTAATACCAGTGGTAACTCATTTCCCAGAATACAGTCAATGGACATCTGGGAACTAACCATGCTTCTCATCAGGGCCACATCCCCACCCCATTCTAGGTGTACCAGGGCGATAAGGCAGACAAAGGCCTGCCCAAGAGCCTGACTCACCCTATACACCTGTTCAGTGTACTAATCTGGGGAAATCAACTATTCCTTCACCATGGCCTGGCTGGCACTGGTATCCCTCAGAGCAGTGACCGGGATCTCATTCACTTTGACTTAGTGGAAGTGATGACTTCGACCCTCAGGGATCTACCCTCTGGGTCTGTCTCCCATCTAAAGGAGATTAGGGCATATTCCAACATCTGCCTCTGAGGGCTACTTCCCCCTAAGGCAACACAGGCCAGCCCTGTAGAGTTCCCACCAGTGGGTGGTTTCTTAGGACAGAGTCCCCTTTCTTGTGTCCTAACTGGGAACACTCAGAGCAGAGGGGTTTAAAATGAGGTGCCCTGGCCAACACCCAGGAGAACCTCCCACCTTTTCTCAGAAGAGGCATAGGAACCCTTTCCCACCACCATACTCAGGAACTTTTATGTGTCACCCTTGACCTCCGCATCACTCTGCTAGGGGGAACATGAAGCACCCTTTTTTTGGTCACATCCAGGTATGTTCTCAGATACTCTGGTACTAAACCAGAGGCCATCCTCTTTTGCACGCTTTCTGGGTCGGTGAGGTTACTATCAATCAGGCATTGGTGCAAGTCTATAAAGCAAGTACTGAGCATGTGCTGCCTCAGGATTACTTCATACAGCCCATTGAAATCACGTAATTTACTGTGTTTCACCCAACTACTTAGTGCCTCCCTGGAGTAGTCAAATGAATACACCCAGCACTAGTTTGGAAACTTCTGGCTACCCCTGAATGTTTTGAGGTAATTTTCTGGGATGAGCCCAAACTTTGTGAGCAGAATGACCTTCATGGGAGCATACCTTATCTGATCACTCACGTCTGGTATAAGAAGAGTGCCCCTTCCCACTGTGGGCATGTGCTTCTAGAGGCTTGTCTCCCAATCCTCCTCTGGGGCCCTGGGCATCCTCAGAGCTAATTCGTAGGCAGAAAATAATTTGTCTATATCATCTCTCATCACATAGCTAAACACCATGTCTTTGGGTATGCATACCTCACCTCGCCATGGGACACTGGATTACAGCTACCATTGCTGCTGTGCTCTGCTGCTACTTAGATTTAAGTTCCAGCTGCTTCAGGATCACCTCATGAGCTAATAAGCTAATACAAACTTCCTTTCAGCCAAGGCTCTTTTTGCCTAAACATTTTCTCCTCTAGAGCCCTTATTGCAGCAGATCCTTTTTCTAATTCATGGTCTGTGTAGTCTAATGAAATTATGGAGCCCCAATGCCAAATTGTTTAATTTAATTTCATTGGATGCAAATCAGCAGCAATGGATATTATCCAGAAGCACAAAGCTGGAAATTTTCAGCAATATATCAGTAAATGTCAGCCTAAAAATTGAAGAAACTGAATAAAACTAAAAATCCCTACTTAGGCTCATCTCATTCAACCAGCTTCATTTTAATTAGTAAGCTTGGGCAATATAGTTTCACTATTTTTAAGAAGGGTTCCCCAGCAGATCACCTTCCCTACAGAAATTCAAACCAAAATAAGTACCCTGCAAAGATTCACAGTAGTCTCATCTAGCCCAGTTAGGACAGTAAACTTGAATATTCTGACTTACCCAAACAAGGCTGAGCCTGCTTCTCAAACAACTACCTTACTCAAGAGTTTGTTGTCAAAGCTGGATCTTTATTTAGAAGGCATTAATCTGCTGAAAATGATTGTGGAGGGTTTCTCAGTACCAACAAATGCCCTCTAAAAGAATACAAATTCTCAATCTCCCTTAATAAGGTTTGAATCTGCTGACACATCTCAAACAAGTTCAATCTCAAGTAAAGGCTCACCAATAGAAACTCAGAATTTGATCTCACCAAATGCTTAGCCAGTGTAGCATCAATTTGTCACTTCAAACAATGTCTTGGAGGAATATTGAACTAATCCCTCAAAATATATGTTCTAAGGAGCTTCTACTTTTGACAACTTTGTTCTCAAATTCGTTCCACTCTACATTTCGGAAGGTAAAGTTGACTGCTTAAATCATTAGAATATTCTTAAGCTCTTGTCACAGTTTCAAAATACTAAGGATGTGTCCTTCTCAGACCTTTTGAACTTAAGGTTTATCCACAGCCCCACCGCCTATGTTGAGGCGAACCATGCACACTGAAATTCAGCGGAAACTGTGGAAAATATTTGGACATAGAAATCCGAGTTAGCTGACTGAGGCATTATTCTCAAGAAACCTTTCCCTGCAAAGTAGCCTCAGATAATGCCTTAATCATTTTTTTTAGGAAAAAATGTCTAAATCTTCTTTAACCAACACTCAGCAGTAAACAGATGTTAAAATGTCATCCAAATAAAACAATATTTTTATTAGTTTTAGCAACAGTGCCCTTAGTAGCGCATACCTAGCCACAGTGCAATAGGATTCCAAGTTGATATCCCCTGCCATTGTACTCTTGGAACATTGCTGGAATTGACTGTCACATTCAATCTAGTAGTACCAATTTGATAATGTTTCTTTCTACACACTAACACTGTATAGGCTCTCCAACTATCTTACATATGAAGTCTTGGCAAAAAAGTGCTCTAGGGCATCCATGTGGTGATCCTTTGATGCTAATAGACAACTCTCAGGAGGGATATGTCATTGAAGTTGAAACTTTCCTTGTTAAAGTATTAGGATTTTGTCATCTCATGACAGATTACACAGTGTGGAGGCTCAAACTCCCCTCAGTTGGATTTAGGACTGGGAATGATTTTTAAATTCAGTCTTTACTTATATATCATTCAATTCTTCTTCAGCAAACTAGAGTTATAACATTAAATACATTAAAGTCTCTTCAGCGATGTCTGAGAAAACTCCTGTTTATAACTCCTGCACTAGTATGATATAAACTCATCTGGGATGAATAAAAACAGTATAAACAGGAAATAAAAGACCTATGGATAAGACACCAAGATGCAACATGGCCCTAACTGATAATATCCTTACAATCAAAGGGCACAAACTCATTTTAGATAGTAGGTCATGGAACGGGATATCTCAGTACTGTCTTGGACTTCCATATGTCATTTAAGATATAGTTTACTTTTATTAACACTCTGGGTGTATGTAACATAGGGGTCAGGTCCATAGCTTTAAATGATAAAAAAAAAAGGTGATATGGATGTAACATGGAGGATATTTGCTCACTGATTAAACAAACTCCTGATCCTCAAGAGCGGCTGGGCCTAATGAAATTCCAATTAAAATTTTCAAAACGGACCTCGAACTCTGAAGTCAAATAATATTGCCTTATTTATCAAAGTACTTCTAACAGACCAAATTACTTTATCTTGGCAAGGATCAATTTTTCATCTATTTCACAAACAAATGTGATATTGATGACCCGAAAAAACATCATTTTATTGCATTACTGGATGCAGAAGGGAAATTATTTGTGAAATTCTTGCATGCTTGGCTGGACCACTGATTGCCATTTGTTACCGCTCAATCAAACTGTATTTAGGCCTGTATGTTCCACATTAGTTCATGGCATTGTGACATTGACTCTATTAGTTATCCACACCTTAATAATGAAACTGCCTTTATTGGATTACTGTTTAATTATTCATCTCCTTTTGACAAAGTCACCCATTCACAACTTTCAGAAAAACTCAAGAAATGGGGATCTTTGCTCCTCTCCCTAACAGTATTTCATATTAACTCCTGGCTCCAAGTCAAACTTTTATGGAAAACATTGTCTCCTCAGATAAAAACCTCCAATGGACTTAAACTAGAATGCATTCTGGGGCTTTTACTTTTTTCTTTAAATTGTCTTCATACCTCAAAGATCTGAAGGAGTTACCCCTGAGCTTGGTGGAAAATGTATCCCATATTCATCTTATGTAGATTTTTTTTTCTTTAACCTCAGCTGGTATACAGTTTGTTACAAAAGTTACAAGAATGTAATGATACTACTGATTTAAAGGTCAATCTGGCACAACCAAGTTTGTCATTTGGGAACTTGACAAGTTGCTATGGATGGAAAGTCAATAATGATATCATAGAACAAGTAATTAAATATGACTACCTAGGTAGGTGTGACCGACCTCATTACAAATTAAGGAAAAGGGGGCAATATTGTGGTTAACTCTATAAAAAGATTTTCTAAAATCTATGAAGGTCAAGCAATTGACCAGGAAATATGAACATCAAATCAATACCAGACCTTTTATATTCATCAGTTATATTCAACAGAACTGCAATTATGGCCTTGTACAATATTTACATGAAGGGGATCAGATCCTTATTAAATCTACATTACTGCATGCTGCATAGCAAATGACGTCTGGAGCTTTCGTTTGCATCCCTACCAGCTCTCCATACAGGTGCCCTGATGAATTTTGTTTACGATTGTGCCTCTGCAAAAACAAAACTCTATTAAAAAATGAATCTTTAATGAGTTAACAACTTTAGAAAATGCCTCAAAGAGCATCAGCTGTATGCATGTTGTTACCTTTTTAAAGTTAATAATTTACCCCCATGTACTGAGCTGCTGTCTATCCCCTTGTAGTGTAGCCATTTTTAATATAGCTTCATGCACGTTAGTTTAACATACTAGGCCGCTGTGCACTTTGCCCTAGATATATTTTATTCAGCTTCGCACTGTTATTTTACAATAACCAGTTTTTACGGTCTTGTTTTAATTTCTTCTATCACACTGTTTAGCTTAGTTTAGCACTGTGTTCTCAAATAATGCATTCTTGATCACCCTGTGCTTCAGTCAAGGCTACAGTCTGGTACATTGCTGGTAAATGTAGTAGAAGTTTAGTCTCCATTATTCGTAGAAAATACACATCCTTACGTAGGGACATTTTCTTGGAACATCCGCGTGTTAGTTATAAAAACACTTCCTAGTCCTAGTACACGTCAAGAGGGAGATTCCAGCCAGGGACCTACAACTAGATGCTGAATGCCTCGTTGCAGATGCTGATGCAGATTACAGGCCTTTGCTCAGGTATGAGGGTTGATGTCCTCCCTGGGGAACCTGAAAGGCAGGCTTAGAGCTTCACATGCTGTGCTCAAAATATAACTTAGAGAGAAAATAATCTAGTGGCACTATGATAGCCTTATTCTTGTGCTTCACTCATTGTTACCTTTTTAATTTTACTGTGTTGTATAGTTCCGGTTATTGCAGCTCACGCTTTGCTATCTAAAATGCAGTCGTTTTATTAAACCAATCTTTAAAACTTAAACTGCCTTTGTCATTTATATATGAGACCGTACTGTGTATGAAAGAACCGGTTGTGACCTGAGTGACCACGACTTCCCTGAGAAGTACTAAGATGTAATGCGCTCGGCTGCCCAATTGTCTCTTCCATTCGGGAGAGATGAGGCACTGCTAGTTAGCTGGAGCAATACCCGGATTTAGAATGACAAGTGTCATCCAACGTGGGTCAGACTCAGTCCCCCACACTGTGAATGATCTTGCAGCTCAAAATCCAGTAGTCTCATTAGGATAATGACAGCCTATGCAACATGGCGCCCAACGTTTGGTCAGGCTCTAATTTTCGGGTCCACCGGCATATCATTTTTATATAATGACCCCTCAGTTCCGTATACGGAGACGTCCGTGGTACTGAGGATTTCCACCACCGCCATATAGGTAATCCTGTTTTTCAGCTGGTTGTTGTTCAAGCTTGAATCTTAAAAGGAAAAAAAATACATCTTGGTGTGCCTTCTCTGAACTCTTAGTGCTTCTATGATGGCGAATCCCCAGGTTGTACAAATAGCTTTTAACATGAGACAACCTCTCACAGCACATTTGCTAGCACATGGCCTTACGGCCAAGGGTGGTCCAGTCACGTTTGTGGTGGACGCCCACGCAGCCTAACGAACCGAACTTTTTTACTCTTGGGTCACATTTCCAGCAGTTGATGGGAACACAAATACATTTCATACATATACAGTTGCGAACACGCCTGGGCATTACAGGGCGTACGCATATTTAGAGATACCTCTATCTTATCAAAAACATAATAATTTGCTTGATGGCGCCTTACCCCATACAATATTACCAGTAAGGTTAGGTCCACTAAGTAATGATGGTCCTACCTGGCCTTTATTGGCCACATATACACCTCATCCTGCGGCTGCGAATATGGCGGTAGCTGAGGTTCGACGCTTATATATTGAGTTAACAGCAATATACAGACCGATTAGTACAATTTGTGATGCAGACACTAAATACAAACCCAGCGCGTGCTGCTCCAGCACAACCACATGCAGTAACACCAGGTATAAATCCGGTGACTGTACACTCTGTTATGGGTAAAGTCCCAGCCAAACGAGAGGAGACTCTGTTTTGGCTAGCACAAAAAATTAATACGCTGGAGGCAGTATATCCCCATACGGGACCTCAGGATAAACATAGAATATTAACTATATGCTTGCCCTTTGGGATGGTTCCTACAGTTGAATACTGTAATACATGGGGCACGGTATTTGCTGCGCTCTATAGAATGGCACACGGTACACCAACGCTAGCCAACCTACCGGAAGTGCTTAAACAAATTCAAGATGAATACGGGGCTGCCCCGGCCCTAGATTTGGGAATGCAAATGATGGGCAACTTTGTCACAGTTTTTTCAATTATCCTAAGTAACCTTAAAGGGGAAGCAGTTGCACTTGCAGTGCGCATGCGGCTCCGTGACGTTCCGCAACAAGATCAGGAGCGAGAACTGCCTAAAATAATAGCGGAAACACATTCCAGTATCGGTCGAGATAGCCTTGGGGCTAGACCACAAAAACCTTAATTTCAGGGTAAAATTAACAAAGACAATACTAAACAACAACCTGAGGGTAATAAGAAACAATTGGAGAAAACCAAAACCACCTAAAAAAGAAAGGGGAGAATCTCCAAGAGGGGAGACCCCACAGAATAGATATAATCTCAGGAATAGAGAGAATATAAAAACGCTTGATAGATATCAATATACTGATACACGCCAATCTCGTTCCTTTCAGGACTCATCGGAAAAGAGAAATGAGAGAGGTGGGCAATCAGAGTGGGGAACAGAGTACGTAAAACCGAGACAGGAATCACAACACTCTTCGGAGGTTTCTGTTTAGAAGGAAGAGAAACCAGTACAACAAAAACAACAATTTAAAAAGAAAAAAGTGGCAGCTGTCTCAGTCAGACATGCCACTCAGGAAGAGGGTTCTCATGAAGAACAAGAACTGGGCTCTAGCACTGCTAGACAGTGCGGCAGAGGTCACAATAGTTCACCAGAATCTTCTAGAGCATCTGGAGGTGAAAGCAACTGATGACTTTATACAAGTAGAAACAGTGGACATGCGTGTCTTCGAACCCAATAGGGTGTATAGAGTAACTCTACAGTTGGAAGGAGACATTGAACGCGCCATACACGCAATCTTTTGGGACAGTGTAGTAAAAATATATGACATTTTGTTGGCCGAACAAGATTGGCTGCCTGATTTTGTCCGCACCTGCCCATATGGAGAAGAGGTTATTAAACCTTCCTTCTCGCCCCTTGTTCCAGAGGAACTCGCTGAATCATATTCTATAGAATGGGCTCTAGCTCAAGCACCTGCGTTATATAGAAATCACGTAGGGTGGGATAGGGATTCTCCATACCATGCCATTCCCATTAAAAGTGAACCTCAGCCACATCCGCAGTATCCAATAAAACATGAAGCAAGGGCACCGGTGAGGGAGATACTTATGCAATTAGAATACCAGGGTGTGATTGAACCCTGTGTCTCATCGATGAATAACCCCTTATTCCCTGTAGCTAAGCCAGACCATTCATACAGAATAGTCTTAGACTACAGACGTTTAAACGGACATACACATACATATGGTATACAAAACTCACATAGCACTGCACTAATGAGCAACATTGTGCGGAAAAAATATAAAACGACTTTGGATATCTTGAATGGGTTCTTCTGCCAGAATATAGCGCCTGAAAGCAGAGACTTAACAAGCTTTAGCGCACTAGGCTTACAAAAACAATGCTGTTGTTTGCCTCAGGGGTATAAGAACAGCCCAGGACTGTTGCAGCTCATGTGACTGCTATTTTATATGCAATAGACCCTGAAGCTTTGTCACATGTGGACGATATATATCTCACGGATGACGAGTTACTACAACATTTAAGAGGGGTAGCCCGCATTGTTGTAGGGTTTGCCGAACTCGGCTACAAATTTTATTTCAAAAAGTCAAAAATTGCCTTCCTCAGCGTCCTGTTCCTGGGGTATGAGCTGTCGAAAGAAGGGAAAAGCCTAGTGCCACAATTTTTTGAAAAATGTGAACAGTTGCAACCACCAAATACGATTAAAAAACTACAATCATTTTTGGGCTTTCTAAATTTTGGCAGAACATACATTCCTGATTATGCTACACGCATAAAACCTTTATATGAGTTAATACGTCCTGATTTTTCAAGTAAATTCTGGACAATTGAACATACACATACTCTTCGCGAGTTACAGGCAGATATGCTAGCAGCAAAACATTTACACACATGGGACAATAAGACACATTTGGTCATCAGGGTAATAGCTGGGGCCATCGGTTTTACTTATGTCACATTTAATGAAGGTGAGACAGTCCCGATTGCATACAAATCACGCCTGTGTTCCGCTGCTGAACAACGCTTTGCACCCACGGAGAAAATTCTCACTGCTGTGCAGATGGGTGTTATTAAAGAAAGACCTCTTGCCAAAGGAAAAGGCATTATTGTCGTTTCTCCTATTCCGGCCCTAGAGGCTGTTACAAAAGCTAGCGTCCCGAACGCAAAAGCACTTCATCCATGATGGAAACAATGGGCTACGTCTTTAACAGCCACTGATGTAGACTACATCTTCGACCCAAAGTTACAAACTCAAGAATTTCTACAATATGAAGTAGAATATCCAGTTCCCGCTGACACCTCGCCTATTGATCAATATCGTGTAGTCATGTACACCGATGGCTCTGCGCAACCAACGATTGGAACTAAACATCAATATTCTGCTGCATGTGCGGTCGTGAGCGGATATATGGAGGGGGAGAAATTCTGTCCCCAACATACCTATACACAGACCTTAGGGGATTGTACAGCAAAATTGCCTGAGCTAAAAGCTCTACTAATGGCACTAGAACATACGGATCCAACACAGTTCACACTGATTGTTTGTGATTCATATTATTGCGTCCAGTCTTTTAATGAATACCTGCATTACTGGCGCTTGAATGGGTTCAGAGATTCAAAAGGAAACACCATAAAACACAGACTCCTGTGGGGGAAGGTAGCAGACCTGAAAGAGACGCTACCCAAAGTCCATGTTGTGCATACACTTGGACACCAGTGCGTTAGAATACACGTTGCTGGAAATACTTTGGCTGATGAAGCCGCAAAGTCGGCAGGGGCAGTTGCCACTGTAGCTGCAGTGACTCGTTCGAGTTCCAAACCAGACTCAGACATTATGGCTGCCATAAAAGCTACGGTTGATGGTATGCCTTATCCTAAAGGATTTCCTAATAAATATCAATACTTGATGGGAAGTATGCTGAACGCTGACGTTAAAATTCGAGGCGTAGGCGTACGCGACATCCCCAATAAGGATGTGAGACCACAATTGATTAAAGCAGCGCATAAAGGGGTGGCATCTGCACATGCTGGCGTGGTGGCTACAATTTCACTATTAAAGGCCCGTTTATTGGTGGCCTGGTCTCTATAAAGAGACTAAGCAGTATGTCCTTTGTTGTGACATCTGTCAACAAATTAAAGTTTCCACGGCTAAGCGCCCGCTTCAGACACCCCTCTTAATCTCAAATCGACCACTACAATGTGTGTACTTGGATCATTGCAGTCCATTAACACCTGATAGTGCATACAAATATATATTAGTCGCTGTTGATTCTTGCTCTAGATTTGTGTGGGTGTGGCCACAACGCTCGGCTGACGCTCTAACTGTTATTAAAGATTTGCGCGTCTTTGTCGGTACATATGCAGTTGCGGCATTCCATTCGGACCAGGGCCCTGCTTTTGCCTCAAGGGCATTCAGGGACACCATGGCTTCATTGGGGGTCCAGCTCCAGTACTCGTCTCCATTTCATCCCAAGGGAAATTCTGTAGTGGAGCGATTAAACCGTGATTTAAAGCAATCCTTAACGGCCAGAGTCTTAGGTACAGGTCATAGTTGGCTAACCCACCTGTATGGAGTTCAGAGAGCGCTAAATAACCTGTCTATAAGGTCCCTGGTGGGTCGTACTTCATATGAGTGCCTGTTTGGAACACAAATGTTTGTTCCGGAACTTGATGGTCCTGGTGTGGAGGCAGCGGAAACACCTTTTGACATGAATGATCGTGTCATTGTTTTACAGGAATTACAGCAGTTCTGTGAAGATAACTCTTCTAAAAGTGCTGCCTCCACAGGAATTAAGGATGTGCCAGTAACACCTACCGGCTGGATTCCCAGAGCTGGGGATCTTGTGCGTGAAAAGGTTGCAGTGAAAAAATTATTTGGCCCTTCTTATCGAGCACCAGTCCCTGTGTTGGGGATACACGGTACCAGAGCTGATATTCTACATCTGTTGCCCGGTGCCAAAGATTATTGCTTTGTTTCCATTGACAATGTCAAGCTACAACATGTGGCCGATTCTACACAGCCGACCAAGAGGAACGTCCAGTAGTTCCCGAATTCTTCTCACTACTGGAGAAGAAGTTCCGCTTCAAGTTGTTTATACCAACACTGATGCGTCTCCGAGCTTAGGGAGGGTGAATGATGATAATCTTGCGTTAGTTCCACTAACAACAAGCAACTTAGAAACATTTGATCAAGTCACTATGACTACAAGCCAGACGGATGGTGCTGTCTACTGTGTACCACCACAGGAAACACCAACTCCTCCATTGACCACAGCAACGCCTTTTGCACAAACTGCCTCTGGTTACTTTGCCGACTACAACGACGATCTATCAGACTCGTTTGCCTCTTCAACTGCTGACCTGTCGGGTGCACGTAAGCTGATACATTAGCTTAAAGAAACATACTTTGTTTTTCCATGGAACTATGTATGGCTTTCCCTGACTGTCCCAGCCTTCCTGCTTTGGATTGTTTTTGTGGTTAATTTTTTCTTGTTAATACATGGTCATTTTTTTCCCGAGAGATCAGCGGTTGAACAGGTGGAGGAGGTTTTGAAACCACACTTTTCATCACATGATTCGAAGAGACTTGTCTTTTGTGAACATTTCAGCAGTGCCAATTCCTGATGGGATTGTGTGGGATAAAGTAATGTTTGATATATATGGTCCCACTGAAATTATTCAAATACCGAATGTGTTAAAGTTATCCATCAACGATATAGTTATACCAGGCATTGGATCTGATGATTGGGATGTGAAAACAGTTGATTCAATGATGACAGAATTGCAATATTATACTGTCTATGAAAATGAAGATGTTTACCAGTTTAAAGAAAATTATGGTGACATGTTTTGCTATAATTATTATGGGCACCACTTCATACATAAAGCAAGCAGTCCAAAAACGATATTTGATTATACACAATGGGAACATTCCCCAACTCCCCGCAAGGGAGTTCAAAAACTTATTTTGAAAAGTTTGTGTATTTTTCTGGGCATCATCAAAAAAATGCTGAGTCATATTATTTCAAGTTAACTCCGACTAGGGATAAACATATGTTATTGACCAACACGAAATTTATATATTCGGACTCCTTTGTTTCCCGGTTATCAATTGAAGGTTATGAATATTGGTCAAAGAATGTTGATTTGAAAAGTGTTTGGGGAACAAAAAATTGGCAGACCAAGGGTAGAGAAACATTGTATAGAGCATGTCTCCTCCCCATTTAAATGATTTTTTTAAATGAATCAGTACAACAGACAAGTTGTTTAGGCTTAGCAACAATTAGAGAATTAAACATGCCCAGTATACCTGCTCCTGCAAAATTTAATAACTGGCAAAAGTACACGAATGCAACTTTTAGTGAACTTAGTGAGTGGGTCCAGAATGGTATGTTTAATGCTTCACTGACACGTCCAGGTGGGTGGTTATTGTGGCCAATAGATACCAATGGGTGTCATCAACGTTTTGTCACCTCCTTGGGGGGTTTCCGAACGAGTAGGTCAGACCCTCGCTATATATCACCAGAACATGCTGACATAATTACAACATATAGTGTAGGAAAATTGTGCCAACAGTGGCTAAAATCATCCTCACTAGAAGCGGTTAAGACACATCTCAGTCTCCTGTCTAACAACACTGACTTACAAGATTTTTTGTCAGGCCCAACAATGAAATATGGAAACTTTCCCAACAAGAGGCTGCAGCCCGGTTAAGGCAGGTAGATCAGGAAAATCTGAAAAAGGCATTAGCTGTTGTGGATAATGGGATTCACAGCTTGTCTGACCGGATATATACAATTAACAACATTGTTTCTGCTGCAATAGACATTATACGATCTGATATGTTTTCTTTAAATCATGGACAGAGTCATACCAGGTCCATTATGCAGTTGGGTTGGACACTCCAGACATTGAAGGTGGGTCGCATTCCATGGCAGCACATCAGTGCCAGGGAAATATTGTTTCCTTTAATTTGACACGACAGCAACAACTAATGGCTAAAAAGGAGGCGACTTATGTCATGCTTAAAATTGAAAAGATAGAAAGATTGCCTTTTACCGTGGCCGAGATTCCTTCAGCAGAGTGGTTGATACACGGGGTTATTAATCTGCCTATTTCTACATTACAATTCACTTCTTGTTCGAAACATGTTCCGGTATGCAGATATAAAAAGTTGGGAGACAATTACATCCAGGAGGTGTGGGAGCTTCCCTTTTCATACAAATGCCTCAATGACATGAAAGAGGTCTTTTTTAGCTGTAGTGAATGCGAGTCTTCAGTCAGCCATTCGATGATTTGTTAGCAGCTGTCCTTGCATGGGGCGTGTAATGCCTCGGTTGCAAACTTGGCTTGCTGTCTGAAGGGAGTTCCAGTCCCCTTGATTAAACGCACGTTCCAGGTGCTTTCAAACGGCAGCCACGTCCTCCTCAATAGTGAAGACTGTTGTGGCATGCAGGCTGGAATAGTTTACGTTGTTTCGGTCTCTAAGGTCGTTAAATACTGCGGGAATGTGTTGTTTCCCCCCACTAAATTTAGGGAGGTAGCAGATATCTGGCCTCACATTGCTACTTCCAAGGTGAATTTTGACAAGTTAAGTAGACTAAAGGCTTTATTGTTTCAGAAGCATGTGGTCCTTACGTCTGCACGCGACACCTACGCACTTCAGTTGGCAGAAATACAGTCCCTGTTAAATACGAACTTTCCGAGACACTTTGGTGAACCCGGGGGACGTATATTTAATGCGCCCAGCATGGCTGGATTAGCAAATTTTTTCAAAGCTGTTGGTATTGGGTTTTTTCACACCTTTTCCTCTATATTCGGTTTAATACCTTCGGCTATTCATTCAATTTTCAGAAGCATTTTTTTGGGATTTCCAATAACTTTGACTTTATTAGCCAGCATTTTGCTGTTGCTGTTGTTTTTCCGCAATGGCTGTCCCGCCGCAACAAGGACAAATGAAGGCGCTCCCATCAGCGCAGCTGTGTCGGGAACACATGATGCAGCACTTTGGAGCAACACTCCTGGAACATTTGGGGTGTGACTGGTCTCTGTCATTCAGACTGGTTTTGGATTGTGTGCAGCCTGTGTTTCGGTGCCGTTGGTGCTCTTTTGAACATTCACTGGAAGTTTGTCTCTCACACCAACGCCCCTCAGTGATTGATGCTGATCTGTTGATGTTCTCTTTAAGGGTTCATTACCAGACATGCACGCTGCGGCTGCGTTTGCTCAGAGAAGCTGATTACGAGCTAGCCTTCCTGGAGGAAGTTACCATTAACTCGTTCATAGGCACTGCACGGGATGCCGCCTTAGTTGACACTGGGGCTATGGAACACACCTGCTCCTTGGTAGTTTTTGGCGTGGATTTACCAGTTTTGTCATCTGCTGAGGTGGAGAATCTCCTGCTTTCCATGATGCTTGATTTGGAACTGTCCTAAATTGACATTTTCCTTTGAATTCGGCCTTTAGTCGCATGCTCATTTTTAAAATTGCCATATAGTATGCTTGTGTGTCCTCTTGACTTGTTAAAATTAGGTAGGGTTTTAAATATATTTTAGCTTTGGCTTAAACCACTTTCTACCGACAAGGGGAGGGTGTAGTGTAGCCATTTTTAATATAGCTTCATGCACCTTAGTTTAACATACTAGGCCGCTGTGCACTTTGCCCTAGATATATTTTATTCAGCTTTGCACTGTTATTTTATAATAACCAGTTTTTACGGTCTTGTTTTAATTTCTTCTATCACACTTTTTAGCTTAGTTCAGCACTGTGTTCTCAAATAATGCATTCTTGATCGCCCTGTGCTTCAGTCAAGGCTACAGTCTGGTACATTGCTGGTAAACGTGGTAGAAGTTTAGTCTCCATTATTCGTAGAAAATACACATCCTTATATAGGAAGATTTTCTTAGAACATCTGCGTGTTAGTTATAAAAACACTTCCTAGTTCTTGTACACGTCAAGAGGGAGATTCCAGCCAGGGACCAACAACTAGATGCTGAATGCCCGTTGCAGATGCTGATGCACATTACAGGCCTTTGCTCAGGTATGAGGGTTGATGTCCTCCCGGGGGAACCTGAAAGGCAGGCTTAGAGCTTCACATGCTGTGCTCGAAATATAACTTAGAGAGAAAATAATTTAGCGGCACTATGATAGCCTTATTCTTGTTCTTCACTCTCATCGTTGCCATTTTAATTTTACTGTGTTGTATATTTCTGGTCATTGCAGCTGACGCTTTGCTATCTAAAATGCAATTGTTTTATTAAACCAATCTTTAAAACTTAAACTGCCTTTGTCATTTATATATGAGACTGTACTGTGTATGAGAGAACCGGTTGTGACCTGAGTGACCACGACTTCCCTGAGAAGTACTAAGATGTCATGCGCTCAGCTGCCCAATTGTCTCTTCCATTTGGGAGAGATGAGGCACTGCTAGTTAGCCGGAGCAAAACCTAGAGTGACAAGTGTCATCCACAGTGGGTCAGACTCAGTCCCCCACACTGTGAATGATCTTTCCGCTCAAAATCCAGTAGTCTCATTTGGATAATGAGAGCCTACGCTTCACCCTGTCTCAAACGTAAAGCCCAATTCTAGGAGCGTTTGAGGTCTGAAAGCAAACTAAAGGACCTTCTGCTGCTACAGTCATATGGGCATGTTCAATATACCTTGGAATCCTATTAAAAAAAATAAAACAGGGCTACCTGTTGTCCTTTCTTGAGTCTGCCTCCAAAAAAGAGTATCTGTGCTTTTGCCTCTTTTACATCCCAATATTGCAATGTGAGGGAGCATGGAATGCTTCGTGTGCATGGAATTGTATACTTTGTGGGTGCAACACAAACTTCTGATTTGTATATGCCCTGCTCTTTTAGATTTAAGACAAAAATACTTTATGGACACTTTCATAAAAGCTAACCTAAGGGCAATTCAATCAATTAGGTGGTCAAATGATGTTTTTTAGTAGCTGACTCTCAATTTAGTGGCAAACTGATGAAATAATTAGACCACGGGTCTCCAACCTTTACAGTAGTGAGAGATACTTTTGAAAATCATCATGAGCTACTAAATGCTGAGCAACTTGTGCGTTATTCCCAAAGTCCTCCCACAACCTGCTTCACTGATTAGGGATAAAGAGATACTCATTTAGTGTCCGCAATGCACAATAGAATGTACAATTTGAAACCAGAGAGCCTTATTAGTCCTGGCTTCCCTTTTCAAAACATTCTGTGTTCCTGACCTCTGCAGTAAACAGCTAAGAAGACTACAATCATAAGAAATCATACGGGCCTGCAGAGCTGGCAGCAAAATAAAAACCATAAAATGCACATCTGTCTCGCTCACGTTTACAACCCCCACAGTACTACGTTCCACAACTCAGTAACCGCACGTCAGTAGTCATCATGCACAACATGGAAACACTTTCCACACAGAATCACAAAATAAAGTCACACCTTTTCAACCACTCACCCTACATGTATTAGCTTGCTGACCATGTAGGTAAGTGCTTGATTGCCCTGCATAAGGGTAGTAGGCACTATGTAAATACTGCAATGAAATTGTTTTATTAGATCACATCTCCTATTTCTACATTATCACACACAGGACCTGTCTTGGCAGACTAAATTTACTACATGTTATAAAAACCAATGCCACATGTACGGTGCACATGACTTGCCACTTAGTTCATTCATATAGCACTGCTATCAGGGATGGTGGGAGTCCATGACTGTTTCATGTTCAAAAGCTATCACTTCTATAAATGCCTCTCAATGTAGTGACACAATCTTATGTTCATCTGGAATGTTTCTTCATGTAGGAGAAATAAGCGTCATTTAAAAAAAAAGATTCCATCATATTCATGTATGACTTTTATGTTACTATTTGGATTATTTTCAGGTCTTTGCTCATGCATGGAAGGGGCAACTGACCAAAGCTTGGCCCAAGCTCAGATCCCCTGGTTAATTTATTAGCCTCCTGTACAGCTGAAAAATATGGCCCCTGCAGGGGTGAGGTACTTTTTAAATGGGATAAATCTACAGTGAAGAGTTAAGCCAATATATTCATTGTGTAACATCTAATCAAAAGACATGTAAAATGATGTTCCTGGTTGTTCTCAGGAATAACTTGCAAGATATAGTATTTATTTGAAATAAACTATGCATGTGAAATGCTTTCACTTAATGATTAAATCAAAACAGTGTTTCAGATAATTTTTCTTTTAAAAAGAGAAGCGCTTGCGTTTCAGATTTCTCGAATAAAGCACTGCACAGGCATCTTTTTGTTTTTTTCAAATTAAACTAGTTTTTGCCACAAACCTGATGTCTGTCTGGTTGTTCCTAAGATGGCAGTGTGTATAGAGGACTGTGCCTTCAAGGGTGCCGCTCCAGCTGCCAGGTCGCACAGGATCAAAGTGCGATGCTGGGTAGCAAAAGGCAGACATTGTGACTATCCATAAGCAGGATAACACTGCTCATGCTGGGCGAACGTCAGCTGCTTTGTCCCACCCCAAATAGGCTCAAATAGCCAGTGTGAGCAGCTGGTTTGTATGAAGGAAGACAAGCAAAGGCAAGAGGCCTGAAAAGGCCTAAAAATAAACAAAATGATGACGACAGGTGTAGAAAAGTCCTCATTTTTGCCCTGGTCACTCAAGCTTTTTGGACAGATACTAGTGGTTACTGACTCTTGGCTGTGCCCTGGGTACTGCTTACCAGTCCCAGGGCCAGTGCTCTGTGTAAAGTGGATATGCAAATTAGGCTAAATTAAATTGTCAGTAGCAACCTACCTATATGTCCCTAGCAAATGGTAGGGCATGTAGGTTTAGGGACCTCAGCATAGGTAGTACACCCCTAGGTGCACTGCTGAGATGCCCAGTGTCATTTTAAAGGCAGGCTTGCCTTGCTGGCTGCCTTTAAACAAACGTTACATGCAAATTCGACTTTAGAATCAAAAGTACTTCCAAAGTCTTAAACTACCTTATTTTTATATATAAGTAACCCCTTAATGTGCCCTATGTGCCCCTAGGGTTGGGTGCCATGTAACTATAAGTAGGGACTTTATAAAAAAATGTTTTATAAGCCCTGGTGAGGAAACATAGCCCAATTTGTTTTCCCTCACTGTAGTGAATGACCTCCACAGGCTAAAATGGGAAGACTTTATTTTAATTAACAAAGTCCGCTTAGGTGTCAGATACCTCGAGTTTGGTGTCAAATTAATTGTTATAATAAATCCCACAACAGTTGTTGGATTTAACATAACTAGTTCAGGTAAAGAGTTTTAAACTCTACCTTAAAAGTTGCCAACTTCAGCTTTGTAGTGCCCTTCTCTGATTGGCCAGCCTCTGGCAGCCTGGCCAGGCTGCCTTGTTGAGGTGTGAAGTGGCCTGGGCTAAACACAAAGGATGTGCCTGGGGGAGGAGAACTGCCTCAGCAGATGGGGAAGCAGGAAAGGGGTAGGGCTGCCAAACTGGTCTTCAAAGGCAGGAAAGGACTTTTGGAGCAACCCATCACCTCCCTCACATCCTTCAAACCCAGACAATTAGGTGCTCTCTTGATTAGATTAGGAGAGGGCAGGAGAGGGATGTGTTTAAGATTTTAGCCACACCAGTAGGTGGGCTCAGCCAGATGTAACCTCCAAAAATAATTTTCAGCCATGATGGATTTTTGTAGAATGTTGCTCCCTGGGATTTATTTTTGCCACACTACCCAGGAAGTGGTCATCACAGGGAGAATGACCCTGCCCCTGACTGGAGAACCAGGACCCCCCCTGTTTTTCACCCAGGAGCAAGGATAAATATGGCAGAGCTGCACCCACACCTCAGATCCCTAGAAGGGAGAACATCAGAGGAAGAAGGACTGCCCTGTTGGACCCCTGACCTGCACCTGGACGCTGCACTCTGAAGGACTGAACCAGCTACACACTGGGGCTTCACCACAAGAAGGACTTTGCCTGGCTTCAACTGTTTCAAGGAGGGACTCCCTTTTTGCCACAGGTGACAAATTGCTAACCAGAGTCCCCTGTCTCAGATCCTGAAGAAACTGACCAGCTGACCACTGTCCAGTGGCCAATTTAGAGTTTGAGCCAGGTGCATTCTGGGAGTTAAAGTCTGCACCCTCAAGGAGCAACTCAGAGCTTCTGGAACCTTTGGGTGAGCTGTGGACTCCTAAAAGACCTTGAAAGACCTTCTGAAAGAAGATCCAAACATTTGGAGATGATTGGATAACTTTTTGGAAAAAGCTCCATTGAGGGACCGACCCACCGCGGCAACTCTAGCTGGCTTGCCTCAACTGCGACCTGGCCTAACTTACAGGATCGTCCAGCTGAAGAAAATCTCTGAAAAAGTGACTACGTCCGAACGTAGAAAGTTGACAGGGACCTACCGAGCAGTGTATCCGAAGAGGGCTCCAGGGGCCTTGGTTCAAGATTCAGGTTCGGCCTGGTTGAAGGATTTTCATCTCGAAAAATCATCTAAGTCCAAATGTAGAAATCTTCACCGAGGGCTCCCGCGGCACGTAACTGAGGAAGGGCTCCTGGGAGGTCAGATCGGACTGGCGACTTCGTCCGCTAAAGAAAATCTTCAAGAAACGACTAAGTCCGAAGGTGAACTTTTGACCGAGGCCTCCCGCTAATATTTCCTATTTTTATAAATTGGGTTTGGATTTTTAAACTGTTTCCTGTGTTTTTTTTAATTACTGTTTTGTTATATTTGAATGCTTTACACTTTGGTGGACATTACAACCCTGGCGGTCGGTGTTAAAGCGGCAGTAAAACAGCCAATAGGCCGGTGGAAATTTTTTTGGAATCGCGACCATGGCGGAAACTGCCAACACAGACAGACACTTTAACACTCCGACCGCCAAGGCGGTACAAATAAACACCGCAGCGGTAACCGCCAACAGACAGGCGGAGGACAATGTACCTCCCACAGAATTACAGCAGTCCAATCCGCCACCTTTTGCGGGGCGGATTCACAGCGAACAAAAACACGGCGGAAACAGGACTTGGGAGGGAAACCGCTCACCTCTACACACCCCACGAGGAACCAGGACGGCATGCAACTGGAACTTCAGATTCTACCTGTCTTTGTCTTCCTGCTCCTCTACCAGGAGCACGAAAGCCAGCGGCGAAGACCACAGTGAGTACTGCACCTACGACACAGGGGAGGGGGGAGGGAAAAGAGAGTGACACTCACACGCAACACCCCCACCCCCACCCTCACCCACTACAACACACATACTAATACATCATGATACATTACAGTTACCCCCCACCCAACCCCCCTGGAAGAATGCAAGGACAAAAGGAAATGAGTCGAATGATTGTAATATATTCAAAGACATGAATCAAAAACATATACATATATAAAGATATTCACACTATAAACAAATATATACACCAAGAATACAAGTCCAAGGGATTCCACCATCATAGTCCGTGGACCACTGGGCCCAAAATGCATGGGCGAGGCCCACACAAGATACCCGAACAAGACGGAGAGAACACTGCTGGGGCATCCTATCGAAATAATACAGGCACCTCAGGGGGAAGGGATGGGGGGGCACCTCAGCCGGATGAGTGCAGAACGCCAGATCCACAAGGGGGTCCATGCCCATTGATGTATCCTGGGGAGTGCAAAGCCACAGTCTCTCAAGTCTCTACAGTGGGTGGGTTGCCCACTGCTTTATCCTGGGGAGTGCAAAGCCACAGTCTCTCAAGTGGATGTCATTCTCCACTGGTTCTGGAGGGGGCTTTGTGCCCAGAGTGCTTCATCCTGCCAAGGGCAGAGGTAGTGGATGTCATTCTCCACTGGTTCTGGAGGGGGCTTTGTGCCCAGAGTGCTTCATCCTGTCAAGGACAGAGGTAGTGGATGTATCTCTCCACTGGTTCTGGGAGGGGCTTTGTGCCCAGAGTGCTTTATCCTGCCAAGGACAGATGTAGTGGATGTATTTCTCCACTGTTTTTGGGGGGGGACTTTGTGCCCAGAATGTTTCATCCTGCTCATGGCGGCCTCAGTAGCGTCAGAATCTTTGGCGCTCAGTGGCCTGCGGTGCTGGTGGCGGCGGTGTCCTGTTCAGCGGTGCTGGTGGCGGCGGTGTCCTGTTAAGCGGTGCTGGTGGCGGCGGTGTCCCATTCAGCGGTGCTGGTGGCGGCGGTGTCCTTGGCAGTGGTGCTGGTGGCGGCGGTGTCCTTGGCAGCGGTGCTGTTGGCAGTCTTGTCCGCCGTGCAGGTTTTCCCAGACTTGCCAGTTTTAGTGTGCCCCTTCCCCACCTTGGATGGTGGCGCAGCTGGATCCACACTCCCACCTGTACCCCTGGGAGCGGCTTTGTTTTAAGATTTTTTTCCTCTCTCCCGCCAGGCACTGGCCAACTTTTGGTGTTTTTGAGGTGGGGGACTGTCCGTGCTCTGGCTCCTTGGCACACTGGCTGCCCTGCTGCCTGGCGCACTCCAGAAGCCGGTCACTACGGGCACCACTGCTCCCGCTGATGTTGTGGCTGAGGCGCTGGGTTGGGACCTGGAGAGGTGGGCCCTAGGAGACTGAAGGGGTGGGGGAGGTGAGGGGAAGAAGTCAACGTTGGACTGGAAAAGTTTTTGGGACACACTGGGACGGGTAGATGGAGGGGGTTTGGGAGTGGAGGAAGAGGTAGTGGTTGTTGGAGGTGTACGTTTGGTGACTTTGGGTGAAGGTGCATGGGCTGGAGGCTGTCGTGAGGTGGATGGCTGTTGGGTGGGTATGTGGCTGCGTTTGTGTACCTTGGGAGGTGGGCTCACAGACACACTGGGAGAGGACACAGGGGATGTGTGAATGGTAGTGGGAGTGGTGACTGCACGTGAGCGGGGTGTGGTGGTGGGTGTGCTGGTGATGGAGGTAGTGGCTGACGATCTAGTGCATGCAGGTGTGAGTGGAGACAAGACTGGGAGGGAGGAGGGAGACGAGGAGGAGGGGGACACAGTGGAGGCAGTGGCTGTTGGTATGTATGCATGTGTATGATGCTTGCGTGAGTGCCTGTGGGATGTGTGGTGCTTATGTTTGCCTGAGCTTCCCTTGTGTGTTGAGGTGTGTGCATGCTGATCTGAGGGTGTGCTTGGGATAGGCTGAGGTACAGGGGTTTGTGTCTGGGCGGAGAAAGTTGGAGGGGGAGGCTAGAGACAGGGACAATGGCTGCCATCAGAGCAGAGGCCAGAGTCTGCAAAGCTCGCTGATGGGCTGCCTGACCAGAATGAATGCCCTCCAGGTATGCATTGGTTTGTTGCAACTGCCTCTCTACACCCTGGATGGGGATTCAAAATGGTAGACTGCCCAACAGTGAGCGACCTGAGGAGGTCAATGGCCTCCTCACTGAGTGGCAGAAGGGGTGACAGGGGCAGGGGCTGAGGTGCCTGGGGCGAAGGAGATGCCCATCCTCCTGGGTGAGCGGCCATGGGGCAAACGCTGAGGGGCTGCTGGGAGGGCAGTGCTGGTAGGGGGTGGCGGCTGTACCTGTAGATGCGGGGGCACAGAGGGACCCGCCACCGCAAGGGAGCTCACATCAGAGGAGGAGTCCGTATCGTTATCTCAGCTCCTGTCCCTGCTGTGGAGCTCCCCTCGCCTCCGTCCCACTGGTGGCTTCTGACTCCGTTGTCTCGCCCTCCAGGGCCAGGTGGGATGCAGATTCCTCCTGCTCCGGTGCCACTGCTCCTCCGCCTGATGATGCTAATGCATACAAGCACAGGGAGACCACAAAAAGGGGGGGAAAGAGAAGAAAGACATGTTGAGTGCATGCAATACCGCTACCGTTGGCGGACACTACAGACACAGAAGCCCCCTGCACTATGCTGTGCACTTGGAGTTCCCTAATCAATCCCAGGGACATGGTTTACAAGGCCATGCCCGATTGCTGAACACATGGATGTCACAGGAGCCTCACTAGGTGTAGTTGGCTCTGTACACAGGTGGGGTGGGGTGCCACAGGACCTGCCTTAAGAAGGGACCCTGCCTACTAAACTCGCCCTGGCCTAGGGGAACCCACAGCCCACCTCCCCCACCCAGACACCTCCATTGTGCGCTGAATCAGCTGAATGAGAGTGTACTCACCCCCTTGTGGCTGCTGTGATGCCCTCAAGCGCCCATCCAACTCTGGGTACGCCACCGCCAGGATCCGGGACATCAGGGTGGTCATGGTGCAACGGGCACCCCTCCCACGTTGGGAGGCCATCCCCAGCTGGGCCTCTGCCGTCTTCTTGCTCTGGCGGTGAAGTCCTCCCATCTTATCCGGCAGTGGGTGCTCCGTCTGTGGTAGATCCCCAGGTTCCGGACTTCCTTGGCGATGGCACGGCAAATATCCTTCTTCTGGTGGGCTCTGGCCTACACGAATAGTACAGGAGAAAAGGAGAAGATATAAGCGCCCACACCGTCACAGTCATTGGCCCGCATCCCTACCCTTCCTACCCTTGCCATGTCGCACATCCACATTGGCCCGCATCCCTGCCCTTGCCATGTCGCACATGCACTCACCGTCGTTTCAAGCACGCCTCATTCTCCCCCCCAATTTTCATCCCCACCACTCCAAACAGCCATTGCCCATACAGCATGCTCAGAGTGTACTCATCTGTTTGTCTGGAGGACCGTAGAGTACTGTGTACTGGGGGAGGACCTCATCCACTAGTTTCTCCAAATCCTCTGTGCTGAAGGCAGGGGCCCTTTCCCCAGACACACGAGCCATTGTCTCTTCCAGACTGAGGTAACAGCAGCACTTGCAGGGTAGGTTCTCTCCTGTCAAAGATCAGGTATCAAGTGATTGAACAGAGAGAAAATGGTGGTCACGTCCGCGGCGGTGTGTACAGTCACCGCTGGCGTACACTGTCATTGGCTCCTGGGACCCATAGGGTCCAATGTTAACCAATGCAGGTTTGCGCCGCGGTCTTCGACCGCCTACCGCTACGGTGTACAACGGCAGCGCAATTATCTCATATCCCCTTGTCCCACCTTACAGGTCAGGCAACCGCCATTTCAGGGGGCCACATGGCATTATTTTTAAATGTGTCACACATATATAGGCCTTGATTAAACACTAAGACAGCCATATGTCGAATTTGAAAAAATTTCATATAAAGTTGTGTTTACGTACCTCACTGTTGGTTGACTTTCTGCTCGCTGTTCTCCTCCATAGAGCACGTCCGCTGGGGCAGGTGAGGAGATGGCGGCATCCTCCGGTATACAGACCGCTGGTGGACCTGTCGACAATGGAGGAGCGACATGTGATCATCACCTACAGACTTGATTGTGCCACAATCCAGGAACTGTGTGCCCAGTTGGAGCCAGACCTGATGTCAGCTATCCACCATCCCACAGGAATCCCCCTCTAGTGCAGGTGCTGTAAGTACTCCATTTCCTGGCAAGTGGGTCTTTTCAAACAACAGTGGCCATACCATCAGGGATGTCCCAGCCTATGTTTTCCAACGTGTTGTCCAGAGTGTTGTCTGCCCTGCTGAAACACATGCGGAGCTACATCATTTTCCCTCAGTTGGAGGATTTGCCTACAGTGAAAGGTGACTTCTATGCACTGGGACATATCCCCAACATCATAGGTGCCATTGATGGGACACATGTGGCCTCGGTCCCCCCATGCAGGGGTGAACAGGTGTACAGAAACCGGAAGAGTTACCATTCAATGAATGTGCAGATGGTGTGTTTGGCAGACCAGTACATCTCCCATGTGAATGCCAGATTTCCTGGCTCAGTGCATGACGCTTACATTCTGAGGAATAGCAGCATCCCTTATGTGATGGGGCAACTCCAGAGGCACCTTGTGTGGCTATTAGGTGAGGACATGGACCCAATACAGTGTGACTAGGTGTCTGGGGATGTCCCTAAGAGTTAGTGTGTGTCTAACAGTTGTCCCTCGATATTTGCAGGTGACTCTGGTTATCCCAACCTGTCATGGCTACTGACCCCAGTGAGGAATCCCAGGACAAGGGCAAAGGAACACTACAATGAGGCACATGGTCGAACTAGGAGGATTATAGAGAGGACCTTCGGCCTCCTGAAGGCCAGGTTCAGGTGCCTTCATATGACAGGTGGTTCCCTATTCTACTCACCAAAGAAGGTGTGCCAGATCATCGTGGCCTGCTGTATGCTTCACACCTTGGCTTTGCGACGACAGGTGCCTTTTCTGCAGGAGGATGGTCCAGATGGAGGTGTTGTGGCAGCTGTGGAGCCTGTGGACAGTGAAGACGAGGAAGCAGAAGAAGAGGACATAGACAACAGGAACACAATGATCCAACAATACTTCCAGTGAGACACAGGTAAGAAGACAACACTGTCTGCTATATCTGTTTGATCCTTCTACCTCTCATCTGTCTGTCATTTTCGCACAGTGTATGGACCCTGAGTTGTCACTTTCCCTTTCGATTTCACAGATGTGGGTCCCACTGTCTGACATCTCTTTGTTTGTGTGACATAGGTATGTTGACAATACAATGGATATAGCATTTTTCCACAGTTATTGCAATTGCACATTTTCGAAAGCACAGACTGACTCCAGATAGTTTTGTGATTTAAGGGAGTTTATTTAAGTGCTAAATAGTGGAGGGGTTGTAAAATGATCAGGGGTGATGGTGGAGGAATGTTCATGGCAGAGTCCAGTCTATTAGTCTCACAAGTGCATTGTCCAAAGGGCATAGGAAGTGGGGCTGGGGCAGTTTAAGTATGGACAGGGTGACAAAGTGGGACAGAAGGATGACAATCAGGGTGGTTTCATTTCTTGGCGGGGATCTTGGCATTGTTCTCTGTCTTTGTCCTGGATCTCAGGGACCGCTTGCGGGTGGTTCTCCATCTGCAGGGGGTGGGGTGCTGGTGTGGTGGTCCTGTGGCGTTGCCTCCTGTCCACTAGCGCTGGCGGAGGTGGCGGGCAGTTCATCGTCCAGGCTAGTGTCAGGGGCCCCTTGTTGTGCCACAGTGTCCCTCCTGGTGTTGACGAGTTCCTTCAGCACCCCTACAATGGTGCCCAGGGTGGAATTGATGGATTTGAGTTCCTCCCTGACCCCCAAATACTGTTCTTCTGCAGCCGCTGGGTCTCCTGAAACTTGGCCAGTAACGTTGCCATAGTCTCCTGGGAATGGTGGTAGGCTCCCATGATGTTGGAGAGGGCCTCGTGGAGAGTGGGTTCCCTGGGCCTGGGCCCCCCCTCTGTCGCACAGCAGCCCTCCCAGTTCCCCTGTTTCCCTGGGCCTCTGTCCCCTGAACCATGTGCCCACTGCCCCCAGGCCCCTGGTGTTGTTGGGGTGGTGGTTTATCCTGGGTTCTCTGTAGTGGTGGACACACTGCTGATTGACGTGACCTGGGGACAGAGGTATGGGCCCGCTGGGTGGGTGCTGTGCTGGTGTTCCCAGAGGGTGGAGGCTCTGTGGTGGCCTGTGCCAGTGTGAGGGGAACCGACTGTCCCGAGGTCCCAGATGGGCCGGGCTGGTCATCTAGATCCAGTTGGACAGAGCTGCTGTCATCACTGTGGGCCTCTTCTGTGGGTGGAGTGGACATGTCTGGACCCTCCTGTCCGGTGAGGTTGGATAGGGGTCCTGCAGGGGTGTAAAGGCATAATTATTGCATCTGTGTGTGCCATGGTGTGCAATGGGTGGGTGACCTGTAGGACCTTGTGTGATAATGGTTTAGTGGGGTGTATGGGTATGTGCAGTGGACATGCTTTGGTGATGGGTGTCCATGCTTTGGTGTTACATGCTTTGGGTTTGGGATGTGTGGTTTGTGATATTGGGACATACGTGTGGAGTTGGAGTGATGGGGGTGAGGACGAGGATGGGGGTATGTGATAGCATGCAGGTGGGTGGGGGATGAAGTCATGAAAGATTTGACTTAAAAGCTACTCCTGCGAGGCCCTCAGGATGCAGTATAGCCAAGGCCTGCTCCTCCCATGTTGTTAGTTGTGGGGGAGGAGGTGGGGGTCCACCGCCAGTCCTCTGTACCGCAATGTGGTGTCTTGAGACCACGGAATGCACCTTCCCCCGTAGGTCGTTCCACCTCTCCCTGATGTCATCCCTAGTTCCTGGATGCTGTCCCACTGTGTTGACCCTGTCCACGATTCTGCGCCATAGCTCCATCTTCCTAGCTATGGTGGTGTGCTGCACCTGTGATCCGAATAGCTGTGGCTCTACCCGGATGATTTCCTCCACCATGACCCTGAGCTCCTCCTCAGAGAACCTGGGGTGTCTTTGCGGGGCCATGGGGTGGTGTCGTTGATGTGTGGGGTGGTGTGTGTTGTGATGTGTGGGGTGATATATCGAGGTGTGTTGTGTGAGGTGCATGGATGTTGTGTGAGTGATGGTGTAGGGTACCTGTGGATGCTATTGTTCTTTCTGGTGGTGTCTCTCTCTGGCCTTCTGTCGCAATTGTGGTAGTAAGGGTTTGTGGGTAATGTGGGTGTGTGTTTTATATTGTATTGGGTGTGTGGGAGTGGTGTGTGTATGTGTATCAGGTGTGTGTATTTGGAATTGTCCAATGTGGTAGTGTTTTGTAAATGTATGTGTATTTTGAGCGCGGTGGTGTGTACCGCCAATGGAATACCGCGGTTGAAAGACCGCCGCATGGATTCGTGGGTCGTGATAGTGTGGGCGTATTCCTGTTGATTTGACGGTGGAGGTTTTGTTATCACCAGTTTATCACTGACCTTTGGTGTGGCGGACTTGTGTGGGTGTCTGGATTTTGGCAGATTCCAAGCTGTGGGTCATAATGACCGTGGCGGTATTCCACAGCCGCGGAGGTGTGTTGGCGGTCTTCTGCACAGCAGTAAGTGGCTTTTACCGTCAATGTTGTAATGATCCCCTATGTCTCCTAAGTTAAGCCGTATTGCTCGTTGCCAAGCTACCAAGGGTTGAGCGGGAATTGAGAATTGAGAATAAATGTCCAACTACATAAAAAAAATTGGGAGGACACTCTTTCCAACTTGGACAAATGTAGCGGTAAAAGGTACCGGTATAGAAAAGTGATGGAAATTGTATAATGAACCATCGGAGGGTACGACAAGGTCGTCATCAAAGGATCCGTTATGGAACCATGGTAAGTCCAGTCTATGGATAAGTCACATCCAGAAGTGAAACGAAATAGGTGCATTTGCCCAAGTTGGAAAGTTGGAAAGAGTGTCCTCAAAAAAGAATATATATTTTTTTAATGTAGTTGGACATTTATTCTCGTCTACATTTTGGCCTCGAAAAAGTCACTGTGTGACAAAACACGTGTTGGCTGCTTATGAATCTTTATCACAAGTACTTGCCGATCCAAATAAATTATTTTGTAAATACTGAGATGAATACTGTACCTTATACCTTGTATTGTTTACATCGGAGTTTATTTCTGCATTTACAAATGTTTGTGTTTTGAGTGCTGTGGTTCAAGCTATATCTCTTACACATTGTATAGATTCTCATATATATGATAATTCTTTGCCTTGTGTAGTAGGGCATTGGA
This sequence comes from Pleurodeles waltl, assembly GCF_031143425.1. Taxonomy (NCBI): domain Eukaryota; kingdom Metazoa; phylum Chordata; class Amphibia; order Caudata; family Salamandridae; genus Pleurodeles; species Pleurodeles waltl. Next base: position 767,630,099 of record NC_090449.1, on the reverse strand, counting down.
CCATAGAGCACCATTTTGGGGTCGACATACTCCTATACTTACTGTGGACACCACTAGGAGGTGCTTTCTCTCTGACCACTACTACCGTTTTCCAAGGCTCCAGGATGTGAAGGGTGACAAAATACTAGCATCACATTCCTTTGTGAGAGTGCTGGATGCAGCCTTTTGAAATGTAAGAAGGGCAGGGACCACCTCTGCCCCCCCATCCTGGCAGGATGCCACTCTCCCAACTACACCCAGATCCTAATATTCACTCTCTGGGTCCAATACGGATTTCCTGATGGGGAGCAACTAACAGGTCCAAGCAGCTGAAAACTCCAAGAAGGCCTGAAAAAGTTTAGGGCAGGAAAAATGCCAACTTTCTAAAAGTAAGTAAGTTAATGGTCAATGCAAGGGGGAAGTAACCTAGACTTCCACGGTAATCCAATCACTAAAAGATTCTAAGTATACAACCAATGTAACATCAATAGTAATGTATTGCATTATGCATCTTTTTGACACGTTATTGTAGACACAGAGTTATAGTTGTCTAAATAGGTGTTCCAAATAAAAACAGTGAAAGTGAACGTTGTGCAGCAAAGTGAAGGTGATATATAGAATATGTACAATGGGTGGTTTAAGAATATTATGGACTTCTAGCGGCTCCGTTAGTCCAGGAAACCCTGAAGTGACTGTACGACGAAACAACGACTTCAAAAACAACTACTGCCTTAACAACGAGGTCGGAACACCGACCTCGTTGCTACTACTAATGATTTTACCACGAATGCCTTAACAACGATATTTTGTTGTAAAGGCATTCCTGATAAAATCATTAGCAATAGGCACCATTCACCCTACATCCCTCACCCCACCCCCCCCAACCCCACCCCAAAACCTAAAACCCTCTGACCCCCCACCCACTCCCCAAAACCAAAAACGCCCCACCCCCCCAACCCCACCCCAAAACCTAAAACCCCCTGAACAACACCCACTCCCCAAAACCAAAAACGCCCCACCCCAAAACCTAAAACCCCCTGATCCCCCACCCACTCCCCAAAACCAAAAACGCCCCACCCCCCCAACCCCACCCTAAAACCTAAAACCCCCTGACCCCCCACCCACTCCCCAAAACCAAAAACGCCCCACCCCCCCAACCCCACCCTAAAACCTAAAACCCCCTGACCCCCCACCCACTCCCCAAAACCAAAAATGCCCCAGCCCCCCCAACCCCACCCCAAAACCTAAAACCCCCTGACCCCCCACCCCCTCTCCAAAACCTAAACCCACCACTTACCTTTGCCAACTCACTTCTTTGTACCTTAACCACGCATGTTCGTTGTTCAGAACATACGTACTTAAGGCACAAAAAAACAGAGTCGTGGTTAAAAAAAGTGTTGTTGCGCTTTCGTTAACCACGACTTTCGGAAAAAAAAAGTCGGAAAAAAGGATGTTCCCCCCCTGAAGTCACATAAGATTTCTTTATGGTTATATATTCCACACTCAAAGATATTGTCGACGTTTCGACCCAATTGCAGAAACAAATCAAAGGGGGGTCATCATCAGGAATGGGAAATAACATGGTTGAACGATAAATCGAATGATATCCAGTTCACCATTGAGTCCAATAGAGAAAACATCCCTTTTTTGGAACTCAGAATAGGGGGAGAGAGAGATAAACTCTTTGTGACACTTTATCGCAAACCCACTGAGAGAAACACACTGTTACACTGCTCCAACCACCACCCGAGAGGTCTGAGAGACAACCTCAGATGTCCCAGTCCACCAAATCATATTTCTACACTGGATCTTAGGTGAGTGCCTTAGTCCCTCCCCATTGTTAATCTTTAAAACAGATTACACAGACCTTTAGTAACTTTAGGTATTTATACTACCCATAGGTGCTACCGACCTGAATTTTCCCAGTCCTAATGATGACCCACCTTTGATTTGTTTCTGCAATTGGGTCGAAACGTCGACAATATCTTTGAGTGTGGAATATATAACCATAAAGAAATCTTATGTGACTTCAGGGCTTCCTGGACTAACGGAGCCGCTAGAAGTCCATAATATTCTTAAACCACCCATTGTACATATTGTATATATTACCTTCACTATGCTGCACAACTTTCACTTTCACTATGGAGCACCTATTTAGACAAATATAACTCTGTGTCTACAGTAACATGTCAAAAGATGCATAATGCAATAAATTACTATTGATGTTACATTGGTTGTATACTTAGAATCTTTTAGTGATTGGATTACCATGGAAGTCCTGGTTACTTCCCCCCTGCATTGACCATTAACTTACTTGCTTTTACTACCCTGGTCATAAGGGTTAGAGGGTACCTTCCTCATTAATATTAACTTTCTAAAAGTGGCATTTTCAAAATTATAAAATAAAATCTGACTTTACCATTTAAGAGGTTTTTAAATTACAATCCATTTGAGTCCAAACATTGCGCATCAACCTGTTCCAAGCCAAAGTTAGAATGTATTAAGCGTAATAAGATAACCTGCTGCTATCCTATGAGAGAGGTAGTTCACGTAGTAGTGAAAACTAATTTGGGAGTTTTTTATTACCAGGATGTATAAAACTTAAAAGTACATGTCCAACATTTTAAATGCACTGCACCCTGCCCTAAAGGATGTTTAGTGCCTTCCTCAGTGGTGGCTTATATATACATATTAAAAAGGATGTTTAGGCCTGGGAATGGTTTATTTTGCCAGGTCAAGTTGGCAGTTTAAAACAGTACCTGAGACATGTATAAAAGGGCTACTTAAGTGGGTGGCACAATTAGTCTTAAGGTCTCACTAGTAGCATTTAATTTACAGTTCCTGAGTGTATGTGTTACCACTTTACAGGGGACTTATTAGAAAATTAAACTGCCATTCGGGTGTCAGCCAATTGTACCATATTTTAACGAGGAAGCACAAACACTTTAGCACCAGTTAGCAGTGGTAAAGTGCATAGAGTCCTAATGCCATTAAAAACGAAATTCAGAAAACAGGAGTGGTGAAGGCAAAATGTCTGGAGAATCATTAGGAACGGGACTCATTTTTCGAGTTCAGCGTTTTGACCATAAAGTGGTTTTCAGTGCTACAAAATTAGAAGCAATATACATGCAAGCACAGAGAGGTTGTTGGTGCTTTATTAAAAGCGTACAATGAAACATGAAAAATGAAGCTCAGATTATAGATTAGTTTTACATTTCGTTGCTTCTTTTACAAATCGTTTTGGACGGAATGAAATCCAGTGAAGTGTTGAACTTCGAAAAAGAGTAACATTTCCTACTCATGGATTTTCTGTCAGACCGGAAACTTGAATATGAGATGAAAAAGACGTGAGTAATGAAATTGTCACCTCCAATCCACCAAGGAGCTACAGATTATTGCCAAGCATGTGTTGTCAAAACATAAAGCATACAATATTTTCATTTTGCAGAGCTTCGTTACAATATAAATTACAAATACTTTTGATTGTATATAAATTATTTGGTAGGAAGAAAACCTAGTGGGCATTAGCGATAGCGGAAAAGGAAGGGATTCCTGGCAAACCCATCATTCAATGTGACTCATTCCACTCTGTCGGTAATGTAAAACTCGATTAGATAATTGATTTAAGCTCAAGTAGCAAGCAGAATTAGTGAGATCTTTGGTGGTTTGTAGGGGCATAGCTGCAAGATATGTCATCAAATTTTATAGAATTTTCCATAGTTTTTAAAGGACAAGCACACACACGTTTTCATTTAATTAACCACTTTTTGTGAATGGCACTTAGTCATGATATCCCTGAGGTGTCCAATAAAATGTTAGCGCAGAAATGTACTGTAGTGCTGATATTTCTGTTTGCTTACATTGTAGTCAGACTAATTGGTAAACAAATCCAGATTACATGTGTGTATGTAACAAAGTTCGCAATATCAGACTGGCTGTTTCGTGGAACATTGGGCACTGCACCACAAAAAGTGCTTATTTATGAATTTACTCAGTATCTGAGCGTATGCTTTGAACTAAGTCCAAACATGTTTGTGCCACTGTTTATGGCTTATCCTCTTTATACATAGTGAAAACAAACCTATACATACAGCAGGATTAAATATATTGGCCTCGTACTTACTTGGAGCCACTCACCGAAATGGACTGAGGGAATGCTTGAGCACTGATCTTCCGCGACCCTTCCATGTCTTTAAACACCGTCCATCATAATGTCCTGCTCCTTTGCTTTGCAAAATTGGAGGGGAAGCAATTCAGTGTTTAAGGTCATTTCAAACAAATTACACTATCCAGATGAAACTAGAATGTTTCTTCACTGGAACAATAGGGTTCTACTTTGGCATGTCCCACGGAATTACATTCTCGTCTTTGCCAGAATGTCTCCTGTACCATCCTTTCTCGTTTGTCATATTGGTTACATGCATGCTAATTACTATCAGAGCTACAATATATCCAATTCTATATAAAAGTATATGTAATATCTGAGGATCTGGGAAATCGCTGCACTGTTGTATACAGTGACCACTTCATCCATCTTCAATGATGGGTTACAATGGGTCAACACATCAAAAGCAGAGATGGTCCTATTTAGCTCTATAGATCTCATGTGATGTATGTGTGATTAGCTGCTCTGTTCCTCCTCTGTTTCTGTATCAGGGACCAACGTTGGCATTGTGGAAAATATTAATGCTAAAGTTGTAATTGTATTCATGAACAAAGACTTTGCCCAGGAGAGCATGCATCACAAATTAATATTGAAGAACTGTGTTTGTTTTGTATCAGAAAAGAAAAACTTCTTGAAGAATGTGTGTTGTTTATAGAGTCAACAAAGAAGTGGGCAGTTGGAGGGTTTCAAGGTACGCTGTACCCTCTCAAAAGGATGCTATAAACACAACAATAGTAAAGTGAACTAACCGATATATGGAGAGTCTTGAAATCCTCTACAGAATATTCCTTTTCTTCGGGCAGGGTAACCTTACCCATATAGGGGGCATGCATCATTACTGGGTTCCCTCCTCAATAAGAAAAGGCATCTTACTTGTCCAAATTAGCCCCAAATGCTCATTGAAAGGAGGCTTAGTCAGCATACGATGGAATGGGTGGGATCCAAAAGAGATTAAAATTACCTGTAGGTTTACATCGTATTCCTCTATTAAGGTTGCCCCAGTAAGATTCAAAAGAAAAGGGAGAGATGTGGGAAAATATTATTTCTCCCCATGTTTACTGTTCCAGGGACTGCAAAGAGTCTGGAATGGGTTGATGGCTTTCTTCAGGACCCTAACGAGCCACAATTCTCTTGTCTTTAGTGAAGTGTTTTCTGTATGTATTCTATGCGTCCTACCTTATGTCCATTCTTGTAATTTCTATCATATGTTTCTGGTGTTTTACATGGTGAATGGGATTCGGATGGAGAGAGAAGGGTTCTCCTTCCTTGTCCTAGTTTGTTGCCTCCCCTTTCTTTTTTTTAATGCACTGGGTTATCCTTCATGGTCCTTACTGAGGACTGACTTTAGAATGTCTGAAAACTGGAGCTGTGTTGGAGGTTTATGGGATCTGCATCCACTCTCAGGTAGATCTTAAATGATTGTGGAAGATTCTGATGTCAGGTGTTGACAGTGCCTTCTGTGATCAGTAGTTACTTTTCATTAATCCTGCAGCATTACTACAGTTAGTGGTGAAGCTTTCTGTCTCAGAGCCTTATTTACATATATTACCTACTGGCAGTTGCCAGTAGGTAGTTATAGTTAGGACCTAGTTTCTATAGAAAAAGCTATTTTTGCTGGCCTATATCTTTGGCGCCGTTTGACGAATCTTCACAAACTTTTCTAAAGAAATTGGACAGTCACTTGAGATGTTGTCTGGAAATGTTTGTGGTGATCCGTCAAGTAGGGTCCTAGATAAAGGCGGGGGTGACATTTAGAACATTTCCAATGTTAATTCCTATAGGAAAAATTGAACAGCAATAGCACAAAAACCACTGGACGGAATTGCACCAAATTGTGCAGAAAGGTAACTCTTAGTCCAGAAAGAGCCCTTTTTGTTATTTGGTGTGAATCCGTTCAGTAGTTTTTGAGAAATTTAAGGAAATCCAAGTTTGTATATATAGGGACACAAAGGATTCATGACCCCTCCCGATCTCATGCTGAGATTTGATTGGCTGCCAACACTTCAAAACAGGAACTGTTGGCAGCCATCTTGGAATTCGACTTGAGCCGAGTCCCAGAAAAAAGATTAAAAAATATGAAAGGGGCCAGGCTACGAACACTCTGACCCCTTAGCTCTAAAATAATTTTGTAATACATTTTTACAGTGGAATTATGACGGGTTTACGAATCCATGGTAAGCATTTTTTTAAAAATAAGCGCGAGCTTCCACGCTTGTTATAAAAAAAAAAAAAGTCTCTGGGTGGTTCTGGTTATGGGGGCACTGTTTACTTTTTAATAGGGGAGCCTCCTGGCCCCCTTACAGCCCTAGGGACAACCACCTCCCTGGGGCAAATAATAAATATGAGCGGGGCTGCGCAGACCCCTGCGCCCCAGGGACCACCACCCCTCGGGGTAAAACTGCTTTTTATATGTGGGTGAGGCTTGATTGCCTCCCCCACAGTCCCAGGGACCACCACCTCCCCAGGGCTAGAAGGAATCATGAGTGGGGGGGCCTCGTGGCCTCCCATCTCCTGGGGAGCACCACCTTCGCGGGGCACATACTAAATAATGTAAAGAGGGTCCATTTCGGACCCCCATTAGCCCGGGGGGCCACCACCAACCAAGGGCTATGTACACATTGGAGGGCAGCCCCCTCAAGGAGCCTCTGATGGCCTTGGGGACTGTCACCCCCAGGGCCGGCTCCTGCTCTTTCCTGGGATGCCCACCCCGAGACATAGCGTTTGCTGTGGCTTGGCTGCAGCTTTGCAACTGCAGCCAAGCCACAGCAAACACTCTGCTGTTTGACAGAGGGATCTGTAAAGCAGATCCCGCTGTCAAACACTGGAGCTTTCATCTCTGTCCCCTGCACATTTGCAGGGGAACAGAGATGAAATGCTTCAGCAACTCGGGAGCTGCTGTTAAAGCAGCTCCCTGCTTGCTGAAGAAATGGCACTGTGAGGGAAGTCTTAAGGCTTTCCCTTGTGGTGCAGATAGCTCGTAAGGACATTTTTGTAACATATAAAAGCATTAAAAAAAAATATGGAGAGACAGTGTGGGAGCCCTTGAGACCTCCCTCGCTGTTCCAGATACCCCATAAAGGGCAAAAAACGAAGAAAAAAATAAAATAAACCAAAAGATTAGTGTCAACGTCACAGGCCTTGACATTGAGCATTCAGGGTTCAAATCCAGCCGGACTCGATTCCTCTTTTTTTTTTTTCAGTACAAATTATTTTACATTTTAAACAATGAAAGATACGTGTTTCTATTTTAAATTGTGCAGAAATATCTCATTCTAAATGCATCATACATCATAGCCTAAAAAACTCTCTATCTCTCTCCCTCTCACTTTCTCTTTCTCTCTCTCTCTCTTTCTCTCTTTCAATCAATTTCTTCCACTCACACTCACTCAGGCACTCACGCACCCTCTCACAGACCCACTCAGACCCTCGTTAACCCACTCACAGCCCTAGTCAGACCCTCACGCAATCACTCACAGACCCACTCAGACTCTCACACACCCACTCACAGACTTATTGACAGCCTCATGCACCCACACCAGGCCTGCACACACACTGACGCATCCACTAAAACACTGATGTATGCACTCTCACACCCAGACAGACACTCACAGCCACTCTTACACCTATTCTCACACCCAGAAAGGCTGAAACCAACTCCCCCTGTGCACGCCCAATGACCATACACAGCATGGTGTTCGGTTGTTCCAGGTTTGGCCGCAGGGTCTGGCTGCAGGCCAGGTCTTGCTGGTAACCTATGCTGCACATTGATGAAGACCGTGCATGGTGCAAGGTTAGCTGCTTTTAGGGGGTTGGCTTTATGGGCAACCGTCACCTCCGCATGTGCTGCGATTCACGTATTGTAATGAAAATGATTAAATGTTAAAAAACATAGAAGTTCACTGAAAAATTCTAAGGTTACAGGGACATTATAGTTAGGAAATAGAATTTTTTTTAAAACATAGAAATTCACTCAAAAAAACAAAGGTTACAAGGACGTTGTAGTTAGGCTCACATTTTAAACGTACAAAACCTTAGAAACTCACCAGTTATAGTTACCTCAACTAACTATACCTCATTCCCTAAGGTAACTATAACTTGCACCATCTCCATGCACTGCTAATAATTCCACAAATTACGGCACTCATGTCATCTTTGATAACATCACTGATAATGTAATATTTGCAATAAAATCTTTGACAAAAAAACTGTGCATGGTGCTAATGTCGTTGGACTTGTCAAATACATTTATCCTGTTGATCATGACGTGTTATTGGAAAGATCTGTGAGGTGGGTATGCTGAAAACGGATAGGAAGAGCTTTGTTTAGTTCAGTTTGAGCATATATTATTTTTTTCCAAGCCAGGTCAACTCTGGGGTTCCTTGTGACTCTCCTCCATGGTAAATATCTGCCTGGCATTGCTGGCTGAGTTGTTGAGAAAGCACCAGATGAGTTCAAGTAACATACGGGTTACTCACATGGATGAAGAGTAGAGATGGTAACCACATCTCTAGATCTCTCTGAATGGGTCATAAAACAAGTGCTGCAAGTCAGATCCTGGGTTCTCACCCACCTACAATATCAGTGACTAGATTTGATGTATACATAAGACAGTCCCTGTCATGGTCCTGTTGCAAAAAGACGTAGGCACATCACTCCATGATTACGTTTCAAAGAGCTGGCAAAGCATCTTACTGTTAGTAACAGCTTATGAGAGGGTGACAATTACTAGTGCTACAGTTCACAGTAAGAACAACTACAACAGCCATATTTGTATGTGGGATGCTCTGCGCTTGCCATCACCTATTACCACTTACAATAGTGATGTATGGATTGAAGAGAGATGATTGAATCTCACCTGATATGGCAAGACCCTACTGGTTACCAGTTGTGGCCAGAGTATAATATATAATTATTACTCTGGCACATAAGACAATCCATACTGGTGGCAATTAGACCGAAGTGCTTGCCTGTTAGAGAACAGGCCAACATATGGCCCTAGATAAGCCATAGCTCCTGAATTGAAAGTGCTGGAATATAGCTCTCAAGGAGGGTGCTTCATAACAACTGAAGGCCTAGAGTTCTGGGACTGCTGAGGAAAAACATGACACATATGCAAATAGGAATGGATGTGAAGATACACCTGTTTAAAGAACCTATCTTTGGGTTGCTTAGGCTTATGATTGTGTTGGGTACTGCTCTCTGCTCACTTAAGTCAGTTTCTTCCTAGAGGGTAATGATGTACCCATGTGCAAAGAGGCGTCCATCCGGATACATGGCTGCATATGCCTGAACTGATCAATCCCAATGTACACCACTCAAAACAAGAGAATAGTCCGGTATTTAACCCTAAATAAATGAATGCTCAGCCTTAGGAGAAATATTACTGGATGCAGAATTGCGCTATAACCTGTTGATATATCACGCCTACACACATTTTTGCTGGTGTTGTTGAGAAGCTCCTGTTTGCAGTCACAGTGCACTTCATGAACAACGGAAAAAAAATTCTGCGGTGTTGTAAGTTATGTGATGTTTTACTTTTTTTAACCTTTTTTTAAGCAAAAAAAGGACTGAGAGCATTGTGTGCAAAAGGAACTAATCTCAACATATATTTGTATAATTTTATGTTTTGAACGCATGACATTCAAATATAACAAGATGGACCATTTCCATACAGGCGTGCTCAGTTGAACAGTCATCGCCAAGAGGACTGGAAGGAGGAAAGCATGATGAGTCAGAGAGCCTTTTCACAAACATAGCAAGTTCAAATGAGTGACAGCTATTCAAAGTGAAGGAAGGCAATTTGAAAACTGCAATCCAAGTTAAAATTTATAATAAAAATGTTAAATAGGTTCCATTGAGTGTTTCAGAAATCGCAGTGTTCCCAACATTCTAAAATATGCATTTCTTTCAAACTATGTGTCCTGGTTCTTACTGAATTTCAGTGCATTTGACAGCTAATCAAAACACGGCAATACAATGGCTTTCGCTTGTAATGGTTATTGCTGCTTTATTATCTTCCAAGAATCCCCATCTGAACTACTAGTTCCCTTTATAGTGCACTCCTGTTGCAGCCAGCCATTGCTAAAATTAGATGAAAATATTAGGAGAATTTTGACATCCACAGTTCCAAGAGCATAAGCTGTTTCCAAATGTGTGCTCCTTGTTTTACATTCACAGTAATGGTATGCACCTATCCATGAGGCAGCAATACATATTTGGTTATATTTTTGTATGATGAAGGTCGAAAAGCAGCCCGCAAATTAATCTTGACATTGTCTTCAAATTTAACATTGCATAGCATCACGCCGGATAATGAAGCCAGTACTAAGTAGGTCGCTAAATTTCCTCTCTATAAATACTTTCTGCCACGATATTCTATAACTGATTACAAAAATAAAGGATGTGTAATATTAAATTCTTGGTTTTTTTTCTAATAAAATTATTTCTTACAACACGGTTTCTTTACTGCATGAATAGAATATTTTACCTAATTTATAACAACACTGTACCGAAGAGGATATGCAAATGATTATTGGACAACATTTTCGTTTCTTAACAACATCATTTAGGATTTTGGGAAATATGCATGATAAATATTCACTAGAGACCATGTGTATAGAGCTATTTTGCAAACTACTATTTCGGGCAGTTAGGAATTGCAAAATGCCATTTTGCCTTGTGTCCTTGGAAACTGACACCATACTTGACTCCAAGAACCAAAAGTGAAAGGCAGTACAACAGGGCACATTAGACAACACAGTCCATCATCAACTGGACCGTGCTACAGGTTCAAGAATAAGTTCTGCTTCCTCTGCAAAAACTGCCGGAGCACTACTTTACAGACCAGAGACCTCCTAATTTGGATGGGTGGAGTTAGATGTCTGTTTTCACTGCTTCTTACCACCAGCAAAACCCAGGCAGTAAGAGGCAGTAGAAACTGCAAAATTATCACTTTGCCATGGGAGAGGACTCCTACGCTGATGAGAGCATCTGATTTTTTATTTTCAAACAGAAAATCCCAATTCCGGATTTTCAGTTTGAAAATAATAAAGAAAATAGTTTGGGGCAGGGCTCCCTCATGTTGATGGAACCATGCACCGAACTGTAAACAGCATTGACAGAACTGCTACAACGGCGGTTCCTGACAATGTTTTAGAAATTACTGCTGGCTTGTTGGTCATTTCCAAATTTGGTGGGCGGAATAGTATTGACCTGGCGGACATTAAGTCCTTCTCCAGGCCAATGGCGAGTATCCTGTCCGCCAACAATTAAATCAGGCCCTTGGAGTAGTCATATATTGTGGCGGGGTCAAGCACAAGCTATTCAGCTTCAAGGTATTGTGAGCATGCTTGTGATGGATTGTAAATACTAACGGGGATCAACCAATGAGAGAAAGTGGATTATCTGGTGCCACAGTGGGTAACTTCCAACAACTACAGCTTGGAATTGGGGAAACTGGCAACAGCTACAATGTGAATCCTACCATAATGCTTGGTAAGACAATGCATGCCCCATGCTTTGCCCAGGTTTTGTCAGCCACTGCATGTCTGTCAAGAAATCTCTTGCATGGTTCAGGAAATGCTCCACCCATATTACAGGGCACTATGATTTACCACATCAAAAACTTAAGCTGTAAAATATGGTTACCTATTTTCAACATTACACATGCTTAGCCTTCTGTATCTGTAATACCATGCGCTATAGTCAAACTTGGGCGATGAGGAAGACCTTCATCACACTACCTAATGTAAGCTGATGAGCAATACTTGCAGGTCTCTTTCCAACTGAGTAGCAATAGGGCTATATTAGACAGAATGCTGTACCACCTAGGCCCCACGGATGAGTTGGGTGGATATATGTGCAGGGATACCATGTCACCGGCAATAACATTTCCTGGCCAGTATCCTTGCACATAAATCTGTCTAATATTACAAATAATTTCCCCAAGAATGGTAAATAACATGTGGGCCCACCATTACCAGGTCCAAATCTAGATGCAATGTCCCTATTTTGAGGATGATACCACTATGATTTACCACATGGTGGTAAATTGGAGTGAAGTAATGAAGTGATGCTTGAAACAAAAACAGAGGAGGTGTGCTGGCAGAAGGTAATATTCTGTTCTCTGTGACATGGGAGAGTGTCGGATAGGTGACAGGGGTGAAGGAATTGCTGCATTTGCAACCCAAACCTAAAGTAAAATGATTCACAATTTCCTATAAGGAAAGTGCAATTTTGCAATTTCCAAAATTGCAATTGCACATTTGTAGAAATTGATGTTAGTGGAATCCTCTGTTACATACATCTCATTTTGCAATTCCCAAATAGCGATTTCTTCAAGTTCATTATTTGGAAATCACAATCCCTTAGTTTCGTACATATGGCCCTAGGTCTTTATTGAAGCAATTCCATATAAGTGTACATGCTTCTTAATTAGTAGTTTTACAAACCTATAAGCATAATTTCTCACTAACAACAAATGTGGGATGTGAGACAGTCTAACCTCAGTGTAAAAAAACATAATTCTTTTCCACATCTGTTGAATGCTGGTAGGAAGTTATTCAGCAAATCTTGGATTGAAGTAGGTTGCTTGATATACATCTACCATTATGCAAGACACTGCAGTGTCATATGTACAGGAAAGAGCCCAAATCTTTTAGTGTTTTCTTATCCTATCCCTGTTCACAGATGTAAACTTTTCCATGGCATATATGTTTCACTCCTTGGTGCACCGCAGCACTTTAGGGGTGGATTAGGGAGTTTTGAGGTTTGAGTAATAGCCATTTTAGATGTAGCACATGGTTTAAAAGCTGCCCAGTTACAGAGCAGAGGATATAAGTTCCCTCTTCACCTTTGCTGTCCTGAAGCAACAGGGTGTTCAATGCAGATTAATATTTGTGTTGTCATTTAAATGTGAAAGAAAGCGATGAATGTCGGAACAACGCCTGATGGAACAACAAATGCCTGAACAACGAGGTCGGAACAACTATCTCGTTGTTACCACTAATGCCCTTACCACGAATGCCTTAACAAGGATTTTTCGTTGTAAAGGCATTCCTGGTAAAGACATTAGTGATAGGCATCCATTGTTCCTGCATGTGCCCCCCTGGCCCCCCACCCCTTAAAATTACTGCGAATCCCCCAACCCCCTAAAACCACACCAACCCCCACCCTTGCCCCTAAAACTACCCCCTCCCTGCCCCTAAAACTGACCCCCACCCTACCCCCAAAACCTAAAACAACCCCAACCCCCACCCCATCCCTGAAACCTAAAGTACCCCAACCTTAAAACTACTCCGAGCCCCCCACCCTGCCCCTAAACCTAAACCCACCAACCCCCCACCCCGCCCCTAAAATTACCTGACCCTAACCCACCCCTAAAACCTAAAACACCAACCCCCCACCCCAGCCCCTAAAACTGACCCCCACCCTACCCCCAAAACCTAAAACAACACAAACCCCACCCCATCGCTGAAACCTAAAGTACCCCAACCCCCACCCTTAAAACTACTCCGAGCCCCCCACCCTGCCCCTAAACCTAAGCACCCCCCACCCCGCCCCTAAAATTACCCGACCCCTCAACCCACCCCTAAAACCTAAAACCCCAACCCCCCACCCCGTCCCCGTCCTTAAACCAGAAAATACCCTAACCCCCCGGCCCTAAACCTAAAACCCCGACCCCACCACCCCGCCCCTAAACCAGAAAATATCCCGACCCCCCCACCTCCGGACCTAAACCTAAAACCCCAACCCCCCACCCCGCCCCCGGCCCTAAACCAGAAAATACCCTGACCCCCCAACCCCGGCCCTAAACCTAAAACCCCACCCCGCCCCCCAGGCCTAAACCAGAAAATACCCCTACCCCCACCCCCGGCCCTAAACCTAAAACCCCCAAAAGAAAGTAGTCCCAGTCCAGCACCATACAGGGCCAAGACCTCCATAATTGCAACAAGTAGGATAAAGTACTGACTTTCTAGCATCAACTGGAGCTAATGAACATGGGCTTTAATTAAGTCAGTGTTAAGTTCCACCTAGTGAGTATTTTGTAGACATTCATTTTATTTCATGAACAGATAGACAACACTGTTACCCTTAACAAAATGGGTTATCACACATCATGTGATATTTTCATATTTAGGGCCTTATTGAGATCTTGGCGGTAATGGTTTCACTGTTGACTTTTCAACCTAAAACCCGTCTGCCACCGTGACAGTCCGCTTGCCGTATTTAGATGTTGATGGTCCTGTAGATGAAAGTGCACATTAAAACCGCTGTCTCTGCTAAGAAATACCGCCCGCATCGATGGCAGGAAAGGAAAAAGTGGATGCCGGGGGGACCCCTGCCACCTTTCCCTACATGCAGATTTAGATGTGCCTTAACGCCAAGAAAAAAGTAGCAGTCAGACCTCCATGTCTGAGTTGGTGGATTGAGTGGGGGAAAGGAGTGGGAAAGCTCACATTTTTCCCCGTACCACCCCGTCTTCAACTGGACATGACTGGACAACACCTGCTGTCACTGCTGCCATCGACCCACAGACAAAACACAACCACTCAATCGCCGGACTCAAAGGTAGGGACGCCGCATTGCCAGGGTACACTTGGTGGGCACTGCACAGGAGCTGCAGACATATTTTTTTTTAAATCACTGTGATATGGCTATGTGGGGAACACAATGGTGTCACACATGGCTGGGGACACACTAGCACAACATGCATATTGTTGCACAAATACACAACTGTCATTGTGTTGTCATCATTCATTGCAAAATGAATACTGGCACCACAATGACGGTACACTCACACTGGACAATGATGTACATGTATGAACATTACAAGGGGACCTGTACGGGTCGGTTTGTGCAAACTATAGTGGATGTGAGTGTTGGACCTGGCATCCTTGGCATAGTCTCCTCTGTCTTTTTGCCTCTGCTTCCTATGTTTGACTGTGTGCTGGACTTTGTTTTTGCTGTTTTTTGATACTCTGTGCACTTTACCGCTGCTGACCAGTGCTAAAGTGCAAGTGTTCTCTGTGTAAACTGTAGGTGTAATTGGTTTTTCCATGATTGGTTTATTTGATTTACTACTAAGTCCCTAGTAAAGTGCACTAGAGGTGCCAGGGCCTGTAAATCAAATGCTACTCATGGGCCTGCAGCACTCATTGTGCCACCTACTTGATTAGCCCTGTAAACATGTCTCAGACCCGCCACTGCAGTGTCTGTGTGTGTAGTTTTAAAAATGTAAGGCACCTCTAAAGTAGGCCCTAGGTAGCCCCATGGGCAGGGTGCAGTGTATGTTAAAGGTAGGACATGTACTGATGTGTTTTACATGTCCTGACATTGAAATACTGCCATATCCTGTTTTTAATGTTGCCAGGCCTATCTCTCTCATAGTTTAAAATGGGGACTGCCTTTAAATATCTTTTAATTACAGTTTCCCATTGGGAGCAGATAGAGATGTGGAGTTTCTGAACTCACAATTTAAAAATACACCTTTTGGTAAAGTTATTTTTTAGGTTGTCAGTTTTAAAATGCCACGTTTAGAACGTTGAGATTATTTTGCTTAACCATTCTGTGCCTCTGCCTGCCTGTGGAATCCAGGTCTAGGTCAGACTGACATTTGGATTGTTTGTGAATTCCCTCTAGACAGTGACACAAAGGGGGCTGGGGTGTAGCCTGCATAACCTTATGATTCTCATGGGCTAGAGTGGGGAGGGAGGAAGTGACACACCTGGAAGGGCGGTGCCTGTCCTTACGCAGTGCAGCCTCCAAACCTGTGGTGTGTGTCTGGGACCAGGCCTGGGCAAGGCAGGATCTTCAGAATAACAGATACTTTCCTTTGAAGTTTGCCTTCAGAAAGGAGTATAAGTATTGGACCTAAAACCCCATATTTTTAGATTACTTCTGGATCAAGAGGAACCTCTGCCAAGGAGAAGAGCTGAAGAGCTGGAGTAGGAATACTGCCCCTTTGCCTCTGAGTGTGCTTTGCTGGGTTGGCCAGCCGTTGCAGCTTCTGCCTGAGAGAGCACAAAGACTGGACTTTGCTGTGTTTTTCTGCTTGTGAATTGTCTCCAAGGGCTTGGACTGAGCTTGCTCCTTGTTCTGAAGTCTCAGGGTCTTCAAAGACTTTCTCTGCCAGCACCTGGACTCTTTTGCTGAGACACTTACCCTACCAAGTGGTGCCCAATCCAGTCCCTGGGCCCTTGAAAGGAGAAGCTGATGGAACCAAGACTGAAATCCACGCACAGGAGCGGCACACAAGACAAATTGACGCAGCACCTGCTTTGCACCTGAAAAATCATCGCACCACCTGCATTACAGCTGGAAAATCGATGCAAAACTTGCTGCCGGTTGCCAAAATTGACGCACCACCCACGCAGCACAGCTCATTACCACCGTGCACTGGAATTTCACATGCATCATTGCTGGGTGTCAAATTCACCATGAACCTGCATGGATCCGAGGTTGCTCGTCCAGAAATCAACGCTTCACTCTTCTGTAGGAGAGAAAAACAACGCATTACCTATCCGACTGGAGAAGAAATGACTTACAGCTTCACTTGCTAGTAAGGAACCAACGCATTGCTGACTCTTCCGACGCACACTCACCTCTGCAGCTTTGTTTTTTACGCAAACCAGATACTTTGTGTAAAAGCAAAGCATCCATTGATTTCTATGGATTAATACTCTTTTTTAATTTAAAAATTCATAACTTTACATGTGTATGTTGGATTTTTGTTGTTTTGGTATGTTATAGATAAATAGTGGTTATTTTTCTAAATTGGCATTGTGTCCCTTTTGTATTGTTTTCACTGCATTACTGTGTGTGTTGGTACAAATAATTTACACAGTGCCTTTGAGATAAGCCTGACTGTTTGTGCCAAGCTACCAAGGGGGTGAGCTGGGGTTGTCTTAGGAGTGTAACTCGCTTACCCTGACTAGAGTGAGGGTCCCTACTTGGACAGAGTGCAAACTGACTGCCAACCAGAGATCCCATTTCTAACAGTGAGTCACTATGTGTATGTGTGTGTGGATTGGCTGGTTGAGATTGAGGAAACTGGAGTGGGTGGTGTGGTTGTGTCCATATGTGTGTCACTACATGTGGGATCGATGTGTATATTGAGATACTTTGTGATACACTCAGGAGATTATTGCTGTTGTGTGGTGGACAATGACATGATGTGTGTAGTAGTTGTGTGTGTGTGTTTGTGTAGCTGAGTGTGTAGTTGTTTTGGTTGTTGTGTTTGTGTCGTGTGTGTGCAGTGTGAATGGTGTGTGTAAGTTGTGGTATGGATGTATGTCAATGTGTGTTTTCAGTATGTACGGGTTGTGTTGGAATAGCAATGGCTTTTTGTGTGAATGTGGATCGTTGTGTAGTGTGTAATGCAGGGGTACACATATGGCTAAGAGGCAGGGTGTGTGTGTCACTTACCTCTCTTCCATAGCCCCTGCCATTGTACGAAGTCCTTTGGGGCCCCGCCGTCTCCCTCCATCAGCAATCTGTCGTCAGTCATTCTGCTTGCAGAGCTATAACATTAAATACAGCAGGCAGAACACCATTGACTTGACAGTCTTTTCGGGTCCACCACTGAAACTGCTTGGCGGAAACACTGCCAAGATCTAAATCAGGTACTTAGTTCTTTTTTCCAGGTTAACATAGAGGTATTGCTGGATCCTTAGACCTTATAAGCTATGTCTATAGTAGCCCTTATAGCATCCTCCTGCATCGTTTCTGTAAGCAAGAATGAGACTCAATGCATGTGTTGGCATCTAAGGGTAGTCAGTGAATTAGTCTAACAGTGAAAATTATCCACTAGGAATAAAGTTGTATTTTGATGTACCTAATATTTGCAACTAAGGGTAGAAGTCTCCTTGCTAAAGGTCTTTGGATGACCACTTGAAACATATCTTTCATGTGCTAGCAGTAATAGCATAACCTTACAATCTGCTGAGGTAATCAATTAATGGCATGCTGGCAATAGTGGGGAGAAAGTGCAGTAAAAAGCTGTTAACACTGAACAATATTTGGAAACAAAGCCATTACCATCTTTTCCCCCACTCTTGGTCAGAAATAAAGAATGAGCCAGGACAATACACACAGGAGCACATTTAAATCTGCCCTTAGAAGCTACCACTGAATAATCCGGACAATCAAACATGCCACTCTGGTGGACTGCATCAATGCCAGCACCAACAGAAGCAAAGAAATCTTCACCATTGTGAAAGATTTAACCTCATCAGCATCCACCTTCAAATTGATTATCTCCTCACAAGTCCTCTGCAGCAATCCCTCTCAAGTCTTCAGCAATAAAATCACCACCATTTACAGCAACTTCAATCCATAAAAGAACCAATAGACCTCACCAAACTAATCCCAATATTATCGAAAATAATCATTGCTAACCACATGGCCCGTCATTACCCCAGAAGAAACTGCTACCACCTTAAAATATATCCATTCAGTAGCGCCTTTGGCCCCTGCCCCCACCATTCCTATTTCAGAGGACTGGAAACCAGCAGTGCCATGTTCATACCCATTCTGAAAGCCTCCACCTCTTCACCAACTTTCTTGGATGCTTCAAAGCATGCAACTGTCTTCCCATTGCTTAAGACACCCTACAGAGACCCTTCAAAGCTGCCCTACTACAGACTGATCTCCCTGCTACCATTGCTGGCTAAGGTCTTGGAGAAAATCATCAACAGCCACCTCACTGAATACATCAATGACCACTGCCTCAACACCATTCAGTCAATTTCAGACCCAACCACAGCACATAAAACTGCCCTCATCGCCATCACAGATGACATGGTGACCCTCATCCTCCTGGACCTCTCCACAGCATTTGACACAGTCCACCACCCCATCCTCATCAACCAACAGGACATCAGAATCCAAGGAGAAGCACTCCAATAGATCTGCACTTTCCTAGCTGGAAGTCAGCCTGGCACATAAAACTCAGATGCCCTCAACCTCTAATGCAGAGTTCTGCAAAGGATCCTCCCTGAGCCTGACCTTCTTTAATGCATACATGATCCCACGAGCTAGCATCATCCAAACTCATGGCATCAGTGGTCTATCCTAAGCGAGCAGCACACAACTCATTCTCTCCCTCATAAACAAGCTGTCCAGTACCTGGATCAAGTTCCATGCCTGTGTGACAGAAATCACACACATGTTGAAGAGCAACTGTCTAAAGCTGAACAGTGACAAGACTAAAATTGTGATCTTTGCGAAAAGTACTTCACCATGGGACTCCACCTGGTGGCCCACAGAGCTAGGAGTGAAAATGCCTAGAACATTGTGACTGTCATTGAAAGCAAACTCAACATGACCATCCAAGTTAACGCTGACAGTGCCTCATGCTTCCATACTCTGAAAATGCTCAGGAAGATTTTTAACTGGCTCACAATCAGCACCCAGAAATCCATCATGTACACCCTTGTTATAAGCAGGCTGGACTATGGGAACACTCCTTATTCTAGGCTCAACAAAAAAACCACCAAAAGTCTACAGACCATTCAGAATTTGGTGGCCAGACTCCCAAGCTGTTCACAAATCACACCACACGTGAAGAAGCTCCACTGGCTCCCCAGACACAAACATCATAATTCAAACTCCTTACCCACACTTTCACTACATAGCACTTGCCCAGAATGTTCCAATAATCACACCTGCTTTCATAAACCTTCCAGACACGTCAATGCATCTTGACTCCTACTTGCACACAACCTGCTCATATGCAAATTCAGATCCGGAGTCAAGCCTTCCCCTACATCACTCCTAAAGCAAGGAGTAACCTGCAACACAACATAAGAGTCTGCTCCTCATTTCTTGAATTCCACAAGAACCTGAATTCCTGGCTTTTAAATTAGTCCAACCTGCCCCCAGGTTTGGCTAGGCTTCCACCAACTCAGCACCAAGAGACTCTCCTTAGTGATAGTATGATGTACAAAGCTGCATAGGGTTAACAGAACACAGGCAGACACACATGGAAAGAAACTGATCCATTACATTTTTCTGAGATCTTTGTGATCTTGATATGCACAATTAATGTGTGGATCTTCCGATACCCTACCTCTAAACCTGAATCGATAAAGAAATAATGTACTGGCCGTAGTTCCCATCTGGCACTAGTTCTTCATGAATGGAATGCTACTGATCAAGGATTATCAAGAACTGAGCTACTTTCATAAGTACATTAAACTTAAGATATTGAATCAACAACTTGATTACAATACCCATTTCTATTACACAGTGTATTTATAATTTTCTAAAAAACAGTCTTTAAAACTTTTAGAAGTTTGATACCATCTACATATCTAGTTGATATTTTATAATGTCAGGTTTTAAATGCAAACTTACATACCTATTAAAGCAAGCATATAAATGGTAGCACTATAGAGTCTTTTACATTTCCTACACATGTGTTAACAGTTGCCTTTAATTATAAATCTATCGATTAATGTTGGTGAAGTAGCTAATCAGCTAATCTGATTTGTTTTGCTTCGGTTTGTAGGTTAAGGTAGTAGGTTCTGAGAGCTCCCCTATATCCTTTGGCCTTGGAAGTTCAGTGAAGTAGTGACAAATTTATCTCAGGTTTGTCATTGCAGGAAGTTTGGGGTTTGATCCTGTCTTTGAGTTTTGGGCTCCTCTCTCTACCCCATCTTAGTGCCACTCTTCTTTTGGTAAGGAGAAGGGCAAGTGCCTTGAATTCACTTTGGGGTACCTTTCCAATATCCCATTGGTGCCTCTGAACAGGGTCTCCTTTCTCTTCCAATTGACCATCCTTATTCCTTCGTTTGTAGCATCTGACCAGTAGTCACTAGCATATGGATTGTGGCTGCTAGTGAAGTGATGGGGCATAAAATTATGACTTTCTTTCTTAGCAAGCAAGCACAATTTTTCCTTAGGCAGTGCACTACACCATCACTTCCTGGTTCATACATTTTGCAACCATATATATTGACCATTATTATGAGGTTTTTTTTCTGGGATTACCATCTCATCATATATATCATCACTTCCTAACTTTTTTCAGTTGTCTATTTAGGGACCTTCTCTTAATAAATATTTTCTCCCCCCCAGAAGTAAGTAGAGTATGAGGCAAAGTACCTATGTAGGGTCCATGTTTTGGCAGAAGCATTTTCTTTTCTCTGGTGGAGGTGAGTTTCATTGAGGAAGGCTATGTCTATTTTGTGTTTGTCGAGATATGCCAAAAAGTGCCTGTTTTTTAGTGTTGTTCAAACCCTTAATGTTCCAAGTCAGGAGTTAAGCGACCATGTCATCTTTTCTCCTATTATTTGTATTGAGGGTCTGTTCTACTTTTATTTTGTAAACTGCTAATCCGACCTGTGTACATTATAGTGCCATTGCCTCAATCAACAATAGCCTTGCATTTCCTTTTGAACAACTTCTTTCCAGGAACTGCCACTCACACACACTGACTTCTAGCTTGTTACCAGATTCCCTACCCTGATGAACCAACAGAACATAACATTCCCAAGAAGTAACAAAAGTAGCAAAACCAATAGTTTAGTAAGCTTATTGCATGTGATGGACAGATATACATCATATTTGTGTTTGATATTTTACATCCAAGTTGAATTATCTTGAATATAGCCATCTTGAACATTATCAGGAAATATCAGTTATTCTAATAAGGACCATCTTATCTGCACATATCGTAATCGTGAATCAAAATGCATAGATAATGATCCCAAATATGGGTGGCTACTTGGGCAGTTTATGTGAACCCAATACGCCTCAACCAATTCCATAACCATTGTGTATTGTGTCCATCATAGCATATTATAGTAACGCCCCTAGCCCCCACATCAGGGTTAGGAGTAACAATGATATTACATTTGTTTTTATTTTAATTCTGTTGCCATACTCTGGGTGGGCACGTTTTCCCTAAAACATTTATTTTTGGGTGGATTATTTCAATAAATGTTTTTTAAGAAAATGCTACTGTCCATAGTAGATTTGTACATTTTTGTGCTACACAAAACCTACTTTTTCTGCACACTTTATTTTTAACTTTTCTATTTTTATGACCTTTACAAAGTTTGAACTCTTTGAAAGGAAACATTGGCTAACTCGGTGAGGTGCATTTCCAGAGCTTTCCCAATCATTAAAGACAGATCTGAACCCCATCTCATTGACACCTTCACACACTGACACTTGGGCATATCTATACATAGAAAGCTGCATGAGCATAAACCTGCTGGGGTTATGGAATAAAAACAGAAGAGTGCTCTGAGGACATAGGCGAGCTCTCCAAAAAGAAAATAATTTGTTGATTAACTTTTCAGTAAGACTGTTTACTTATTAGACCAGAATTGCTCAAAGTTCTGTGTTGTGCTTTATTACTAGTGTCTTGATTGGACCTCTTATACTGCTACCCTAATCATGACTCTTACCAGTCTAGACAGCTCATTCTTCTTTTTTTTACAAGACTAAGGATGCAGACAGGTGCTTCTCTTACAACATAAATTGCATGAGAAAACTCTATGCATTCCACACTGGATTCTGGTGTACAGAAATGTAAAAGGGAGAGTTGAGTTCACCACTGTATCTTAGCTTCACAGCTTAGCAGTCTATTATTGGTCTGCACTCCGTCCACCTCCACGTTTTTTTAGAGGACTTGGAAGGCCACCTTTTGTTCCATGTCACAATTATGGTTTTTGCCAGGCTTTCAGCTAAAGAGTTTTTTGCAACACAGTTAACTCCAAATGATTGGAAAAAAAGGTGAATGTTACAAGACAGGAGGGAACATTAGCTACTATTTCTATTGCATATGTTTCCATCACTGAAAGGGCAAGGGTGACTCAAGGCATATTTTCCTCTGCATGTTTTCAGAAGCACCATCAAAGACAGATGTAGATACAGTGGGTTTGTGGTGTGAGGCTCCTACTTTATGAGCTAGGCGTGAGGTGAATGTGTAAGGTGGACTAGGCATGTAAATGTGTTGAACCAGATGAACTACTAGTAAAACAGATGCCTATTTTTCAACAAATGCCTTGTATCACTTGGGTGTGCCATGAATGTCTCTTCTGCTCTTTTATGTTCAACTACCAGTCTTTAGACTCCCATTCTGCTTTAATGCAAAATACTTTGTCTGTCAATACCATGCCAAGCACCTACCAGAAATTTAATAATCAAGCCAGAAAATATATTTTAGAAGCAACCTTGGCTCATACTTCAGGCTTTGACCCCTCTCCATTAATGCATACATCGGAGTTATCAGATCTCCAGACAAGGACACCCTGGGCTAAAATGTCACATTATAATTGGTAATAATCCAGCTTTGTTCACGCAAACATCACATACATTTGGCCAAGATACGCCGTAAGTCCATGCAACCACTAATACAGAGCCCACCACAGGTGATCATTAATGCTGACACGTCTGACATGTCTGTAGTAAAGCTTGAGAAACAGACTACATTGAATTCATGTCTTTAAGATTCCCATTCCTTATTTATTGTGTTTTTATTTAAAATAATACCCCAAATAGAACTAGCTTTAACATACTGCAAGAACCAAAATCATCATCAAAAGTGATGTCTAAACAGGGTGCCGAAAAAAATAGGATGCCATTTTCAAGCTATTTGTATAGAAATTCAAAAGTATTGCCGACAATTGTTTTTTCCTTGGTTTGGCATACCAATGTTTTAAAGGATGTCCAAAGAGGGTAACTAAGAGTGTTTTTGCAAGAGACAGGTGAGCAGAATAGTGTACTAAACAAAATGCTATGAACCCCCATACTCCTGAACCTGAATTTATCAGAGTTTAACATTGAGAGCAGTGTAAGCTGCTGATATCTCATGGGGGGATTATGTTTGCATGTAATTCTATTTACTTTTATGTTAGATCTAACATACATGGTGTGGTATTCTCCCAAACCTTTTGCTGTCACGTTCTTATTTTTTACTAAACCTTATTGACATGTTTAAATTACTTGTAAGTCCGTAGTAAATGGTACTACATGAACTCAGGTCCTATAAGTAAAAGCTACTAGTTGGTGGCAGCACCCATTGTTTCATCCACTAAAGTCACACTATAAAACATGTCTTAGGCATGCCACTGCAGGCTACAGTGCTATTTAAACTGCAAAAAAAATTGCCAGACCTAAACCTTCCTTTTTAATACTTATAAGTCACCCCTAAGGTAGGGCCTAACCACTCATAGGGCAGGGTGTATTGTATTTAAAAAGTAGGACACGTGTATTTGAGTTTTACAGAACTCCTAAAGTCATTTTTCATAGACAAGGTTACCTTATTACACTTATTAAGTTATAACTTCAGTTTGGGAACCGATAGAGAAGTGTTTTTTTCGACTCATATGAATCATAATTCAATGCCCTCTTTTATTATTTTTAGAAAGTTGCCATTTTCCTGCCTAAACCAAATATGCATTTCTGCTAGTGACCAGGGTAACATGACTGTGTTGTGTTGTGTATCCTTCCAGACCTGGGGAAAAAAAGGGCAGTGGGTGTGGGGCAGAGTGTTCATTCCCTGAGAAGGATGTCCTGAGGTGTTGTACTCAGCCCTCCTGAGCTTCAAAAGATAGCCCCAGGGTTATGGCAGCCCTATTCCTGAGTTTCAAGGGCTGGCTGCCAAGCCAATGACCAATGTAGTTCACACTTAGGTATGCCTGCCCTTTGTCACCCTAGATAGTTTGAAGCCAAACCCAGGAAATGGGAAAGATTAGTCAAAGGCACCACCCTCTACATATAGGCTGCCACTGGGTATAAGAACAGCACTATCAGACCCTCTCATGAGAAAACTCCAGTGCCTGTGGAAGTTTCAAAGAAGGACTGTCATGCTGTCTGAAAACCTGCATACCTTGAACCCAGGCTCTACAGAAATAATTTCAAGTGTCAGTAGGCTGACCTTCTGTTTGAGCTACCGGGACACAGCAAGCTTCCCGAGGCCTCTCTGCAGCTGCCTAGTGGATCAGCACCAACTGGACCTGCATGAACCTCCCTGTGCCCTGCTGCCGGCCTCTGCTGGAGCTAGTCTTGATCCCCAAGAGGTGCCCCCCAGATTCTGGCCCCTTTGCCTGCATCAGAGTGTACTCCTCTGACCTGCAAACCAAGTAAAAGGTAAAAACCCAGAAGTTTTGGGCGTCTCATGATTTCAAATCGGACACTTCACGCCAAGAAATGACCATCCGAGATGCCTAGCAATGAAAGCTCCAGCATCATCATGCTATTCATGTCAGCGCTGACTATCCATGACAGCAGCAGCATTGCGTCTCCCACCAACTTGGAGCTCAAGAGACGAGCTGCTCTTTGCACCAAACAGCGATAGTCTGCGCCAACCGCCAACGCCATGCTCCAGGGGTGACCTGTTCCTCCTGTGGACTTGGACTCGGAGAAGGCAAAACCTCTACCAGGGCAAGCGTAGTCCCTATGTCAGACCCGCAATTCAGTCGTGGTCAGCCTGAAAATGTCACTTTGACCTAGTCCAGCATGACCAGATACCTGTGAATGGCGTTATGGGCCTTTTGGTGCTTTTGTCACCTAAAATTTAAAAAATCATAGCTCTGGTTCTACTGATTGGATTTTTGTCATGTTGATTGCATTTTATTTATGAAAACTAACTCTATTTTTCTAAAGTGTTTGGGATTTTTTTTGCATTGTGGTTTCACGTCATTATTGTTTGAATATTGCATAAATACTTCACACATTGCCTCTAAGTTGAGCCCAAGTCCTTTAGTGCCAACCTACAAGAGGACTAAGCGCAAGTTACTGGTTAGTTAAACTTGATTTTGGTTTAACATACATAGCCATAAAAGTATATGAAAAATGTCACATATTAAAGGAAGCAGTGGAACTAACGCTTGGTGTTTCCAGAGCTCACTAGTTGGACAGGATGTAAAAAATCAGATGCAGTTTTATAAAATAGTAATTTTAGCACTACGTTTTCTTAATGACCTATAGGATCGAACGGTTACCCAGTCAAAATGTATTACAACCAGGACTTACTAAATGTAACCATCATTATTGAAACAAAACAACAACAATAGTCAATTAATAAATTACATCGTTTGGGGCATAGCAGTGATCATAAAACCATATTAAAATGACAAAAACAATCGTCTGGAGATAAGGATAGACAGTAGCCATGTCAAAAAAGTCCTGAGGTCATCTAATGCAGTTTCCGCGGTCTAAGGCCTGCATGGCCCCTAAAGTGGCCTTTGACTTGACAATTTTTAGTAATGTGATTTGAACCCAGAGTAAAAAGTCAAGACAAGCTACAATAATTATGTCGTTCATATCGTAATCAAATAGTAGATAACCAAAGAGCTAATCCCCTGGCCGAACGATATCCAAATCTGTGCAGACACAGGGTAGTACACATTAACCGGACAGAGACAAGAAGCCCATTGCTCAGGACACATGAATATAGCAAAGAGGCAAGTGCTTGAATTTAAATAAGTCAATAGCTATAGGCACTTCGACCACAACCACATTTCCCTCAGTGGAAGCCTCCTAAAAGAGAAAACATAATACATACATATATAACAGCCATACTTCAATATGCCAAACAAGAGTCATAAAATCATTAAAAAGACGTGCAACAATTTATAGAAATATAAAGAACAGTAGATTATTTTGGGGGACCCTTCAGGTTCCCATAAATTTACCTTACAGCATCTTGAGTGTGGGTCTGCAGGTGAGTTCATATTACTTGAGGATTCTGGACCTTATATACCAAGCTCAGTTTAATTACCTAGTAGAGCAAACACAAGTGATTTTTTTGTGTGACATTTAAATATACTCAACACCTCAACGTAATGTTTAACTCCCAAAACGGGACTAAGTGTAACTTAGACCGTGGGAGATTGTATTTGGGACAGAAAAAAACATAAAGTGCTCTTCTGTTTCCATTATCCCTGTACAAAAGGGGCATTCGGCTGTAATACCTTTGTTCCTGTTCCATTTAGCTAAAGGTGTGTTTAGTTGGACAGTGTCAATTGTCAGACATATGTACAGGGTTTTCACAGCATGGGGAATGATCCTGTCCATGAATGTCTCAATGTTAGGAGAGTGTTTATAGGAGAGAAACCTATTGACCAATCAACTCAGGCGTGATTTGTGCCACACTTCTGAGAGGATATAGTCCAATTATACACTCAGTCTGAGTGGCAGTATTTCTTCCCAGATTTGCCAGAGCTTCCCATTCATGCTCTATTTTCAGCTTACCACAGGGATCTTTTACAGTCTTTAGCCAAGGGATGCGGTAATTTTTATCTATAGCAATTAACTCCTTCAGAGCAGGTCTATAGATACCCAACTCCGGCATTACCCATATTTTAACCCAGTAGCGTAAAACATTCTGAGACAGGCAATATGGTCTATTCTATCCCACCTTAACGGAAGCAGGGGAGTGCTATTTGGAAGATGAAATACAGAACTTAAAAACGTGTTTTCCGGTCGAGTGATCTGGCTTACATCCTCATAGCCCCATAATTCCGACCCATACAAGGCCCCACCCATTATTTTGACAGCTATTTACCCACAGTACCACACCATTAATAAACAGACAGAACAGTTTGTCTGACCCCAGATTTTATAGGCATCCTGTTGGTACATTTCCGTTGACAATTCCACCTATCTTAATCATAGGTGTCAGTATGCAATCTAATCAAAATGTGTAGAAGATGTTTCCGGGATAGCCTATTGTCTGAGCACTTCCCAAAGGTGTTTCCTGGGTATCAGGTCAAATGTGGCCCTCAAATCCATAAAAGCCACATACAGGTGGTCTTTCCATAAAGTGATATGCTTCCAACTGATGACCGAGATTCAGAACACCTGATCAATAGTACTTATATAATCGCAGAACCCAGCCTGGAAATCTGACAGGATTTGATGTTCTTTCAGCCAGCACTGAAGTCAGGAAAGAGCTTGCCTAGCGAAAATGTTTTGAGTGTTATTAATGAGCCTAATTAGTCTATAATTCCCTGGATTATCCTTTGTCACCTTCGTATAGATGGTGACAATGATATCCCCTTGCCAAGATTTAGGAATGACCTCTCCGTCGGCTATGGCATTAATAAGGGTGTTCAAGTAAGGAGTCCATAAAGTGGTCTCTGAAAGAAACAAGTTGCCAGATATACTATCGGGGCCCAGGACTTTGCCCCATTTGATCAATTTAATGGCCATCTCACTTTCTCTAAGTGAGAATATACATTTAGGGAAGCTGTGGGTGACTTTGTGTGATTGACTCCTCTGCAAGCTTGAGGTATAGTCATTGCCACCAAATAAACTTGACAGGCATATTTTCCCTTTCCCTAAAAAAACTAGGAAAATGAGTAACTCAACTGTTAGAAATGGGGTGTTTGGTTGGCAGTCAGGTTACCCCCTGTCCAAGCAAGGACCCTCACTCTAGTCGGGGTAAGTCACAAGCAATCCAAATTGTCCTGTGCCCACCCTCTGGTAGCTTGGTGCTGAGCAATCAGGCTTAACTTAGAAGGCAAAGTGTAAAGTATTTGTGCAATAAAACATACAGTACCCCAATATAACACCACAAAAATACACCACACAGTGTTTAGAAAAATATATAATATTTATCTGGATAAATGCAGATCAAAACGATTAAACGTGAAATAAGCAAATGTAGAGATATCACTGAAAGTGATATCAAGTGTCTCAGAGTTGAAATATTACTGTAAAAGCAATAAAAAGTGTCTTAAGTTCTCCTAGAAACAACAAGTGTCTCTTGCAGGGCAAAGTACCTGGTTTGCGTTGAAAAATCCTTGCAAGGGACCGCAGAGAAGGAGGTGCGTGGAAAACGGTGAGCGTGCGTCGGTTTCGTCCCTTCGCAAATGGACTTGCCTTGTTATTTTCTACGTGGAGAAAACGTTGCGGCGATTTCTGGCACGCCGACAGGGATCCTCTTCGGGTTGCGGGGTTTTCAGACGCCCCGGGGACGATGCGTGGAATCCTGGGCTTCAGAGTGAAGTCACAGGGGCTGTGTCAATTCCGGTAGGCGATGCGTCGAATTTTCTTCCGCACAGCAGACGCTGCATCGATTCCTCTCAGGAAGTCGGGCGTCGTCATTGTGAGTGGGGTTGCGTCGATCCAGTAGGGCCGTGCAGCAAAGTTCCGGTCGCGTTGCTGGCGCTGCATTGATCTTCTGTCACAAAGTTGGGGCTGCATCGTTGCGGTCTCGGTGTGCGGTGAATTTTTCACCGCAAACAGGCTGTGCATCGTTCTTGGCAGGGGGTGTGTCGAATTTTTGACGCACAGGGATTCCAGCTGCAGGAGAGAAGTCTTTTGGTCATGAGACTTCAGGGAACAGGAGGCAAGCTCTGTCCAAGCCCTTGAAGAGCTCTTCTGCAGCACAGCTAGAGAGCAGCAAGACAGCAGGCCAACAGCAAGGCAGCATTCCTCTACAGAAAGCAGTCAGGTGAGTCATTTGGGCAGCAAGGCAGTTCTTCTTGTCAGGGTGCAGGTTCTTGTTCAGGTATCTTCCCCAGGAAGTGTATGAGTTGGTAGGGCTGATTCCCTGTTTTTATACTCAAATGTGCCTTTGAAGTGGGGGAGACTTCAAAGAGTGGCTTAGAAGTTCACCAGGTCCCTTTTTAGTTCAATCCTGTCTGCCACGGTCCCAGTAGGGGGTGTGGCAGTCCTTTGTGTGCCCTCCACCCTCCTAGCACAGGAAGAACCATTCAAAATGCAGATGTATGCAAGTGAGGCTGAGTATCCTGTGTTTGGGGTGTGTCTGAGTGAATGCACAAGGAACTGTCGACTAAACCCAGCCAGACATGGACTGTAAGGCACAGGAAAATTTAAGTTCAGAGAAATGCTCACTTTCTAAAAGTGGTATTTCTAAAATAGTAATATTAAATCCAACTTCACCAGTCAGCAGGATTTTTTATTGCCATTCTGGCCATACTAAATATGACCTTCCAACTCCTTTCAGATCAGCTGCTACCACTCAAACAATGTATGAGGGCAGCCCTAATGTTAGCCTATGAAGGAAGCAGGCCTCACAGTAGTGTAAAAACGAATTTAGGAGTTTTACACTAACAGGACATGTAAACTACACAGGTACATGTCCTGCCTTTTACCTACGCAGCACTCTGCCCTAGAGGTTACCCAGGGCACACCTCAGGGGTGACTTATAAGTAGAAAAAGGGGAGTTTTTTAGGCTTGGCAAGTACTTATAAATGCCAAGTCTAATTGGAAGTGAAACTGCACACACAAGCCTTGCAATGGCAGACCTGAGACAAGGTTAAGGGGCTACTTAGGTGGGTGGCACAATCAGTGCTGCAGGCCCACTAGTAGCTTTTAATCTACAGGCCCTAGGCACATATAGTGCACTCTATTAGGGACTTATAAGTAAATTAAGTAGTCCAATTGGGTGTGATCCAATGTTACCATGTTTAAAGGTAGAGAGCATATGCACTTTAGCACTGGTTAGCAGTGGTAAAGTGTGCAGAGTCTAAAAACCAGCAAAAAAAGTATCTCAAAAGTGGAGGGAGGCAGGCAAAAAGTTAGGGGTGACCACCCTAAGGCTGTCAGGTTCAACATCAACGGTCAGGCAGAACAAACGAGTCAGATTGAGGTAGACACAGCCGACAGCAAAAGGCAATGGTTCTCCAGAATGCATTCTCCTTACATTTTGTGGTACAAGTTAATTCAACCTATTGGGCTTCATATGATTCTTTTCCTATTTGAACTCAAAATTAGTTTATAGGCCTTTCTTGCTTTAATTATTCCAGCTTTGTCACCATTTTTGACCACTTGTATCAGACCTAGTTTTGCCTCTCTGCAACCATCTGTGAACCATGTGAAGGATATATTCCTATTCATGGTCTTCCTGATACTATTTCTAAAAATAGTTTTTAAGGTGTCAAAAAAGTCTAAGTGTATGGGAACAAATTTAAATCTACCAAGATTGATTTGGACAGACAAATCAAAAAATTCACAAAGCTATTTTGCCCAGAGCCTGATCATTATTAATTATGCTGGCCAATTTTACATTTCTAAAAGTGTTGATAATAAATAGAGGTGCTGCAGAGGTGCTAGTATCAAGCTCAGGAGTATACAAAAAGGATATCAGCAGGCAGGTCTAACGCTAAGGCATTGTGGTCACGGTCTGGGCAAACTATTACCTCCCAGTCACCCAAAAAGTGCCTGAAATATGTAATGTAAGTGACTTGTTGACCTACCCCTTTTGAAGGTTGATTTAGTAGGGTGGTATGATTTGGTACTCTAATTAGTCGCTCTCAAACCATATTGCAAAGTCAAGTGGAAAATTTGTTTGGTTACTTTAGAACATTTTGTAATCGGTCTTGCCAGGAACTCATGCATTCCCCATTCCTCATTTTCTGGTAGCAACATTGATGAGAAAGGCTCAAAACATTCAGAATTAGCATTGCACAACCACTGGCCAGGCATGCTGTATGGCTTTAAGAGAGTTTGGCAATCATAAAGAGTTTGTGATTCTAGGTTGTCTGGTACCGTGCGGACATATATATTTATCTCTACAATATGTCTATATGCAGGGGGAGGGCACATTCAGAAAGGACAACTTGATGCCCAAGATATCTCTATTCTTAGGATCTATCACTGTTACCTTCCAAGGGATTGTTGACTTAACTAAAATGAGTAGACACCCCAGATGCTCGCTCAGAACTAGCAGGGATGGCGTTGTTATAGAATGTTAACTACTCCAATCTGTTCACTGGTTGCTTTGCACATGTTTCATGGAATAAAACAATATGAAATTTAGCAATGAATTCACCCTGTTGCTGGTCATCGAGTTTTACTAGGTTCCATGACAACACTTTGACTTGTCCTCCCCACCCCCATCTTTCGGTTGGGTGACACACAGCTAGAGGAGGTCTCTACAAGCAGGCCTTATTTAAGCAGATGAGAGAGCAATAATGGATTGGCGATCTAAGCTCCATGCTAATTAGGACATCAATTAATTCATTGCTCAAGAATCATGTGCCAATGCAATCAATTCTGCTATACTTGTTAGCATAATGCTTCATCACAGCAATATCCTCCCGGATCACTGATCTACAGCTGCCAACACGCAGAAGCCAATGGACTGTTTTATTTGTTAGTGACTCATTACTTTCATACTCCCTGGGTGTATGGAACATTTATCATAAAAACGTTGGAAAATTATCATAAAAACTTCTCAGCTGAAATGCCTACTAAGTGTCCTGTCTCTGTGGACAACGGTTTGTTGTAAATTGTTTAATCTCTGCGTGTTTAGTGTGTTCTGGGTTTGCATTGCCCTCTTAGGGGCAGTTGCTAAGTCCATCCTCTTAGCCAGTGGGATCTCTAAGCTCCTAGCATTTAACAAGTTACTATATCTCACTTTGCATTCACCACCTGTTTGCTTTACATTCATACTACTCACAGGGGTAGCTCTGTGCCCCAAACCTCTCTGCTCAACTACAATTGGAGCCTGTAGGTGGGCGTCGCTCGCCTAGCCTACCTTCGCGCACCACTGGCGATCGCCGAACGCCTCCTCCGGCTTCCGTCCACGTCGTCAAGGAGACGCGTGGGGGCGGAGACGACAATCGGCACCGGACTTCCGGGTTGCCGAGCGGCCACAAAAGGAAGACGACGCGATCGAAAGGGGCGAAAAGAAGAAGGAGCAGGAGAGACGCCACGGATCCCCATCGAGGAGAGAGGAGAAGACGAGGAAAGATCCCGACCGGGAGGAGACGAACGTGACCGGAGCAACAAGCCGTGCTGCACCGGCACCCCGTCCAGACCCTATCAAGCCGGAACGACCGAGAGGAAACGAGACAGCCTGCCACGGCCCAGGAGGGTCGTGGCTGCACAAGATACGTGCCCTCTTCAAGGGCAGCCACCATAAGGAGGGAGAAGGGGAGGCAGAGGGGGGAGAGGTAGAAGGGGGAGGACAGGGACTGGGGAGTTACCAGGGCACCTTCCCACCCGACCTTTAGCCTAACAGAGCTCAGAACAGCCTACCCTCACAAGCTCCTAACTTCCCCACTAAAACACCACTTGTATTAATTTTTTCTTTACTGTTCACTTCGTATCCCCTCACACCTACCCCCCACACTAAACCCTAAAATTAAGAGACAAGGAAATACCGTCCCACTTACCTGCTGTGTCCTTCTTGTTCTTCCGAGAGAAATCGCGATACCCAGAGGAGGACACCCAGAGCTCGCCACCTAAGAGGGAGAAAGGAAAACCGTTAAAAGACCCGTAGCAACCCAACGCTCACGCAGAAGAGAAACAAAGGAAGAAAAGAAGACCTACCATTAAATTCTTTGTTCCACCTCTCCTATAACTCAAATAAATCACGTAAAATCCCTGTCAAGGGTTTTTTAAATCTGCGTCCGTGTCCTCTGTAGCCCTGATCCCACCCCCTTGGCTGTTCAATGACTCAGTCATCCAAGTTGTTGCAAACTGGGATTTGGTTTTCGGAGTAGCTTAAGGCTTGCATTTGCTCTCCCTAAATTAAGGACTCAAGTAGCATACCCAGTTTCTCCATTTTTTGGGAAAGACGTTGCGAGAGTTAGAATTTGGCGCTTTTTAGCTCAGTGATTTCATCTTTCAATAGTTAACTTTGCCATGATTTCCCCGCCTAGTGATAATTGGACATTATGTTGAATTTGTGCAGCTGAAGGAAGCCCAGAATGCAAACGGCTATCAAGCATCACATCATTCTCCAGTTCCCCCAGGGGCTGGAACCTATTCGTTCATTCAACCGTTACTACATCAGGGGCTCTTTTGCTTTCTTCCCTGGCACCCCTCGGATCTCTGAACAAGCTGGTTAACATAATGGGGCCTCTGTCTATCATGGTCCAGTATAGCTCTAACAAATGTAATCCCCTTCTCTCCCCCCTGAAATCTTGCCAAACACAACTTGATATCTCCCGCTCACCCTTTGTTTTTTGTTAGTCTTTTTCCCTTTTTTTTGTTTTCAATAAGACCTCTACTTCCTTTTAAAGATATACATTTTGTCTAGCGCACACTTGGCTGACGTGTGTTTTCTCTGTTTTGTGGCTTTCCCTTGAGCAACATTATTATTTACCGCTTTCCTTTCCCCTATAGTAAAAATAAAATCAAGCCTTTGTGGGTATTTCTAGAAAATATGGCAGGAAAATTGCTACACTGATAATCGAGCAATTACTCCCTAGAATTACAACAACAGGGCAATGAACAATTTTATCTCAGTTTTGCTGATTGAATCAAATTCATTGAGCGTTGACTGCCAACATCCACAAATAAAAGCAAAGTTATCTGAAATATCACAAAAAAGAATCATACAATACGGTAAACTAATTTTATGGTATCACTAAAATAAGTCTGTCAGTGAATGAAGCTAGCCAGTACTGCCAGTGGGACGGATGTCCACTACCACAAATGTTGTAAAAATTACATAGGCCCAAAGTTGCAAAAGTTAACTCAGCCTCATAGCTACAACATTAAACAACAGTACATTTATCCCAGAGCCAAGTGGGCTGGCCCAATACAGCCTCTTCCAGGTTCGTCTTCTCTTGGCCTGGTCTTCGCCTGGGCACACGTCCGGGCACGTCCCATGCACGCCTTGCGCTGCGGGAGCTGTGTGGCTATTAAGAGGGGGTGTTGACTGCACCTCCTTTCAAGCAGGCAGAATACGGGGGATGTAGTCCCACCGCAGCAATGGGTGCAACTAGTTTTGAGGGCCCCCACACTGCAGGACAAGGTGAACTGCCCCCGTTGATGCGGCCAAACAGACAGATTGTCTCCTGCGCTCCGGGAGCTGTGTGGTGATTAGAAGGCTTCAGGTGTCTCTCCCCTCAAGCAGGCAGAATGCTGGGGGTTGTAACCCAAGCAATGGGCACAACTGGTTTTGCGGGTCCTCCGACTTCAGACAAGGTGTACTGCCCATGTTCATGCGACCAAACAGACGGATTGCCTCCTGCACTGATGAAGCTGTGCAATGATTAAGAGGGCATTGGCTGCCCTTCCTCTGAAGCAGGCAGAATGCTGGGGGATGTAGTGACACCCGAACAATGGGCATGACTGATTTTGCGGTCCCTCACACTGCAGGACAATGTGACTTGCCCCCTGTTAATGCACCCAAACAGATGGATTGTATCCTGCACTGCAGGAGCTGTGCGGCAATTAAGAAGCTGTTGGCTGCTCCTCCCCACAAGAAGGCAGAATGCTGGGGGACGCAGTCCCACCCCAGCAACAGTCACAACTGTTTTTTCAGGCACCCCCACACTGCAGGACGAGGTGTACTTCCCCTATTGATGCAATCTGGAGGATTGTCTACCGCAGTGCAGTGCTGTGCAGCGATTACGAGGGTGTTGGCTGCCCCTCCTCTCAAGCAGGCAGAATGCTACGGGACACAGTCCCAACCCAGCAACATACACAGTTGGTTTTGTCGCTCCCCCGCTCTGTAGGGCAAGGCGTACTTCCCCTGTTTGTGTGGCCAAAAAGACGGATTGTTTTATTTAATTACTTTTGTGGTTCATCCTGATAAGGACTGTGTTTATTATTTGAATGAAACTCTCACCCCTCTCAACTAATAAATGAATTTATTACAATCTATAAAAATACTCAGGGCCTGTTTTAGATATTAGTTGATGGGTTACTCTGTCACAATGGTAATGGATATCCTGTCTGCTGAAATCTAAATCCCACAGGGAATAATGGGATTTAGATTTCGGCAGATGAGGCATCCATCACGTTGTGATGGAGTAACCCATCTGCTAATATCTAAATTTAGGCCCTTAGTTATCCAATTCTATGGGTAAACACATGAGAGAAGGCATATACATTATTTTTCTCTTCAAACATGGCTGTTTCACAGTGCTTATTTGATGTTTCTACTCTCAATCATCAGTTAAAAGTGATCCTTGAAATAGGTGCTTGTAAACTTCGCACTTGTATAGCATACTACTCACCCATTAGGGTCTCAAGGCGCTGTACGCATACCACTGTGGAACCCCTCCTGGCTTTTCCCTGTGAGGCACCCACTCCTGGACAGTCCCAGGGTGAAGCCAGGCATCCAAGAGCTGTGAGGGCCGTTGTGGAGATTAAGCAAGCTATTGCCCAGAGTTACAGAGTGGGACCCATTAATTAGATTAGGTACAGAGGCGAGAATTTTCTGGTCCAAGGGAATTGAGCCCAAGACCCACAGAGGCGGAAATTGAACCCTGGTCCCGGGCCAGATTTCTGCATCAGGGTTTGCGACTCTAACCATTGTGCCACACTTCTCCACTTGGGGCTTCTGTGTGCTTTATTTAAAGGTAATATTAAAATATATACATATATATATCTCAAAAAACCCTGATGATCTAAACAAACATGTCATCATCATCATCAGCTAATCCTAACATGCACTAAGTGAATTTATCAAGCATAACATGAAGATCAGATTGCAAATCAGATGGGGTGCAAACACACTGACTAAATTGTTATCTGATCTTGGTACAACCGCTCTCTCTGGGCTTCAAATTTTTTTTTATAAATTGATAACCATGCTATGTATAGCATTGTGAATAATTGTTAATAGCAAATGCTTTAGATTTCATCCTGGAATAAACTGCTAGCTAGGGCAGTATCTGAAGGAGTTAGAATTAATTTCGCAAGTCCAGGAGCTGCAGGTGTGTCTTGTAGCACTTTGAAGGGGCGGGCGGCATATGCAGATGAGGGGAGGATGAATTAACCCCTCCCCCCAAAAAAAACACTTGCTTTTCTTGCCACCACTGCTCTTCTGCTGCAGCTGCAGCTGCAGGCACAGGCTCCCAGCCTGCCCTGCGGCCAATCAGAACACTGCTGTCATGCTGCTGGCAGCAGAATTCATTAATTTGCATTAATATACCTATTTTTTCGCTGAGGTTGTTTAGTATTACACCCCTGTCAGTTTGTTTTTTGTATACCAGTAGATCA
Source organism: Pleurodeles waltl (assembly GCF_031143425.1). Classification (NCBI taxonomy): domain Eukaryota; kingdom Metazoa; phylum Chordata; class Amphibia; order Caudata; family Salamandridae; genus Pleurodeles; species Pleurodeles waltl. The sequence continues at coordinate 767,593,063 of NC_090449.1, read as the reverse complement.
CTGGCCTGCTCTGATCCATGTCACTCACCCCTCCCCAATTCAGACATTATACTCAGCAGAGAACTTTGCTTGCTTGTACCGTGATTAAATAGCTAGTGGGTGTTTAATTGTATTGTCTTCCTCTCCGTTCACGGCTGTTCTTAATTATTAACCATCGTCTTTTATTTCTTTCATGATGCTGCCTGCATCTGTAGCCGGAGAGTTTATATCCGTTGTGGCGGCTGGTTTGTTTCCTCACTGGGACTACACAGTCATTAGCGGTGTTTACCTGTAAGAAAAGATGCTAGCAGCAGGAAGTTATGTGTTCGGTCAGCTATACTTTTACCTGTAGCAGTACTGGTGTACTTCTGATTGCAATAGATTGGCGTATGTAATTGCCCTGCTGCCAAGACTGGTGTTTTTGGTGGAGTGGTAATTTACCATAGTTGGTGGTCCCTGTGGAATAAAGTGTCTTGTAAGGAAGGGTCACACTGATCAGAGTCGCAAGCTAGACTTGGAAATCATAGTTGAAAGGAAAGCCTTGAAGCATAGTTCAAATCAAAAACTGACCAACTGTTTGGCAGACTATCTGCCAATGGAACCGCAACTTGCTGACACATTCAAGCTAGTCCTAGAAAGAGTCAATGTTGTGTCATCCATGTAAAGGACAGATATGTGGGAGGAATGAAAAATATACAGACGTGATTATAGTTGGCATGTCAGCATGAACCTTTCTCCAGACAGCAAAATGCAGACGTGGAGTTGTGGTGGGCATAGAGGAATCTTTATTGTTCTTCTTTGATAAGTTTCTGTATTGTTTTCAAAAGTCTTAAGATAACATATTGTGTGTTCAAGATGCAACTGTATAACGCAAAGCATATTATGATTTTCTCTATCATGCCCTCCTCTACATTGCGTTGTTGGCCTCATCGTACACAGGTGCATACTTTCTAAATTCAAACAAGTTACGCTTGATTGTAGTGTTGGCCCCATAGTACACACAAGCATGTTTTATACATTTGAACAGATTGCGTGTGTTTGATAGAAGGTCAGCTTCATGCTGAATCACAAAAGCTGCTTGGCCTCATCATGTTCGAGGTCCAGTCAAAGGTGGGACAAGATGTTGATGAGAGGTAGAAAACAGGATGTTCTTGATATACTGTGATGTGGGAGGAGGTGAAAAGGGGGTAGTGAGGATGCTGAGCGAATGGAGGAGGGAGGTATCTGAGTTGTTTTAAATGTTAGAGGACTGAATTCAAGTGTCTGTGTCCAGCACAGGTGACCATATCTCATTAAACTGCTCTCATTGTTCTTGAGTTCTGTGAATTAACTTCTAATTTGAAGTAATTTTATATAATTCTGTAAGCCATTCCATATGTGTCTATACCACTGGGGATCCCCAGTGTTGGAGCATGCACTCCTTGACCACCGCTAGGAATGTCTGAAGCCATATTTTCTGATGTGTGGTGCCAGCAATGGACAGTGTCAAGCACTAGGGTACGTTTGACAGACAGCAGTGTTTCCTGGTCACTATATTTATTCAGGGTTCCACAAATGTTCACCCAATAGCTATCTAGGTGTCCACCTGACCACAATATGTGTACGAATCACAATTTGATACTTTGCTTATTCAACATTTTCAATCTCAGATGAGACTTGCCTTGTGTAGACGTAACAGTGTCCAGTACCAATTGTGTAAGATTTTAAAGTAGGTGAATTTAATTATTGCCTCTCTCAGGCCCTTGTTACGCATCCTCTAGTGAGACATCCCAGTCAGCTTCAGTATAATCATGTTAGACTGTATTTTATCACAGGACACTTGTGGTTCCCAAGGTAGTGGTTGAGAATGTGTCAGAGATGATAGCCAGTAAAGACATCATACCAGGCCCCTGTAGAACCCTGTAGATTGTGGCACCTTCTAAAGTCAGGCTTCACAAATGCTGCTTGAGGGTTGGAAATGGTTCAGCACAAGGCGTGCCTACATAGTTACCTAATGAGTTAGTTTTACTGCCTCTACCCTGTAGTTAGCTCACATGTGGCCATAGGGGTAACTATGTCCCCAGAAGTGCATGGCACTAACAAATAATAGGTCTTCTAAAGTACACCTCATTTTGGTAGTTAACTTCTTCACAAAAGTCTAACACGCCATCAGTGCAAATATCAAATGCAATGTTGCATTTGATCTGCACCCAAGCAATGGTGTCTTGGTGCTACTGACAGGTAATGTATGTTCATTTGTACCCGCCTCAGTGGCGCTCAATGGCCTTGCAGTGGAGTATTAGCCAAGGGCACACACATTTTATGCCTACAAAAGGTGTGAATCCAGCCATTGAAAATTGTGAAGAGATCACACAGCAAGGAGAGGTTGCCAAAGTGGTATATTGAGAGCAGGAGGCAAAGACAGAGGGAAAGGCTTGCATGGAGAAGATGATGTAGCTGAATGCTGCATTTGGGATACACACTTTGAAGGATGATTAACAAGCAGGAGCAACAGACAGTGAAAAAACTGACAGGAGTAGAGGGAATCATTTTCACATTTTGTAACTACTCAATTTAGACTAACATATGGCCTGATTTAGATCTAGGGGGTCGTATCGCCAAGCCACGTCGGACCCGAGACAACCGCCATGTCGACAGTCTTCCGCTCGCTGTATTTAGATGTAATGCAGATGAGCCAAAGACTACCACGTCAGAGTGCTCTTTCTAGATGACTGACAGCCAAGTACCTGCCGGACGTATTTAGATGTCACGAGGTGTACTCGTGGTGGCTTGCTGACAGAGGAAGGACATAGCTGGAACCAATGGACATCAGACAATGCCAGTGGCCGTGGAAGTCACACACACACTCTACCCTTCGCATATGTGTCCCCCTGCATCACATATGACACAACACACCACCTACATACCATTATTCATTGTCATTACACCACCACACTCACATGCTGCAAACTCACATTACACCCATCACACAGCATACACACACTAGTGACACTGCACACACACACACACAACCAACACAGTCATCTACACAAACACACAAGTACAAACAAGCACAACTACACACATCTTGACAGCGACCGCCACACAACAACATGCACCTGAGTTCTGCATGCAGCAAAATAACACACAACACAACATACATGTCATATACAAGTGGCACACATACTGATACAACCACATCATCCACTAGACCTCCCTCCATCTCATCCAGTCAATCGCATTGCACACAAATATACACATTCTGACTCACACACACACACACCTCAAGCACAACATGACAGGTACATGTCACTTTGCAATGTGCACAAATCGGCACAGATGGAAAGCGTGAATGTAGCATAATTCTTGTGCCAGCTTTCATTTGGCACCAAATACTGATGGCATAATGACAATTGTGTATGGGTTCGATACGTGCTGTGTGCCAGTGGGTCCCCACCTGTGTCTGGCACACCCTTGTCCCTGACATATCATTGTCGAAGTAAAAATAATTACATGTATATGTCTGCAGTGGTCCCGTACCCGTGTGCAGTGACTCCCCCCATGTACACAGCCATTGCGGGTTGTCTAACTTCGTGTCCAGTGACAAGGGGGTCTTGTTTTCTTCAGGGTACCCTGGCATCAGCGACAGAGGGTCCTGTCCAGGCGTGTCCAGACAGAAATGGAAGCAGAATCGGGTGAAAAGGTGAGTTTTCACACCCCGCAATCTGCCAAGTCAAAAGTAGAGGTCAGCCTGCCACTTATTGGCATGGGATATCCAAATCTGCTCAGCTGTAAGTATGGCTGAAGTCCCGCCATCAGCCACTGTTTCCTACGGTGCTGTGGCAGTGGATGGGATTCCTTGGCGGAGTCGGCAGAACTTGGTGGGTTAAAGTCTATGGGACCACTAGCATCTAAATATGAAGGGTAGACCGCAATGGCGGTGGGAAGGTTTTCTGTTGGAAAACCAGAAGCGTCACTGTTACCACCAGCATCTATATCAGGCCCATAGTCTCCTGTCTAAACTACATGTAATTTATTTTTCATTGGTCTACTAACGTGTCTGCTACAATCTCAATCAATGGTTCTTAACCTGTGGTCCACGGACTCCTGGAGGTATGTAAAGACTGCTCAATGAGTCCACAACTGCTTAGAAAAGTAAATATTAACATAGGAATAAAGTATATATCAATAAAAAAGCAAAATATATAATTGCACATTTTAAAACAGGAAGGAATTTGAATTTGGAGGACACATATTAAGTTAGTATTCTCAGAATGATTTGTGGGAGTATTGTAAGTGCCTCAAACAGAATATAATATATAGGGAGCGTGATGACACTGGCCTCAGTTGAATTTAGGAAAGCTCCAACCTTCTTATTCAAATTAACATTTAGATTTTTTAAATTGGTTTGTGAATTAAATATAATATTTCATTATTTGTGTTTTTGTTTCACAACTTTTTGTTTCTGTATTTATTGTGTATTGTTTTGCAGTTCAAATCGTTGAAAATGCTTAGGCCAGAGCCCTAGGCTTCCAGTAATGACTCAATGGGGGTCCCCAGACTCGAATAATGATTCGGCGGTGGAGCTCCCAAGGTTACAGTAATGATTAGGTGAGGGTCCACTGAAGTCAAAAGTTTAAGAACCACTAATAGAGATAACTGGGATATGCAAGAGTAGATTTCTTATAACACCCTGATGTTTTGTGTCTTTTGTTGAGGGCATTAGTCAGTTTTATGTGTGTTTAAGTTTTCTCGAACTAGAATGACTCTCAAAAGAGAGCCGGTCTTTTCCTGAGCGATGCAGGTTCCAATTGAAAAGCAATTTTAGGTACAGCACTTGAAAGCTGATCTCACAGATTCGCCTTATAATGTGCTGTAACTGTGTACCATTACAGCTTTCTTTCTGTGACATTTTACATCAAAGATTGCATTAGTTTACAATGACTTACTTTAGAGTCTATTACATGGTTAGTTACTATGTGTACTGCCCTTTTCTTTCTCTGAAAAGATTTGAATAATAAACATACAAGAGGATAGGTGTGGCAGTTGAAAATGTTTTTAGTCAAATAGCCATAGAAATGGGGCTGAGGATGGGATGATTGTTCAATAAGCTTCACTAAATGCTCCCATAATAAAACACTTGCCAACTGAACCCCACCCGTCACCGGTGTAATTTTGAGAATGAGTGCCGGTGCCCAAAGCTCTGCTCAGAAGCCCGCAGCCAGTGCAATTAAATGTTGGTGCACTGCATATCAAGGCAGCATAGTCTTAAATCCATCTTGGGCCTTTTTAACCCACTATCAGACACTTCCTGTCTTTTTATCTTACCCTTACACGTTCCTGCTTCCTCCCTTTGTGGTGTTTTTTCCATCATTTCTTCTTCAGGTTTTCTGCCTTGTATTATTTATCCCTCTCTTGCTCTTGGTTAATGTCTGATGTAGAAAAAGAAGTGCAGATGCCCAAAAATGTGTGGCGGTTGTGCCCACCAGCAACCCTCTCATATTAAGCACTGCATTTAAACCCTTCAGTCAGTGCTAAAATGGGCACAAACTCTTTTCTGTCCTGTTTTAGCACAACTTGTATTAGCTCCAATTTAGGCCAGGCACTTTACCATCAAGATTCCACTTGTGGTGAGTGACAGGGTCGGTCTGGCCTATAGGGCAATCAGACAGTACCCAATGGGCTTGTCTGAACGGTCAGTGTGTGGGATGGTTTTCTCGTTGTTCATGGGTCTGTTTTATGGTCTGCTGGGCTGGTTTTACTCATGTTAACTTTCAGTTTTATTTTTTAGGTAAATATATTTATTGAGTAAACAGCATGAAGTAAAATGAATCATTGCATTTACATAAATGTGAGTTTGGAAATCTAACAGCCTGATAATATTGTATATACAATTTACAAAACAAAATAAGAGTTTAAGCAAAGAAGGGCAATGTGAGATCTGGCAGTTACTTTTTGAAGAAGGAAAAAAAAGGAAAGAGGGAGGAAAAAGATGAAAATTAGGAAAGAAGAGAGGAAGAGACTATATATATATATATATATATATATATGTATATATAAATATATATATATTTGACTTATTAAGTCATGAGTATATAAAATAATAAAACAGTAAATAGATAGAATAGCAAATATGAGATTATTTAATAATAGGTGTATACAAATTCTGAAGATAGAATTGCAATACAATACAATTTGTTGGAAGGGAAAGAGTCAATCCCCTTAGCAGCATGTAACAAGTAATTAGTGGGTGGCATCCAGATGTGGCTACGCTTGACAGAAAACTGTAATGAGTCAAGTTTGTAGGGGTACAGTCTATGATGATAACAGACTAGGGGCCTTATTTAGATCTCGGCCGAGGGGAATACTCCATCACAAACGTGATGGATATCTTGTCCACCATATTACGAACTCATTATATCCTATGGCGATCATAATATGGCGGACAGGATATCTATCACATTTGTGACAGAGTATTCCATCCGCTGAGCTCTAAGTCAAGCCCTAGATTCCTCCATCCTTGGAAGATTAATATTTTCTGAAGATTTCCAATTTGAGGTAATAACAGAAGTAGCTATGGAGATCAATACATCAACAAATTTTCCAAGCATTTTATGAGAACTCCAAACCTCATGTAAGCTTCCCAGAAGGAGTAATTCATGTGAAGGAGGTAAGTGAATCTGAGTGATAGCTTTAATGTGGTTTATGTATCAAATGACCAGAGGTGACCAGGAATGGACTAGAAAAAAAACATGTGAAAATCTGTACCCGGATGGGTGTGGCAATGCCAAGCATGCATCCTGCCATGCAAGTCTGTGCTTAAAAAGATGAGCAGGGGTGTAAAAAACCTATTGCAAAAAAACATATATTGTTTGAGTGAGACTGGCTGTGCGAGCAGTGGAATGTATTTTGCTCCATACTCTGTCCGCACAAAGAGGTTGGCCAGACGAGACCCTAGTCAGATTTCCACAAGACTTATGTAATTGTTTTGACCCTCTCTGGATCATGTGTTACGAGGAGTTTGTATATGTAAGCTGCTTTAGTGTGGATGGACGTGGCGATGGGGTTAGAAGATAAGCTGAGATGGGTGGTATCAGAAGAGAGATGCTGCGTCAGAGTGTTATGAACCAGATGAGAGAGTTCATTATACTGGGAACACATTTGAGGTGGGAGATTTTATGTGGATGATAACTCGAAAAACAAAATGAGGGAACTTGAACTGTATAGTTGTGAGATGAGTGCATACCTTTAATCATCCATTCCTTCCAACATACAGTCCTTCCCAGCCTCGTAAGTAGATTATTATGCCAAAGAGGGATATTGAAGAATAGATCAATAGAGGCTCGGGGTGAATCAAAAAAGGATTTCATTAAGCATGAGAGACAGCATTGTTATCCTATGTTATATCCACCTAGTACAGCACAAAGACTCACAGGTGTATCTCAGCACTTAGCCAAACTAAAACCCACAACACACTAGAACAGCCAAGTCTTCAAAAGGTATTTTTAACTTACCAAAATCAGGGCAGTTGCGAAGATGGTGTGGGAGTTGATTCCAGGCCAAAGGGTGGTTAAGGAACAGGATCTACTGCAGAATCTGGAAGTGCTGATGCGGGGAACAGTCAGTAGTGCCTTATCGCTCAATCTGAGGGTTCTAGTGGGAAAGTAGAGGTGTAATTTATTCTTCGGGTAAGTGGGGCATCTGTGCATCAAAGCCCTGTGGGTGAGGCAACAGTGCCTGAAATCAGTGCGCTTCCTAACCAGAAGCCAGTGTAGGATTTTCAGTAAAGGAGCTGAACCTGCCAGAAGATTGCAAACCAGACAAGCAGCAGTATTTTGCACCACCTGAAGTTTGGACATTAATGTGTCATTTGCAGCCACAAGCAGAACATTGCCTTAGTCTAGCCTACCTTTGATTAGGGCTTGGCCCAGACTTTTCCTCGCAAAGGATGGTAGCCTAGACAATACTTTCCTGAAAAGCCACATGGTGGCAAAACAAGCCCCACAGATTGCACAGATATGGTCTTTCATGGATAGGGCCTGGTCTAGTTTGATGTCCAAATTTTTCTCAGCCTACGAGATTGGGCTGGCCCTATTTCTGGGGGCCACCAGTCAGGTGACCAAAGTTTCTGGGTTTTACTGAAAAACAGTATTGCTGTTTCGTTACTGTTCACTTGGAGACAATATAACGTCATCCAGGCAGCAATCCTTCTCATACAATCTATGAAAGGGATGTTTGATCCCATCAAGGTCCTGGCCAAACGAGATGATTAGCTGATTATCATGAGAGTATATCACATCACATCAGAGTCACATGATTTAACAATTAGGGCAAGTGGGGGGGCACGTAAATGTTAAGTAACATAGGGCGCAGTGATGGGCCCTAAGTCACCACCTTGTTGATGGGAATGGTGCAGGACTTAAAATAATCCAGCATGATTGTCTGGCTATCTAGGAAGTCAGCAACCCATGATGAGGCTTTGCCACAGATACCTACCTCTTTGCAGCCTGCGAATCAGTATTGTGTGGGAAATGGTATCAAAGGCAGCTGACAAATCCAACAGCATGAGCATGGCAGGAGAGCCAGCATCTAAAGATAGAAAGATGGTGTCAATGACTGCTACCATTGCGGTCTCAGTGCTGTGGCTCTGAATCCGTATTGGGAGAAATCAAGAATCTTAAAGTCCTCCAGAAATGCCATTAGCTGCTTGCTGACAAAATTTTCCAAAGCTTTTCCTACTACTTTGAGAAGTGAGATGGGACTATAAGTTGCTAAATTCCTTGGCTCTGCGTTGGTCTTTTTTTTTGTATTGGTGAGACCAAAGCGACCTTCCAAGTTAGGGGTAGTTTAGCCGAATCTAAGGATAGATTGAAAAGGAAAAGAATCATACGAACAAGGGGGACATAGAATCATAGGACCTAGAGGGACAAAGATCATTAGGGCAGCCGGACTTAGCACTGGCCAGCAACCCCTGAACTTGAACTAAAGTAAAAGGTTCAAATCTATCGAGTTAGGGTATGTAATGAAGCAGGAGCCCAGCAAAGTTGATTGAATCCATCTGACTCAAAAAGTTGGGAAACCTCTATTTTTGTTTCCTCAAAGTAGTCAGCCAAGGAGTCACAAAATTGTTTGGATTTTGGGACTGTTAATCAAAAGAGGGGCTAGGAGCTAATAAAGACCCATTACCCACGCTCTTAACTAATTGTAGTAATGCAAGAAAGGGACACTGTTCCTATGAAAAATGAGAAGTTGATGGTTAAAGGCTGAACCACTGGATCAGGGATCCAAGTGATCAGAAGGTAGAGCCCTTACACACCCAAATGGGTGTCATACTTCATCATTGTACTGCTCCTTGTTGGGCCAGCGCTGCAGTGCCCAACGGGCCCAGCAGAGGGGCCCTTCGTCAGAGGGCTTCTGATTTTGCTGCAATAATGAGTGTAGTTAAGGGTATAGTGAGTGTACAGTGGTGTGCTAGGTAGAGTACTTGGTGAATTAAAACTATCTCAGGGGTACTGAGTCATTTTTAATTAGGTGGTCCTTTTGACAGAGACAAAAGCAAAAAAGAATGCCATCATCTGATGTAATGGACCTTGACACCTAGCTTCAGAGTGAGAATTGTAAGGTTGACATGCTTTACGCCTTCTGGCCCAACTGGATCTTTTTACTGTATCACTCTAACCCAATTGAGTATGTGTTTCAGAGAAAATGTTTGATGCTAATAAATTTGTTAAAAGTTGCAACCTATCAGATGTGGGTTAATGCATAATGATTACCACGAATGTTTAGGGTTATACATCCCCCTTCAGGACCATTTGTGTTCTATATAACATAAAACTGACTGGATGATCAGCATTTCTTCAGGACCAAGAGATCAATCTTTACCCTACACCTAATTGGGATTTATGATGTGTGAAATGGGTGTCCCCAATCTATTTGTGTCTGCTTCTGTGGTACAGGACAAAAGGGGTTCCAACATGTAAAGAGAAATAAAAGCGAAAACGCAGCTATTTGAGGGGGTCCCCTCGGATCCCATGAATTAATACTCCCTATAACGTTCACGGTATGCCTTTTGCACATATAGCATATCTTTAATTTCAACACAACATGCCGGGGTGCAATGTCCTCCTTAAGTGAATAGTGTGCAATAACACAGAGCAGGCCAGACACTTGACTAACTGTGACAAACCCTGCAAACGCAATGCAGGGTAATATATCCCAACAGGTTAGGAGCATAGGAGTAGGGATCGTACCCTGTTGGAAGATTCAGTTTTGCCTCTTAGGTCTAGGCAGAGTACTGCAGAGAAAACTAGTGGAAAATAAGTTCCCAGTGAGGACATAGTTAAGGAGGAAAATAATATTCAGTATGTACATTGTCAATGCATAGATAGTACTCATGTGGTCCCGCATGGATACCAAAATAAAATAAAAAATCATAAGTATTGCTTTTGTGAATTTGGATGCACAAATCTTTAATCTGGATTGCAAAAATTTATTTATTTTATCTGGTATCCATATGAGGCTGCTTGGTAATATTTTGTTTCTTTATCTTGTAGGCCTTATTATTATTATTTAGGAAGGTACGAGAGTTAGCTACTATATTTCTGTTAGGAATGAAGCCAGATTGTTGGACATCAAGGAGGTCAGGCATTAGAAGGTGTTAGCGAAAAGCCAAAGCTTTAGCAAATATTTTGCATTCTGTGTTAATTAAAGAAATAGGTCTGTATTGTTTGCACTGTTTCAGGTCACAATCCCTTTTAGGGACTAAGCACATTGTGGTTTCTGCAAATGAGTATGTAGAAGATTTTAACTATGAAGTGAGAAAATAATTTAACAAGCTTGCCAAAGAGGAGTTTCACAAAGTGGAGATACAATTCAGCAGTGAAATCATTAGGGCCTGGGCCTTTACCTTTAGGAAGAAACTGTATGGCCTCAATTTGAAGCGGTTGTTCTGAAAGAGAGAGATCAGTCTGTGGTGAAGCTCTGAGTTTAAGGTTTGAAAAATAGTTACTAAAGGACTCTTCTAATGTTGTAGTTTCTGGAGTATAGGAATCTTTGTAATAAGAAGCAAAGCATGCCTCAATGTCAGCATCTCTGAACAATTTTTCGCCACTGTTGTTGATAATGGAACTAATAGTCTTTTTCTTCTTACATTTTAAATAATGAGGTAGGAGGGATCCTGCTCTATTGTTACCACAATAATATTAAGCGTTTATTTTAACGAGTGTACCAGAGGCTTGTTCAGTCACACATTTGTTGAATTCAATCCCAGCAGTAACTAAGGCATCGAGATTTAGTTTGCTGTTGTTACTTGTATAATAATTATGTTCAAGTGACTTTATATGTGCCAGAATGGAAGTAGCCAATTGTTGCACAGTTTTCTTTTTGGAACGGGCAAAACCCACAATAAAACCCATTGAGGCTGCCTTAACCTTTTCGCTACTAGGCCTCTCCCCAGTGCTAAGCCTTTTTTTGGCTATTTGTTCATGCTTAGGTCTCTATACCTTATTGTCCGCATAAGCTATGCACACCAAATTTGCATCCTTTTTTCAAACATCATAGGGATTCTCAAGTTACCCAGGGTTTATGGAATCCCATGAAGAAATACGGCAAAACATTTTTTGGGGGTAGGTGGGATGCGAAAAAAAGGTGCTGCAGAACAAAGTGTCTGCTTTTTTTACCTGCAAGTGGCATCAATGAAAGGTTTGCTATGCTAAAATCACCATCCTCCCAGCTTTCAGGAACAGGCAGACTTGATTCAGAAAACTACATTTTCTAACACAATTTTGGCATTTTTCTGGGAGATGGCCCATTTTCCCTACCTTTTGTGCTTTCAATCTCCTTCCAGTTCGCGTTACAAATGGGTATGAAACCCATGGTTGGTCCTGGAAAGCCACACCTTTCTGAAACCTTGACAAAATTCTGAATTCAGCAAGGAGTCATTTTTGTGTAGATTGTTCAAGGCTTTCTCAAAGAAGTCAAGTGTTGAAATAAAACAAAATTGAAAATAATAGGAAAAAATGGGCATTTACGATATGGTCCCCAAAACCATAATAAGCTGCACCTTCCAATGGTTTTTCATTGTGTACCGGGTCTAAAGCAATTCATATGGTAAAATATTAATTGTGAAAAGAAGATATGAAGGAACAATATGTATTTCCAGAATGGGCATAAGATAAGGAAATTAGAAACAGGGGTTATTTGCACTTCTCTGAATTTGTGGGTACACATACTAGACTTGAATTATAAGGTATTTCTCAAAATGACTTCTTTCTTACACATTGTCTTACATTTAGATCATGCAAATGTCGAGAAATACAATTGGTAATGACACTTGTTCTACTATTCTGTGTTCCCCTAAGTCTCCCAATACAATGGTACCTCACTGATGAGGGTAGGCCTAGTGCTATCGACAGGAAACGGCCCAAAATGCAACATGGATACATCACATTTTTTCATGCAAAAGTGACCTGTTATTTGCAAATTAGTAGCTGTGGTTTTTAGACCCTACCTCAGCTGGCACCTAGGGAAACCTGGCAAATCTATACATTTTTGAAAACTAAACTCCTAGGTGAATCCAGGATGGGGTGAATTGTATGGCTCTCACCAGATTGTTTTACCCAGAATCACTTGCAAACCTAACATTTTGCATAGAAAAACACATTTTCCTCAAATTTCTGTGATGGAAGGTGCTGTAATCTGTACAGAGTCACAAATGTCCTTCCATGGATCCCATGAGTTTTTTTTTTACCCACAATGCCCTGCAAACCTTAAACTTTGCCTGAAATCACTAATTTTCCTTACATTTCTTTGATGGAAACTTCCGGAATCTGCAGGAATCCACAAAATCTCTACAACCCAGCATTGCCCAACATTTGCTGATAAAATTGATACACCACCTGTGTGGCTGGGCCTAGTGCCAGTGACAGGAGCTTATCAAACTAAGGACAATGGTAGCCCTTGCACGGGGACTCCTATTGACATTGGTTGGATCCATTCCTGTCGCTCTCAAACTCTCAAATTCTCTCTCGAAGAAACCCTTGCAGAAATCAGTACATGTATTCTAGCTAGAGCCCCAGGCCCAAATAGGATTCCAAATGATTTATATATTGAAGACCCAGAAGTGTGAAAAAAAGGAAATCCAAAAGCAGGTATGTATTGATTCCAGTTTCCATCTGTATGGTAACTAGAGTTCAGCCACGAAAACGCAGGTGCAAAGCCACCACATACCCAAGAACATCCATCACATCTCACATAAAGGCATTATAAACCCAAGTACAAACTCCTGTGGTCCATTACAGTTTGAAATGTCCATAGACAACCATATTTACTTCTGGCACAGCTTCAAATGTTTATTCACATCTTCAGATGTTAATCCATGGGTTCAAGTGCTAAAGCATCACTTCAAATGACCTTGGATGGCCACATAGGACCTTACAATTTACTTCAATTTCCAAACCACTTGCTATTGTTTCTCTTTAATATACCTCTATAAGTTAATTGCGAATGACGTTTGTTGCCCCCTGCCCACCAATGGACATGTGAGAATTACTGTACAGGTTAGTGCCTCCCTTTTCATACTTTGCTCTAGGTGCAGTGACAAATCAAGAAATCCTTATGTAGAAGTATGTCTGCACACCCGTAGATTGTACAAACAATGTGTTGCACAATACCAGGATTTTCGATCAGGGCCTGGTAAGGGCAGTCTCACTGCACACGGTTATAAATACAATCTGAGTATCAAAATAACACAGACATATCAAATATAAACAAGATGTAACCCTTCTTTCTGTATGCAGTAACAGAGTACCCCTCTGGATGTTTGAAATTTCAGACAAGATTAAGGGCCTTATTACGACACTGGCAGCCGGTGGTACACTGGCGGTAACACCGCCAACAGTGAGGCGGTGTACCGGCAGTGTATTATGACTGTGGCGCATTAGCTGCGGCCATACCACCAGCCCCTCCACTTGACCACCAGGCTTCCGCCAGGCGGTCATAATCCCCAGGCTGCCCTGGGAATTATGAGTCCCCAATCACCAGCCAGTCCATGGCGGTAAACACCGCCATGCAAAGGCTGGCGGTAAGGAGGACTCGGGGTGCCCCGGGGGGGCTCCTGCACTGCTCATGCACTTGGCATGGGCAGTGCAGGGGCCCCCAGGGACAGCCCCATTGCGCATTTGCGCGACGGGTGCTAATGCACCCGCTGCACATCAACATTGCCACCGGCTCTATTATGAGCCGGCTGCAATGTTGATGTGACTTTTCCTCTGGCCCAGCAGAAATGTCAAAATAGGGAGCCACAAATGCCGCCAGCAGTCTTTTTGTAAGTCTGCCGAAGTCGTAATGAGGGCCTAACTGTCTATGAGGAAAAGACACCAGCACTTCCACTCATTCTAAAATGATCGCCTACACCTTCATAATTTCTTTTAACCTTAATCAGTCATCCTTTCAATCACTGGCACTAGGGATCTGGTTGATCTGCCTTAATTAAACTATCTGCACAGTTTTGTGGGATCTGCTTTTCTGGCAATTGTTGTCCATTTGGTAATACTGCATTCCATTGCTGGTCCCAGTAATTTTCTGGGACAATAAGTCCTATTTTCTAGAGACTTAAGTTGGTGCATACTGGCATAGTCCTGTAACATTTCCTATTCACTAGGACACACCAAGCAAACTCAAAACATATCAACACTACCATCCTCCAAAGAACCTATAATATACCTGATGTATTTTAGAGGAACATACGTCCTGCAGAGTCATGCATTTGCAAAATTAAAAAATGCTGCTCCTTCCAGTAACAATTTCTATGTTTACAAATTGTAGACAACAGCTATTAGAAAAGACTCCTGATTCTCTATCACACAGGCCCGATCCATTACCTCAGGCCCGTCTTGGCACTCATGTCAGTGAATTAGTCAAAGAGTCCTGTTAAACGTCCATGGTGTTATGATCTAGCAATAGTGAGGCAGCTGAAGAAATACCACTGGAAGGGAGAAAGGGTATAAGCCTACACATAGCACTTGAGGGTCTGGTGAACTCCCCAGTGATCAATGACAGAATTTGATTAATCTATGGGAACTCAACTGGGACTCGCACAGCTTGCTTGCTGGTGGAATTTGCCCTAAATACTACTGGGAGCCTCCCAGATCCTGACACTAAATAATAGAGCCGAAACATCATAATCACTTGTTGCGCCTAGGGCCACAGTGATGGCATGCGCACACCACTCACAGTGCTGAACTTAATAGGCTATGTTCAGTGGTGCAACACAATATTTATTTGGCATGAACCCTATTCTGCATTACTAAATGTTGTTCTTTAAATAGATGTTTGACGTTTTCTATTAAGCCTGCTTTAGCTTATTCTGACACACGTATTGGTGACAGACGTTTCAGTCAGTTTAAATAATTTGAGTTCAGTTCTGATGCTTACATCTTCTAGAGGTTGTGTTTGAACTAATGGAGCAGTGTATTTATATCTTAATACTTTGATGGATAATTATGAACTCTCTTGTTGACATCAGTACATATGCATGTGACATATCCAAGAGACCGTCATGATAACTGGAAGAGATGGCCACTGAAAAATCAATTTAAATTACACATTCACTCTCAGGTCCCTTAGCACAGTACAATAATGTTCTTTTGCCAGCAGGCAACTTCATTAAAAAAAGCTGACAAATTGATGTTAAACCCATTGCTTTTTTATGTTTCTCTTTAAGTAAACAGGTCTTGCCTAGCATGCGTTACTGAATTAGTATTACATAGTTGTGGGGGTCCTCCATCCTGCTGCTGAGGCAAATAGGACTTCTGTCAGAGAACAGCCCTGTACATGCAAATCCTGTATAATTTTCTCATTTTCCTATTGCCTGTTGGTCAACTGCTAAGACACAGCATCTAACTTCAACACAATACCCTCATCACACTGGTGTTTTCATTTTCATAATAAGAACCTTTGAGCAATGCTGGATTTGAAATGTAGGTCGTGGCACTACAGCAGCCTGGGAAACTTGTTTAAAAAATATCATAGGCCTGTTGTACTGAAGGTTTGCATTCTGTAACTCTCCGTTTTGGAGTTTGTGACCGCAAAAATGTTAATGGCAAACCCATTTTAGGAGTCAGAGAAGTTTTACTGACTCCTACAGTGGGATTACAAATGCATAGTTTAGCACTATTTGGAAGGGATGTGTTGTTGATGTCCCTTTCAAATAGAGATATCTATCCATATGTATCAGTGGTTTGCCACATAAGGTCTTGTGGCAAACTGCTAAAAAGCTACTGACACCAAAGTCAGGATGGTTACTCATTCACAAAAGGGATGAGGTCCCCTTTGATCAACTTCTCCTTTGTAACTTTTGTAAAACGTTTCTGCGGGATTATGCAGTAGTCTAATGGACCACTGCAAACTCTCACAGAAACTTTTTGAAAAAGAAAGCATACTTTTGTTTACAAGCAGACTCATTTCTGATAATGAAAAAAGGTTGCTTTGAAAAAAAAAGTTTATTTAAAAACAATCACAGGAATGACGATCAGTTGTCCCTCGCAAGCACCACCTCTGTGATTGTGGCTAATGAAATTGAGTCACAATTTGCCAGCTACTTAATGAATACTAATCATTTTAAATAGGTAATTCAGATTGTGACTCAATCTAATTAATTGTTTTATGAACCAACCTATTCCTACATAGCTCAGTTTGCAAAATAGGTTTCTATTTTAAAAATATATGGTCACATATTGCATCTGCTTTTTAAAATCAGAACTTTAGTACATCTAATCCTAAATTCACTACAATTTCCTCATTAAATGCAATATAGTCATCAACACACCCTAATTTACTACAGAAAACTAGCTAGGGTTATTGTTTGTTATGCTTATTCATGATTTGCTCAGAATAGTTGCCGGATTATAACACCATAATACTAAAGCATAATATAAAAGACATTTTAGCGGGGACCATGCCTTGCTCTCAAATCACTATAACAAAAATTTGACACGATTCACCTAATGAAAAGATTAACTTTAAGCATCTTGAAGTTATGCCTACCATTTCTGTAATTCTGTGCATTTTTGGGAATCTCATATGCTACTCACTGAAATCTTTGGATGTTGTAAATGTTCGTATGTATGTTTAGGCCATCATAGCACCCAAGGTATATGTAGATATAATTCACATAAATGAAACTGATTTAGATAGTTGGAATCATCATCAATCTAGAACTATATTGAACACCCCAGTTCTAAGCATGTGGGTTGTCCTCAGGCAAACAATGCACCAATCTATGATTAGGGCTAATGTGCAAAATGTTCTTTTTCTTCACAATTTTCTTTTTCTTCACAAAGTAAATCTTGTCCTTGTGGAAGAGGTCTTTCCACCTACCAACCTTGAAAATACAGGAGTGTCTGCAGCATTTCAAATGTATTATGAACATTTAATGTACTATTTTTAGATTGGAAAATCCCAAGGAATGTTTGTGAATTCTGCAAAGCAATCACTGGATGAGTGTTTGCCGTATTTCAAATAGCCACTGCTTTGCCTCTTCCGTGGAACACCCATGTCCCTAACCATAACCCCAAACTAACAGATGCAGAAAAACTGTTATGCTGGCAGATGTTCCACTGTGAATTCAATCTATGAACAAAACTTCCCACAGTTCGGTAGTCTATGAAAAGAGATATTTTATTTTTGCCCTCATTTTACACTTGTTGCACAATAGAAAGGTCTGTGAATTGGGTCTGAAATGTTAGGGTTGGGTATAACAAATCTATTTTACAAATTGTTAGTCACATGAACAGCAAAAATATGGCCATCATTATGAGTGTCCTCTGAATTATGCAGTTACTGGCTCTATCAGAATTATGAGATCAATAAAAACACCGCAGATCTCATAACTTTCACTCAGAGATTTTGATGGATAAAACAGCTGAAATCTGTGGGTAAAAGATCTGCCAAAATGAGAAATTGCTGGGGGAATCATACCCATAGTTGCTGATTCCCCTGATATTTTCTCGTTTCCTAGTGTACCCTGAGTATCCAGCTTGTAGTGGGACAGATTTTCCTCACCCCCTGAGTTAGCTGTGTAGTGGTGTATGAATGACTAAACCTTTTTGGCTCCTGATGGACTCCATAGAACTGTGGTGTAAGTGCTAGAATGTGGTGAAGTGAATGCAGGTTTAGAGTGTTCAGTTTGTGGTTACAAGCAGACAAATAAAGACATGTAATACATAGCTCCATGTGTGGCATATTTATTGGTGGGTACACAGGCAGGGGAGGACACTACAACTGGAGACAAGATAGGTGATAAGTAACCCATAGAGCGACAGTGCTCCCCCAGAGAGTTTCCTGTGGTCCAAGCAAACTGGTTGTGCATGCCACGTGTGCCTCCATGAAAGTGCAGAATTGACGGTTGCCATATGTCGAGTTAAAGCACAACTACAAGCTGTGTGAAGCATTTAAAGATAAAAAAAATCTTCATTGAGACATCTATGTATTGTTGGCGAAGAGCCTGCTAGCAAGGCCATAGAGAGAGAGAGAGATACTGCGCTAATAAGCAATATAAAGCTATAGAGTGAATGGAGAAAAAATGCAAAAGGCATTCACAAACAGATGCCGAAAAGAGTGCTAGCTGACAGAACAATTGATAACAAAGCATACTGTCATTACACTTACCGGGGCCTCGGACAGAGGAGCTTTACGACTTCAGCAGTTGACGAGGAGACTCAAAAAGAAGCACAATACTAGTGCTTACTGTACTGTCCAATACCGAAAGCAGCACAACACCAAAGCTGTTGGGTGGCTCAGCAGAACTTCAAAAGTCTCCAGAATGTGATGGGCCTCCAGAGGAGACCAAGAAATGGGACATAGGTCCATAGACTGTTCAAGATGACCCAGAAGCCAGCATGTCACAAGGCCTCAGAGATGGTGTGCATGAACAAATTCACCCAGACCACTAAGTAGAGTTGGAAAGAACTCCAGTTGCAGTGCCAGCCAATCCTATGAATAGTTACAGTGCTGCCACCTTCCTGAAACCCCCGCCACCATTCGATACCATCAAAAAGCAAAATATTGGCAATAGATGGACTACTTGGATAGAAACATTTGATGATTTAAATGATGTGCCAAAAAAAACAGATAACAAAAACATTATCAAGTACCTGAATAATCTTGCTGGTGATGATGTAAAAGAAGTCATAAAGAAAATGCTGCGAGTTGATAAAGCTACGTACTGTCAAATTAAAGAAGCTTTGACTCTCAAGTTCAATCCAATGCTGAATTTAGATTATGAAAGGTACTTTTTCAGTTAAATGAATTTAATGATAAAGAAGCAATATGTCTCAGAGTTATTAACAGATGCCTGTCGGATCTATTTAGACGATGAATGCTGAGAGAAACTCTTACTCTGGAGTGAGTTCTCATGGCTTCCAGAGTCAAAGAGCATGTCGATCGACAAGCTGTTGACATGGATGCCAGAGGTGCCCAGAGTGAGTCAGCCATGAACATGAAAAGCAAGCAGAAACACAAAGCTGAAGGACACAATGTGATGTCTCCACGGAAAAGGAAGTTGTATTTCAGGTTCAGATTGTCATTTCCACACAAAAGTAAATGTCCTGCCATTGGACAGATATGCAAAGGCTTTGGTAAAGAGAATCATTTTGCAAGGATTGCAAGGCGAACGAAAAAGTAAGTGCGTCACAGCGAGACAACAAAATGGCTGATCGAACATGCCAGAAGCAACGCTCGATGCACACCCAGAAGGTCAAGCTGCAACATCAGTTCAGACAAATTGACATCATCATCTAAATCATTGAAATCATCATCAAAACATTTGTCAGTATCCAGTGAAAGTGAAGAAGATGGTTTTGCAATGTTGATATTCACCTCAGAGAAACGCTCACATGTTGGACTGGCCGCTTGTGAAGAAAAATACCAGTCAAAGGAAAGTTGGCATGAAAAGCACCAAAGTCATTCAATCATTGTCTGATGATTACACTGAAAATAAATGGTTGTTCTATACCTTTCATCAGCAACAGTGGTGCACCAATAAATATTATGCCTGAGGAGAAATATAATAAACTAGCTCCATTGCCATGACGGAGGCCATTAAAAACTAAACTGTACACACGTACACATGCTGCATCAACACCCTTGAAAAGTAAAGGTTTATTCATACTGACTATGAAACACAAAAAAGAAAAGTGCAAGCACCCATCCATGTGTTTCAAGGTACAGAGTCAAGTGCCTGTTTACTCAGTCTCAGCATGGCTGCTGATATGAAACTGATCTCAGTGAATTACAACAGGAAAGCTCATTACAGAATAGTAAGTCATTGTTTCATTGGTTAGGAATATGTAAGACTATGAAAGTACATTGCAGATTAATGAAGATGTCCGTCCTGTGTCACAAAGACACAGAAGAATTGCATTACATTTACAAGAAGCTGTTGAAAAGGAATTCAAATCATTACTTAAGCATGATATTATTGAGCGTTCTACTGGTCCGACACAATGGGTTTCTCCCATCGTGGTTGTGCCCAAAAAGGACAGTGCAGGAGCTGTACGCATCTGTGCGAACATGTGTCAAGCGAACAAGGCAATTGAAAGAGAACAACATCCATGTCTGCACATTGCTGACACGTGAGCACAATTGAACCCTGCAAAAGTCTTCTCTAGCCATGATTTAAATAAAGGATATCATCATTTGGAATTTGAGGAGGATTGCAGTTACATTTCAACCATTTCTACACATACTAGTCTGTGTCAATAAAAATGTTTGTTTCAGTGTATCATAGATGCAGAGATTTCTCAAGATGTCATTAGACATATCATACAGCCTGTCATGAATACTTTCAACTATAGCGATGACACGTTAGTTTCCGAGCTACACTGGAGGACATGATAAAGCTCTCAGGCAAGTGTGCTGTTTACTTGTTGATGCAGTTATAACACTGAATGCTGAGAAATGTGAACTCAATAAGACAAAGCTAAAACTCTTTGACCATATATTCTCTGATAAGAGCATGACACCAGATCCAGCTAAAGTGCTAGTGCTGTTACCTGCCAGTACTCTACGAGATATTTCCATGTTACACTCAATCCTTGGCATGGCTATTTACTGTTCTAGATACATACAAGACTTTGGCACTGTGAGTGCTCCATTGAGAGAACTGACGAAAAATAATATTTAATTTTACTGGTTACTTAAATGCAAAGTTTTAAGAGAATCAAACAAGCTACAGAAAATGCTACTGAAATTGCAAATTGATCCAAAACTACATACAGAAGTTGTTGTTGATTCTCTCCCAGTCAGGTTAGGCGCAATCCTTGCACAGCACAAAAGACAGTCAAATGCTGAAAGACATATTGTGGCAAATGCAAACAAGAGTTTGACCGAGACTGAACATTGCTTATTCACAACCTGAAAAATAGAGTTTAGCAGTAGTGTGGGCTTGTGAGCATTTCCACCCATTCCTATAAAGAAACCCCTTTACGCTTGTGACAGATCATCAAGTATTGCTGACCACCTTTGGCAATCCAAAGGCCAAGATGACTCCATGCATTCAACTTTGGGTCGACCATTGAGCATCCTCCAGGGGAGGATCAAAACCTTGTCGACTACTTCTCCAGAGTGCCTATGAAGTGTCAAGATAACCCTTCTAAGACAACTGAAGCCTACATAAATTGCATTGTGAAATCAAACGCCGCTGCTGCCACTTACTTGGAATAATTTGTCACTGCCATTATTCAAGATAGTGACATGAAGGACATCATGGAATAATTGTCACAAAATGAGCTCTCCAAGATCGAGTTTAGTTTCCTCATCTTGATGAAAAAGTTGAAAGAGAATTTAAGGCCTGTGCAGGCAAGAGACACCATGCAAAAAACATTGAGTTCACCAGAGAAGATCGAGTGCTTGTCCATCAGCAGAGAAAACGTAAGTCTGATGCTCCATGTGATGCCGAACCATTCTTATTTTGCAACGAGCAAAGGAAACATGGTGACTGCCCAACTTCCTGGGAAATCCATTACGTAAGATTCCTTGCATTATAGACATGTGGCTCATCACTCGTCAAATACTGATGTCAACATAGAGACTAGTTCCGAAAGGAAAATTGGAACACTCCAGGCTGCAAACCCAGATCATGGACACTCCTGTTGCTGATTTCCAGTTACCGAAGAGATGATTGGGATAAGTAATCAAAGCATCAAGAAGGTTTATCAAAAAGCTATGATTATGTAGATGTTTGTAAAAAAGTTGTAACTTTTCTTTAACAGAGGGGTGGGGTGTAGTGTTGTGTGAGTATGAATAATGAAAGATGGAACCTCTTTGGCTTCTGAAAGACTCCGTAGAGCTGGTTCATAAGTGTTAGAACTTGAAGCGAATGCAGGCTTTGAATGTTGGGTTCGCAGTTACACACAGACAAATAAAGACATGTAATACACAACTCATTGAATGGCATATTCAATGGCGGGTACCCAGGGTGGGGAGGACGCTACAAGTATACACACTAATTCCAGGGCAGGAAAAATCTAGCCCATTTACCAGACCACTCGTAATGAAGGCCTAAACCTCATTTACAAAGTTATTTTTGGTTGTATAGATCTATGCTTGTGAGTGTTCACACACTCTGGTCCAACCTATTTCCACCCTGGTTACTCCTGCCAAGTGCTGCAGTAACGCCCCTTCCAGGATGGAAAGGGGAACAGAAAACACCTAGATTTTCTGGGCATACAGAAGAAGGGCTTCCTCTACAGAGAAAATTCAAAGCCCCCTCTCCCGGCATAAAAAAGCAAGCATTGGCAAGGCCAATTATTCAAGTCTTAGCACTTAGTAAGCTAGTGCGATGATTACATGATTACATGTTTGTTTTTATTTAGAAGCATGTGGTACAAACATTAAAAGATAAAAAGGTGACTGTACTGCCACTTACATGTGGATGCTTGTTGTTTGCAATAAAAATATAACCTTTAAAAAACATCTACTGATGAGGCTGTTTACAAATTGTTTTTTAACAACAGTCCTTTCAGTTGTGGCTTGTCTTTATTTTATCATCATAATAATACAATAGGGGAGTGAAAGAGACCTAACAGGCACTCATATTGCAGGCAGCTAACAGTGTTATAACACCAACATTAAAGTGGAGAATGAAAAAAAATCACTATGGAACTCAAAGTGCAGTAAACTGCAGTAAAACATAAATATCCAGTATTTAAAGTTAATATACAAAACAAAATCATACTTTGAACTACCTTTGCATCTAGAGAAAATGGGGCTATGTGGGCAGATGAAAGGAGCCAAAGGGTAAAGTGGGCTGCATCATTTCCTATGCTGGGCTCTGTGGGGGCTGGAAGCAAAATATGAGCAGCATTTAAATAAACCAATGGATGGAGCCTGCAAATGAAAAGCCTCTCTATGTCTGCATATTTTTTATGATTTTTTTGAAAAAATTGTGTGGAGAGACAACAAATGTTGTCTCAAAGACCAGACCTAAAAACGTGTGTGTTAGAAATGGGGTCTGTAGTTGGCAGTCAGGTTACCCCTGTCCAAGCAAGGACCCTCACTCTAGTCAGGGTAAGTCACACACAATCCCAATTATCCTGTGCCCACCCTCTGGTAGCTTGGCACTGAGCAGTCAGGCTTTACTTAGAAGGCAATGTGTAACGTATTTGTGCAATAAATCATACAATAACACAATATAGCACCACAAAAATACACCACACAGTGTTTAGAAAAATATATCATATGTATCTGCCAAGATGCAGGTCATAATGATCAAAAGGCAATAAGCATACATTGAGATATCACTGTAAAAATGATATAACATGTATTTAGTCACAAAGTACCTGGTTTGCGTTCAAAATCTCCGCAAGGGACCGCAGAGGAGGCGATGTGTGGAAAACAGGGAGGTGTATGTTGGTTTCGCCCTCTTCCACACAGACTTGCGTTGTTATTTTTCATGCAGGGGAAGACTTCGTGTCGATTTCCGGCGCAAAAACTTGGATTCTCTTCAGGTTGCAGGGTTTTCGGACATCCCGGGGATGAGGTGTGGAATCCTGGGCTTGCAGAGTGAAGTCACAGGTGCTGCCTCGATCCGGTGGGAGTTGCGTGGAAATTTCTCCTGCACAGCAAGCGCTGCGTCGATTCCTCTCTGGAAGTCGGGCTGCTTCGTCCCTGGTCGGCTGTGTGGTGATCCAGTGGGCCGTGAGTCAAAGTTCTGGTAGCTACGCTGGTGCTGCGTTGATCTTCTTGTTGCGAAGTCAGGCTGTGTCGTACCGGTTTGGTGTGCAGTGATTTTTTCACTGTGATGCAGGCTGTGCGGCGTTTTTAGCAGGCTATGCATCTAATTTTCGTCACACAAAGAGTCCAGCTGCAGAAGTGAAATATTTTTGGTCCTGAGAATTCAGGGAACAGGAGGCAAGCTCTATCCAAGCCCTTGGAGAACACTTCTCAACACAGCCAGAGAGCAGCAAGGCAGCAGGGCAACAGCAATGCACCAGTCCTTCACAGAAAGCAGTCCAGGTGAGTCCTTTGGGCAGCCAGTCAGTTCCTCTTGGCAGGTCTGGTTCAGGGATTCTTCACCAGCAGGTTTCTTGTCCAGAAGTGTTTACCCCAAGAAGTGTCTAAAGTCTGTGGTCTTGGGTGCTCTTATTATACCCATTTTGGCCTTTGAAGTAGGCTTACTTCAAAGGAAAGTCACACTTGTTTGTGAAATCCTGCGTTGCCCGGGCAAGGGCTCAGACTCACACCAGGGGGTTGGAGACTGCATTGTGTGAGGGCAGGCACGCCCCTTTCAGGTGTGAGTGACCACTTTTCCCCTCCCTCCTAGCACAGAAGGCTCATCAGGATATGCAGGCTACACCCCAGCCCCTTTGTGTCACTGTCTAGAGAGAGGTGCAAACAGCCCAACTGTCAAACTAACACAGACAGGGAATCCACAAACAATAGTTTAAGCAAAAAAATTCCCACTTTCTAAAAGTGGCATTTTCAAATACACATTCTTAAAACCAACTTTACTAAAATATGTATTTTTAAATTGTGAGTTCAGAGATCCCAAACTCCACA
Organism: Pleurodeles waltl; assembly: GCF_031143425.1. Classification (NCBI taxonomy): domain Eukaryota; kingdom Metazoa; phylum Chordata; class Amphibia; order Caudata; family Salamandridae; genus Pleurodeles; species Pleurodeles waltl. The sequence goes on along the minus strand of NC_090449.1, from coordinate 767,568,049 downwards.
TGTCTATCTGCTCCCAAAGGGAATCTACACTTTAATCATGTTTAAAGGCAGCCCCCAGGTTAACCTGTGAGAGAAACAACAGTTTGGCAGTATTTCACTGTCAGGACATATAAAACACATTAGTATATGTCCTGCCTTAACCATACACTGCGCCCTGCCCATGGGGCTACCTCGGGCCTACCTTACGGGTGTCTTACATGTAGGAAAAGGGAGGGGTTAGGCCTGGCAAGTGGGTACACTTGCCAAGTCGAATTTACAGTTTAAAACTGCACACACAGATACTGCAGTGGCAGGTCTGAGACATGATTACAGGGCTACTTATGTGGGTGGCACAACCAGGGCTGCAGGCCCACTAGTATCATTTGATTTACAGGCCCGGGGCACCTCTAGTGCACTTTACTAGGGACTTACTAGTAAATCAAATATGCCAACCATGGATAAACCAATCAACAGTACAATTTACACAGAGAGCATATGCAGTTTAGCACTGGTTAGCAGTGGTAAAATGCCCAGAGTCCTAAAGCCAACAAAATCAGGTCAGGAAAAATAGGAGGAAGAAGGCAAAAAGTTTGAGGATGACCCTGCAAAAAGGGCCAGGTCCAACAGTGGGCATTTGCACAGTGGGCTGCATTCCCCCTTTGCGTTATACTACACTATGTAGAAGTATGCACAGTGGGAACGTGAGCCCAAGGAATGTGCAACATGAAATTCCCATAAGTATGTCTAGAAACCAGCGGCTGGTGCAGTTTTCCAAGTTTAGTTCTTCCGATGTTTGTGAATTCGTAAAAAAACATAAAATGTTAGAGCAGAGATGTAAATTTACACATCTACATTTGTTTATTTATTGTTTATTTGTTTTGGGAATCCAACCCCTTGCATTCAGCTTGATATAAATCTCCATCTGTACATTTATTCATTTATTTAATGATTGTGTTTTTTTGGGGGGGCGGAATCTGGCCCCTTAGCTTCAGATTTACTCTGGCGTTCTTGTTTTTGCCTGTATCTATCACTGGGTTTCCTAATTTGAAATGCAATGTTTAATATCTTTATAATTGAGCATTTATATTGCGTTTCAGTAAAACACATATTTGGTTGTTGCTGCAGCGAATCCCTACGCTGCGTGGCGCATATATTAAGGTTTAAGTTAAAACTGTCTTTCATCTAAAATGTACTTGCCTTTCACATAGTTTATGCCATTTGGCGATATAAACATATTAATATCTTTAAGCACTTTTACATTGTACTTCACATGGTCCAGATTTTTTGTTGTGTGTTCATATAAATAATACATGTCTTCAGTGACATGTAAATGCTATGTACATTTTTAAATCCCCCTAGGTGTTTCTCTATGGCTGCTTCTGCCTTATTTTATTCTAGTTTACTGAACTTTTCACAGAATTGGTAGTTCAGTCATGCCTATTATTAGTAGCCAATTTCCAGATAGGGTCTGTTCTTGCTTTATTTTTTCTGTCTCTGTGCATTGTATAAATGGAATACTGAAATTGTGGCAACGCCGATGATTTAGAGGTGTGCGATGTTCCACATTTCACACGTGTTGCAGTTGAATGAGTTTCCACTTCCATCAGTAGGAAAGGTTTTTAGAAGAAAAACAATCTAGAGAATTTTCCAGCAAAAAACGTTTCGGTAGGGGCACCTGTCCACTAAAAGAGGGGTTTAGCAGATCTTTTCTCACACAAATTTTATAGCAGAGGTTTTTCTCTCCAGATATTTTTTTTGTTGAAAACTTGGAAAAACTCATGAAGCTTGTAAGGATTCCAAAAAATCGATACAATTTTGGAGAGGAAAAGGCTTCACAACTTCATACACTGCTTCTAATGATGTACGAGCAGGCACCATAAACTGTACTCAGCATGTGACAGGAATTAGGATAATGAACAATACAGATAATATAGCTTTCGGAACTGGAACTTGTTTTGAAAATAAGTACAGTTCTGAGTTATTGAAATAACTTTCACTAGACCTATCTATGGACTTGAATGATGATTAAAGGTGTAGATGTAGGAATGTTAGTAGTTTGCTATGATTAAAAGTTTAGAACTATTCATGAAACAATTGGGCTAATTGCAAAATTAAATATGTGGGCCTGCTCCCAACTCTCAGCGGACGCTCATTCATCATCTGCGGAGGGCTGACTATGTCATGTAACAATGTAAAGGGTTTCAGTTGAAGTAAGGCAGACCAACTAAGTTTATCAAAGAATCTGCACCTGAAACTATAAAAAGAGTCATTTTGGCTTTGTTAAAGGGTCAGCTCTATTGTCTTTGTCAAGAAGCCAATAACTTTAATCAAATATATATTTTATAAATTCACACATTGCAATGTTTAATACTAGTAGTTGTCAGAAAATGTTTTCAATAAGGAAATTAAAAAAACGGTAACCTGTCTCTGAATGTTGCATCCTTTTAATAGGGCACAAAATGCAGCCATAGAACCAACCACAAGAGGTCTCCAGACTCTAGCTGGTTAACATACAGTTCCAGCTTGGATAGTTGTAAAACTTATGGTAAGCTTTCCTGGGGCAATGGATTCAGTGGTTCAGGAGACTTACAGAAACGTTTTAAAATGTTGGAAGGCGGGGTGTTGCTGTGCTTCCTGCAGTTCCCCACAACATTTAAAAAAAAAAAAGCTTGGTAGTGCCCCTAACCCTTCTATGGCATTGTGCATGTGGGCTCCCAAACCTGAGCAGTGAATGGAAAAAGAATGACTACTCTGCTCATTTTACAATCACTGCTTATCTTTTTTTCATTACTATGGGTTCCTCCCTGAGCCATTTTGAGGTTCCGGGGATCCCATTCCCTGGGGCTGATTTATTTTTTAATGGGCAGAGGGGCATGCAGCCCTACCTTTGCAAGGCCCCAACGACTCCATACCCCAGGGCTGATGCTTTTTTTCTTTTCTGTTTGGGGGCATGGGGCTCCAGTTCCTGAACCTCGGAAGAGCTCCAAGGGCACTATCGCCAGGGGCCAGTGCTTTTTTTGTGGCGGTCCGAGGGTGCCCATCAATGGCCTATGGTCAATCCTCACCCTAAAATTTGTCACTCTACACAAACTCCCTATACATGGTTACTGTCTAACTCACTGCCAATGCTTCTTTCTGAATCTGAGTTCTCCTCCTCTTAAAGATTTAGTTGCAGTTGCCTTCCCACCGTTATTCTTCACTTCGAGTAAGACAGCTTCTGCTCTCTTGGAACTGTCATCTGTAACTATAATGGTACTTCTTCCTGGAACAAATGCTTCTACATTTGGAGGCTCATCTAGATTCTCTTGGCCCAAAAAACAGAAACTGAAAGGCCTCATGCTACACAAAAATCAAATTTTTTCATCAACAGCCTCCTAATCGCAAATATGTTCCATGATAGTTTCTACATTCATCAGTTCCTCCTTGTTGCTTGTGAATGGTAAATTATCCATGGTCTGCTGTAGCTACTTTTCTGTCGTACCCCTGCTTGGGAAAATTGATTTCTGTTTTACTAAACCAACACATTTCTGTTCTATAAGCAACTCATTTGTTACCATATACTAAGACATTGACTTGGAATATAAACACTCAGACAAGTCTTCCAGAGTGGAAGTTATCATCCTTTGGAAAATAGAGGTTAGGGTTTATCTGCACTGTGTCCTCAATAGGTGCACTCACTCCAGTCTGATAGTCACTTTAATGCAAGCTGAACAATATAATGTACTCCAACAAATATCCTCCTTACTTTGTAAACAATACATACAACTTATTTCATTAGTTTTAAATTATGTTTGCACCCTTTTATACAAGATAACTCCTTGTTTGCATGCATTAAGGAACACTGTCTCATAATTTACACAATTACTTTTTTATAATACATACCTGAACATGCTATGGACATTATTGTGTAACAAAACTCTTAATTCCTTCTGGTTCGACAATACACAAATGCTGCCATCTTCACATTACATGTAGCTCTTCACAGGAACTTGTCAGTCTTGAGCATGAGTGAAACAGCTGCTCCGCACTCAGTTTATCAGCTCACACTAAGTCTGAGGGATTATTCCATTACAGAATAACCTCCTCACACACTTACTTCACATTTTTCACATTTTATCACTGTCCAATGTTTCTACAGTAGAGTCATATGAGGCCTCAGCCATAGGGAACTCAAGCAGCCTTGAATGTTTATGGCCTAATTAGGGCCAACTGATGAAGCCTAATGAGACCAAAACAGGTCTGGGGTTGCTTGTGTTCCGTTTTGGAGGCGACACGTCTGGCTGTTCAGGATGGACTGTTTCCATGAAGAGTAGGGTCAGTACCAATTTGGATAAGGCAGGACCCTCTCCAGAGTGCCAAATTGGGTGAAAAACAATGGGTTGTACACTACCCCAGAGATTGCCAGTGGTGTAGACTTTTTCAAGCTTTCCTTCCATTACCCTTTTTGTCTTTGGTACACGTGTTACAGACATAGTACAGCTGTAGATACATAACGTGCGACAGAGAGAATATACATACACTAATTGCAGTAAAACAGCTCACAAGGAGGCCGGGAGTAGAGTGGAAGAATCAGCACCTAAATATTTTGCTTTATTTTAGGGTATTAAGACACCCTTATCGTTAATTTCTCTTAAGAGATATTTCAGATCATTACATAAACACTGCATTGTAATGGAATACTTGGAGTTTGTGTGAAATATGTTTCAGTTTCCCCTGTATCACTCTGAGAATTAGTGTGTTATTTTGTGGTGTTACTTAGAGTAATGTGATTCCTGAAGATGAGTCTCAGAGTTTCATACTGAGTAGAACAAAGGTTATAGGCAGCAATTTGTACAAACATAGTATTGTGCATTTGGTAGGACAAGTTGGAACCAACAAGCAACTTAAGAGATCTTTCCCAAAAACTAAAGTTGGAGATAACGTACGGTCAGCCAGAGAACATCGCCATTGAACAATCAAAATAAGCCAACTCAGATGACTATACCTCATTAAATCGTACACTACACAACAGTTAACAAATAGTAAGGGAAGACAGCCACTGGTAAATCAAAAGAAATTGTGTAAGGTGATAGAAATATCTACACTATCATGCTTTTGAGACAATGGGGGTCATTTTGACCCTGGCGGTCCGAGACCGCCAGGGCTAAAATGACGGAAGCACCGGCAACAGGCTGGCGGTGCTTCCTGGCCTATTACGACCGCGGCGGTAGCGCCGCGGTCGCACCGCCGGGGCCGGCGGTTTCCCACTGTTTTAGCCCCGGCGGTGATAATCCGCCAGGGCAGCGCTGCAAGCAGCGCTGCCCTGGGGATTATGACACCCCTACCGCCAACCTGTTTCTGGTGGTTTGCACCGCCAGGAAGAGGTTGGCAGTAAGGGGTGTCCTGGGGGCCCTGGCCAGGTTTTCACTGTCTGCATAGCAGACAGTGAAAAGCGCGACGGGTGCAACTGCACCCGTCGCACGGCCACAACACTGCCGGCTCCATTAGGAACCGGCTCCTATGTTGCGGCCTCATTCCCGCCGGCCCAGCGGGAATGTCGTGATGGAGGCCGCACGGCGGTTACCGCTTGGCGGGCGGCAGTAGCTGCCCGCCAATGTCGTAATGACCCCCAATATCTGTTAAATAAATCAGACCATACAATACATATACAGTTTAGGAGTAAAGGGCACTATGACAAAATGTTTGCCCTAATCTGCCCCCAGAAACACAAAATGATAGATTGCATGATGTAAGTTTTGGAATCATTTAATTAGATTAGTTGCATAAAAATTCTTCAGAAGTGAAGTCTGCTTCATAATCTTGTCTTGTCAATGTGTGAACAATGGTGAGGTCGCACCTGGCAGGTGACACCAAGTCTTTGCACTTATGAGGTCTATAATTATCATTCAGTTTCCTGGTTCGTCCTATTTTAAAATACCTGTAGGCACATGCGTCTGTGTCATTAGATTTGACTTACTGCGTAGATGCAACCTATTTTGCTCTGATTCTGAAAGAATGCAACTATCTGACAGGCACAAATGAGCAAGAGGTCCATAGAAAGTGTGTTCTTAAGTCCTTCTCTTTTTGGTCATCTCAAGTTTATTCTTTTTTTAGGATTCACCTACTGGTAACCTTGAACTCTAACACTAGGACACTGTTATGCAGTGCCCAGTGAATGTGCTCTGAAACTAAATAGGCACATCAAAATTGGTGTAAAACATGATTGACACATTTTACTTTCCTATAAGGAGATAATGTATGGTGCAGAGATACACCAATGGCATGGAAAGTTAAATGTCACGTGTGGACTGCAGCACTTATTGAGCCATCAACTACCATGGTATTGAATAGACAGCCCAGGCTTCGCCTGTGTGGTCTAACTGCTGTAGCGTAAACCTGCAATGGGCCTGTCAAAATAACACTTTTTGATGGGTAAAGACCTCCCTTTTAAATATTTGTAAGTCATAACTATATAGGACTTGCAAACCACAAAGCAGTGCATGGTGTTTAAAAATGGACCATTTAGAAAATTAATATTACTTTGTCCCTACAGTGAAGAGTCCCCAAAATATATTTTCAGAGTGGCATGCCTACCTGTCCTGTGTAGAAACCCAGAGTGCAGATTAAAATAGTAACAGGGTTATCACAAGAATGGGATAACCAGAAAACAAATCAATATTTTTAATAGTTATTATAAATCTGATTCAATGTGAAGTCTGTTTTTTAATAACTGGTAAAGTAACTTTTAGAATGTTAACTTTTTGCCACCTGAGCCTGCAAGAGGCCTTTGGCAGCTGGTCAGCCTGTCCTTGGCCTAAATGAGGTTTGAACTTACTTACAAGAGTTACACAACAGTCAGTTTGATTAGCTGTTCAACTTAAATAGGCAGGGGGCTCAGTAGAATATTTAGGGTAGGGCTTTTGTTATTCTAGTAGCACAAGTGTCAAATCCTGCCATACAGGTAGTCAGAGGCACAAGTAAAATGTTTGTGCATTTGGGAGGATCAAACAGGACCTGAACACAATTCTTGTGTATCCCTTGTCTGGTGGCGGAAGGATCCTGCTTTTGTCCTACCATGCTTCTGCCTCCTGTTTTGTTGTGGGTCCAGGGTCTACTTCAAACTGGCGTTTAGTCTTATATATGAGAAGACACTAGTGAATTTATGCCTCCAGCTCTCAGAAACCAGGTTTAATGTGGATTAAGATGCTATCTTGGCATTGCCTTGCCAAATTACATTTTTCAGAAAGGGACTAGGAATGCCTTAGGGTGCCTCCCACCCAAAGGTTGGTGAACCCTACAAAGCTGGTCCCTCACTCAGACTTCCTCAGAACACCTCCTGGGGCATACAGAAGAGGGACGGACCTGTTCTCTGTTGCTCGCAAGGAGCCTTAAAGGACTGGAGCTGCTCCTCCTTGTACCTGCGACAAAGAAGTGAACTTCAAGGTGCAGTTGGCCACCTCCTGTGCTGCTGCAGGGGAACAACAAGCTGCAAGAGGCCCTTTTCTGGAAATGTCCAGTTGATCAGTAGCAACTGGACCTGTATTAGGCTTTGGTATTGGCTTCAACCTGACACACAAAACGCCTCTAAGTGCCATCCTCCCCTGGGGAGGTCCTAGGGGCCTTAGAGTTATATTTCTGTGGTTGTTTGGGCATCAAAAGAAAGTTTGACAAATCTGGAAAATCGTTCCTCCAGAGCCTCAGAAGAACCAGCCAGAAAATATATTCGACTGGTAGTTCCAAAGCATTGGATTGAATTACAGATCTGTCTCGCTCAAGGATCCTCTCACCTCTGAAAAAACACTAAGGCCCTCATTACAACATTGGCGGGCGGCAACCGCCTCCCGCCAAGTTGTAACCGCCGTGCGACGGCCAATGCGGCCGCACTCCCGCAGTGGCCATTACGAGATCCCCGCTAGGCCGGCGGGAGGAAACCTAGTTTCTGCCCACTGGCCCAGCGGGGATGTCGGCCGCAACACGGGAGCCGGCTCCAAATGGAGCCAGCGGTGTTGTAGCGGTGCGACGGGTGAAGTTGCACCCGTCGTGCTTTTCACTGTCTGGCTGTGCAGGCAAAAGCTCCATGGGGCCGTGGCAGGGGCCCCGCGACTCCCCTTTCCGCCAGCCTTTTTATGGCGGTTCCTACCACCATGAAAAGGCTGGCTGGAGGGGGACTTGTAATCCCCTGGGCAGCGCTGCTCCCTGGGGGATTACAACCGCCGGACCAAAATGGTGGTAAATCACCAGTCCCGGCGGTGCGACCGTGGCGCTTCCGCAGCAGTCGTAATCCCAAGGAAAGCACCGCAACCTGTTGGCGGTGCTTTCGACAAAACAGCCCTGGCGGTCTTTGAACCCCAGGTTTGTAATGAGGGCCTAAGTCCCATTCTGCGTTGAGAGTTAGAAAATTTGCACCAAGGAATCTCTAAAGGTCCAGAAGGAACAACCTGCATCAAGTATCCAGTAGTTGGTTCCACAGCAGCAGCTACAGTTTCAGCATTGACCCCCTCGTGGATGATTTTTTTTTTTCTCAAAATGTCAAATTCCATTTGTGCATTGGGACTTTCAAGAAATTTCAATCATTTTTGCTAAAAAAGTGACAAAGTCCCTTTCTGACGAGGGACGTGAAATCTTTTTCAACCTTTTAACTTTCAGACTGTCATTGGCCCAAATCTACTTGCTTTGTATTACCTGGGCTCTATCCGGGTCAGCCTGAGATAGAAGGTTGGTCCCGGTCTACCATGACCATTAACTTACATTTGGCTTTAGTCTATTTTTCTTGCCGCTTTTACATCTTAAATATTTAAAACTTCGTATCTCCAGTTCGACTAATAGGATTTTACTCATTTTGTTTTTACTTCTCATAAAAACATCTCTTTACTTTACAGTTGGTTGTGGAGTGTTATTGTGTTTTGTATGACCTTTTGTACTACATGTGAATCACTTAAATACTTTTTGCTATGCTTGTTTTTAAACCTGACTGCTGTGTGTCATGTTACCAGGGATCAAGCACAGGTTTATTTTATTCAATTGGTGCAACAACTAGCAAGTGATGACCTTATCCTTTGAGGTGGACGCTTGCCCACACCAAATACTAATCCACTTTCCTACACTGTGGCAATCATGTGCATGAGAACATCCTTTTAAATTAGAACTAGTCCAGATCTTTAATGCCTTGACAGAATAGCTGGCACTGCATGATGTAGATCATGTAATTATTTTTATATAGACCAGAGAAGTGTGTTTCTTAAACAACAAAAACGTGCATTATGTTCCTGGTGAGCCCTACTTTGATCTTATAGTTACTGTTTGTTTCCTGCCAGAATAACTGTTGTGGCAATAAGATCTTCAGCTGTTGGGTGCAGATGTTGACTATGACCTGCTGCCTGTTAAATAATCTTTATCTTGGATCCCTTATGTGCAGAGATGCAGAGAAGATACTCTTTAATACAACTGATGTTGCCAGATTAATATTTGCTCACCACTTTCATATGAAAAAACATCCCACAGCTAATAGGTGGTACATGCAAGTAGTAGAAAGCCATGCCCTTGAGTATCCAGTATCCTCAAAGAGGAAGGGAGTCTCTAGATTTAACAGAAAAAGGGCCAGCTGTGATTGTGAATTTGATATTACCAAGTTCTTGGAATTGTTATCCCTGTCTTTCTCTCTTCCCCAGTGAGAGAAAGAGAAAATTGCTTATTAGTTAGGTTAGATGGTAGTCCAATACAAACAAAAATGTCACTATGGGGGTCATTACGACCTTGGCGGGCGGCAACCGCCGTGCGGCCGCCAATGCGGCCGCACTCACGCGGCCCCCATTATGACATTTCCGCTGGGCCGGCGGGAATGAGGCCGCAACATAGGAGCCGGCTCCTAATGGAGCCGGCGGTGTTGCGGCCGAGCGACGGGTGCAGTTGCACCCGTCGCGCTTTTCACTGTCTGCTATGCAGACAGTGAAAAGCTGGCCGGGGCCCTGTTAGGGGGCCCCTGCACTGCCCATGCCAGGACACCCCTTACCGCCAGCCTCTTCCTGGTGGTGCAAACCGCCAGAAAGAGGCTGGCGGTAGGGGGGTCATAATCCCCAGGGCAGCGCTGCTTGCAGCGCTGCCCTGGCGGATTATCACAGCCGGGGCTAAAACGGCGGTAAACTGCCGGCCCCGGGGGTGCGACCGCGGTCATAATAAGGGCCTCCGTACCGCCAGCCTGTTGGCGGTACGGACGCCACATTACCCCTGGCGGTCTCTGACCGCCAGGGTCGTAATGACCACCTATATCTTTTAGGTCCACTATAGGTTTCAGTATTTTAAACTTGAGCTCAACTGCTGGTATCTATGGCACAGGCCAAACAGGTTTAACTTTAATGAAGTGTGTAAAGCATTTAGAAGTAGTAAAATTGTAAAAAGAAAACACAACACTATAATAATCCCCCTCCAATTCAGAAGGATGGCGAATATTTAAAGAATCAATGACATAAAAATCATAAAAAGCCAATAAGTGGAACCAGATATATGAATTTTTGACATTTTTAAATAAAAATAGTGCCAAAAAGAGTTTAATGCCAACTATCATCATATGGTTGTGCTCAACCTGTACCTAGGTGTAGTTTAAGGCTGATTGCAATGGAGCATGGGTCAGATACCGAGACAACATTCATCCCAGTCAGAAGTTTTATTTTCTGACTTTGTCTCTGAAATGGAAGTCAAAAATCCTCAGTGCGGTAAGCAGAAGGCTGGCAGACAAGGGAGCCATCGGATGAAGGCCTAGTGAAGCCATTGAGTTTTGTGGGAAAGCTCAAAAGCAGTCGAAATTGAAAATTCATGGCGAAGGAAGGATGCTCACTTGCCAGACACCTTTGGTGCCTTTACCCAGTGAAGTCTCGTACCTTCAAGTTTAGTCACTTTTTTTGAGCTTGTATTTCTCTAGCGGGACAAGGCTGAAAGCGGTAGACAAACAGGGCTGCACAAGACCAGATAGCCTGTCTGTGATATCCTGCTGAAATGGATTTTAGAACAAGCAGCAACGTCCCTTTGTCATATTGACTCAACAGATTTACCCTGGTCCTCTAGAGGTCTTTGGAGCCAAATAGTCCCATGTTTCTCAGGATGTTAGAGGGAGAACACTTCAAAAGAGCCATGTGTCCCAGGGCTTCAAGAACAGCAATACTCACCCCTGCAGAAGCCGCCAGCTGGGTTTAGGGTTAGTCCAGTTGAAACTAGTCATCTGGGCTCTTCAGAAAAAGGGTGTCTACTTGTTGTGTCCCTTTAGATTGAAAGGTCAACCAATTGACCCTTGAAGTCCACACTTCGTCCTGGATAGAAGTGAGAAACAGTCCAGCCTTTCAGGTCTCAGCAGCAAGTGCAGTTCTTCTTCTGTCTTTCACAGGTCCAGTGGTATTCTGAAAAGGGTCTGGGGGTGGGGGCACATTTATGCCTTCACACAAGTCTGTGGTGGGGGTGACTCTTGACCTGTCCATCACCAATAGAGAAAATGTTCCAAGTGGTATACATACCCACTTTATTTCCTACATACCCTACTGCAAACAATCTCGCAGAGCCCCTGGCCTACCTAAATGCAACATGGTAGAACTTTGCTTTCCCTATTTAGAGCTACTGTCCCCACCATAGAGATGTGGCCAGGGAAACAAGCAACCCCTCCTCTGTGGGCACTCCAAACTAGTTCTTAGGGCAGCTCCTCTCCCACTGGGATTGGTGTCTGCCTGGCTGACTAGAGAGACAAAGGACGGGCAGACCAGGTGTTAGTTACATCTCCCTGTGACAGGGTTGTCTTCTTTGAAGTTAGTTAAGTTCCTGGGTACTGCCCATATGGTCATCCTGCAGAAGAATAGAACACTTCCTCAGGCCCCAGACATTTGTCCCAGCTCTGGGAGCAAGTTCACACCTAATCAAAGGGGCTATTCAGCTCCTGGGTAACAGTTGAAAGCTTGTGTAAATGGGCTTCTAGAGGCTTTAATCTGGTAAAAGATGACTTTTATAAAGTACCTTTCGCAAAATATTTATGTGAAGATATCATTATTAAATGTAATATTCCCAATACTTTCCTATGGGACAGCTAACCTTGCTACAGTGAAAATAGTTTAAGGGCCTTGTCAATGTAAGGACATATTTAACACTAACCTTTTACATGTCCTACTTTTAAATAGCACACACCTCCCATAAGTAGGCCTACTTAGGTATGACTTATTAATATGTAAAAGCAGGGTTTAGACTTTTAAAACAGGGGTTATTTTGGCAGGTGGAATTTGCAGTTTTAAAACTGCACAGATTGGCTACAAGGGTCGGCAGCAGTTCCTTAGTCACAATTGGATTACAGGCCCTGGGAATACTTTGTACCATACACTAGGAAAGTATAGGGAAGTTAAATATGCCAATTAGGGGTCTAGCCAATTTCAGCATGTTGTTGGTGTCAGAGAACATACAGTAAGCACTGAACAACAGTGTCCTAGTGTTTAGAGTCTACAAATCAGCAATAACATCTTGCAAAAAGTGGGGTATAACCATGGGAAAAGTGGTGTTTTCTGACACTCATTATTTGACTGTTATTTTGTTACCATTCACATATGTTGACTTTTTTCCTTTTGTGTAATCTTTGACCACCATACAGGATGTCTGGGATCCTCTCACACCCTATATAAGGCCACCAGGACCTGGTGAGTCTGAGTCGTAATGTTTTGCATGTGCTATGAATGCCTTCCATGCATTGAACCTTTATGCTTCTAGCATAAGGTGGAGGCAAGCATCATTTGCCATTGCCTCTATCAGCTCTTATCTGGAAATCGCCTTGTCATGACGTCTGCACTACTACATTGATGCATTATTCAATGTATTCATGTGGAAGAGGCTGAGAACTTCCTGGCTGATAGGAAATAAAATCAACAGGTTATTGGATACAGGTCAGAAGGACACATAACTGGTCTTTCTGTAGTTGGAGACTCCACTTCTTTATCTGGGGAAGCAGGCGAGAAGTTCCTGGGAAACTAGTTTATCAATGGCTTGTACTCTGTGATGGCATTGAATTTGTGTGCATACAGATAGAGATAAAAATGAGTGCACTCCCACTTGATGACTAGTGTTGTTTCATCTTGCTAACAACATTTGGTAGAATCAAAGCTTACTGGGCTCTTTTGTTCGGCCACTTTTATTTGCATTACATTCTATACCCCGAATAGAATCAAAATAGAGCTAATCTTTCTAACACAATCCAGCATTGTGTTTAGCACCTTACCCACATCTTGCCAAAATAAGTCCAGCCTTGGGCATTCCCACAGACATGTATAGGTCGTTAGCTTCTTTTATAGTGCATCTGTGACTTTCCCATTCCACTGCATTCTGAAAATTTGCCATTCTCGCGGGAGCGCAATAACATCTTTATAGGTTGAGAAAATCTTTCATCCTAGGGTAGCAGATGTCATAGTAACATATACCAATTCTAAAGATACTTGCCAAATCTTCTCAATCTCCGATTGTGGCAAATCCTGCTTCCAGATGTTGAAAACTGGATATGTTATTTTTTCCGACACTGTCACCAAGTTCCAATACCACTTTGACACCTCCTTCTTCTTTGGTCGAATGTCTTGCAAATCTTTTTTCCATTTGACAGATTTCTAACCTAAGATCTTCCTGCTGTTTAACCCAGGCCGTTATCTGAATAAACCCAGACCTGGAAAAGGGGACGCTTGTTCTCACTCTCCATTGTTCCCATAAAAAAGGTTCTCCCTAACTTAAAAGATCCTCCTATCGCGTGATCAGGTCGCTTCTAATTGAACTGCAAAGTTTATGTTTCAGACACTCCGATGTTCCTGGGATGTCCCTATTGGGATCAGTAAAGTATAATAAGGAATGCCCAGGTGTTATCTCACATCAAACCACAGCCTGTCTGCAGCTTGGTGAATCTTTAGCCTCATCTTCTTAAAGTGTTTTAGGGAGCCAAATGTATACAAAAAGAAAAGCAAGGTAGCTGTCTAACATTTCAGTGGCATACCTATTGGACTCATGTCAGATTCCCCAACAACCTCCTGCAGTTCTTCAATTGAAAAACTCAACTTTACACTGTAGATCCACGAGGGACAAGCCTCCCATCGATACCTTCCTCCTGAACTTACTCCAGGATATTCTGAGCTCTTTAGGACTCCAGATAAAGCTGCTAATCTCTCCCTCAAAGTTCTTCGAGACTTGCTTGTTAAAAACGAGGGGAACTTCATCAAACAAAAAAGTACATTTTGGCAGGATCATCATCTTGATCATATTATTTTGCCTATAAATTGTTAGAGGCATTTTTTCCATTTCTCTATCATATTTCTGTAATCCTTAATGACTGTATTCGAATTAGACTCTGCAAGTGTCCCTACATTTTTCACCACCCTAATTCCCAAATATCTGAGGGATTACTTCTTTTCGAGACACTCGCAGTAGCAATTCCATAAAAGTATTTCTGTCTTGTCTAGATTCATTTGGTAACCTGAGAGTTTACCAAAAAAGGCCACTTCCTCTTGTATTGCGATGTAAGTCTTATTTGCAACGGACATATAGAAAATTAAATCATCCGCTTACAGACCTGATTTCTTCTCCATACCCTTATCTCTATTCTGCCTAAGACTCTGCACAAAAGGCCTTATATGTAGATTGAAAACCAGAGGGGATAGTGGACACCCATGTCTTGTCCTCCTGTCAATCCTCACATGGTCTGCAAAACAAATTCCCCAGAATCCTAACCTGTGGGGAGTCGTAGATCATCTCAATAACCCTACAAAAGGATGAGCCCAGACCTAGATTTTTCAGCACTCAGCCTAAATATTTCCATCCCAATTCCTCAAAAGCTTTTGCTGCATCTATGGTGATCACCACTAAGGGCATGTTCTCCATGCTTGCTGTCTATTACCCAGATCAAAATATGCATGAGCTTGTGAAGATACCTCCCCGACACAAACCCCTTTTGATTCTCCTACACCAATTTATGCATCTGATTCACCGATCTCATAGAACAGTTGCAAAAACCTTGTAGTGACAATTTAGTAACGATATAGGTCGATATAACTCGCACTTATTTGAGGGTTTGCTTGTTTCAACATTAAACAAATTGTACTGTCCCTCCAAGACTCCAGCAAACCTACTTCCCCTGCTAAAAATTTATTAAATAGGCCTTTCTAATCTGGTATAATCATCTCAGACACTTATATGCTTCTATGGGGAGACTGTCAGCTCCTGGTGCTTTGGCTTTTCTCTATGCTTTTAAAACCTCTACAATTCCTGCTACATCTATCTTTCTGTCAAGTGCTTGCTTTGCTCTCCAACCACTGTTCCACATCTACCAAATCTTACTTAACACTCTCCTGAAATAAGTTCCTGAAAAACCTGTGGAAAGCAGTTCCATTATCTATAGATGACTGCACAACCTTCCTCGTTATGCTCTCCCAAATTTCTTTTATCCAGGTTCAGCTTCGGTCAGCCCTTACCTTCCACGCTAATAATTTGCCACAATTCTCCCCATACTCAAAATACTGCAACTTACTAGCTTCCCCCCTCTTTTTAATATGGCTGTGTAACTCCAATTGTAGACTTTCCTGGCAATCTTGTAATGCTTGTTTCTTGACTTTCCTGTCCCTTTCCTTTACTCTGGCTTCCCTAAGCTGTCCCTGTAGCAGACATATCTTCCCTTCTATTTTAGAGACTACTTCCTTTGTTTCTCTGTTAATCTGATGGCTTAGACGTATCAGGTGACCACTTAAATATGCCTTGTATGCATCCCAGACTACCCGCACCCCCACTGTCCCATGATTTAAAGCGAAAATAATTCAGAGCTTCTTTTCAGTTCCTCTACAATGTGATCATCTAAAAAGAGTTTCCGATCACATGTTCAAATCCGTGCTCCTTTCTGAAAACTAATACTGAGTTTTAGATACACAGCTGCAATGTAAAATAAAAGAAAGGGTTGGTGCTCTACCTTTCTCATATTCTCCAGCGTTCCATTGTGTAATAAGAAAAAACTAGCCTTGAAAAGTGGCTGTGCTTCTTGTGATGAAATGTGTATTCCTCAGTATGCTTCTCCATACAACACACAGCCCTAATTCCTTCATTACGAAAAAATAAATAGGCTTAAGACTTCAGAAAACTCACTGCATTCCTTCTAGTGGACCAATCCAAAGTATTATTCAGACGGATATTAAAATCCCCACCCACAATTAAAGGGCAGTTAAATTCCATTACTTTTATAACTATTTCCTTCAGGGGATTTAGATTGCCTACATTCAAACCAGAATACCCAAAGCAAGCAAATATCTTGCCCTTAACATTACCCTTGACTATCACCCATCTGCTGTCTGAGTCCTTCCAGTGGTCTAAATGTCACCACCTGTATGTTTCACTACAATAATTGCTACTCCCCTTTCACTGAAATGTTGTAATGTACCAAAACTTTGCTCAGTCCATGTGGAGCAGAAGCATCTCTTGAAGCATAGTTATTGCTGCATCACGCTCTTGAAGATATTGCATCACAAGTCGCTGATTCCTCATTCCCCTTAGACAATTAACAATTAACATAAATAATGTAAAGCAAGCATGGCTACTATCTTTATCATTCATCTGAAATAAAAAGGACTCTGCATTCTCCTATTTCACTTAGTGGTGATACAAGGACTTTTATTTATTTTTTACTTTATCCCCTATGCTTCCCACTCAGTTCACTCCAAACCAATCCCTCACTTTCCCTCATAACCCCCTTCCCTCCATGGGGAACCCTCCCATCTTCCAAACTGGCATTCCGCCTGTCATCTTTTTGAGCTGTGGTGTGGGGCAGAAGCCTCAAAAACCTCTCTGACCCTTAGAGAGCTTGCCTATTTCCTCTATGATTCCTTCTCCTGTTATAATTGCAGAATAAACTGATAATCTTCCTCTGGCTTTCTAAAGTTGTGCATAGTGTTATTATGCATGACTTTTAACACTGTAGGGAAAGAGATTCTTGCGGCCGCCCCCAAGACTTGCAGGTTCTTTATTCACTTGCCCAGTTCACATTGACATTCCTGCGTCTCTCTTGAAATGTCCAACCTGACATAAAAGGTCTGGCTATTTGCTCTCGAGACTCCAATTTTCAAGTCAACCCGGGGATCTTTTCTCTTGTTGTATAAGACAAAAAATGTATCAAAATCATTTCAGTTTTTTTTCACGCTGCAATGACCCTAAATGGGTCTCTATGTACTCTCTGTATTTCCTTTGCCAAATCCATATTACTCCAATCTATCTCCAAATCAGCAGAGATCATTGGTTTGCTAAGGAGAATAATTACAAAGAATTTTTTGTCACTACCCTCTGCAACATTTAATATCCGTAGGTTATACCCCCTTGCTATTTTTTCCAATCTGTCCATTTTCTCCAAAATGTCTTTATTTCTCTGCCTCGCTGTTTGGCCTCTGCACATGCCCCCTTAGAGGTGAGCTTTAACTCCTCTACCATCTTCTTTAGGGCCCAGTCGGTCTGCTAAGGAATCCAGTTTCCCTTAAAATTTACACAGATATTCTGAATGGCCTTCTGATTAATTTCTGAACTTTATACAACCCTTTCTCATCTCTACTGGAAAGTTTAATAACACTTTGTGAATCCTCTTTTCTCTACTCTGGTTTAGAGTCTGACTTATACCTGCAAGGTCTTTTTCAGCATTATTCCTAGATGTATCAATATCACAAGCCAAGCGGGGCTATTATCATATTGCATCCCACTCTCCGTATTCTCTACCAACACTCTCTAGGGATCTGTAGAGGGTTCCATTAATGCTGCTTATCTATTGTTAGTCTTAGACTCACCAGATTTTCTAACTCTCCTGTTAGAAGACCCAACTTGCCCTGCCCCCCTTTACTTTACTGTATACACACTCCTTGTGAGTGCCTCTTCTGGTTGCCTCCTTACTACCATCTATTTCAAAGCAGGTTTCTTGAGACAAGTGTGTGTTAACTTTAAAAAAGAAATCTCAGTGACAGGGTTACTTTTTTTTCTCAGTTCCTCCAAAGTCCTCTCCTCCTTTACCTCATGTCTTATAAGTCCTTTCACAATCCCCTTGGGAACCTTCCAGGCTGCTACTTCTGCAGCAGCACCATGTGCTTTACCAGCTAAATTGCCAGTCTGCTTACTTTCCCTTGAGACTGCTTAGCTGGAAGAGGTGATAAAGCCTAGTATACCCTGTTGGCTTTCCACTAAGATACTGCCCACTTTTTCCTGCTCACACTCTGTAACCCTCCACTCTTGTGCTCCCCTACCCTTGTTTGCCCTACCTGAGGGCCTCTCCTGCTCTTTTGTCCTCTGCATTAGCATTTATTTCTATCTTTCCAGGCAGTAGCTGCTCCTGTACTGCAATAGTTTCATGATTTTCAATTTCTTTCTGCTCACTTCCTTGAATCCGGGGTCTCCTCAGCTCTGTTTTGCTGCCCCAAGTCTGTCTTCCGTGCAGTGGACGCCTCTATATGAGTGTTATCCCCCCATGCTCAGTGCGCCTTTTTCAACAGCCTGCCTATGTTGGTTGTGTTCATGCTGACTCTGTCCTTTGGAACTTACTAGTTGCGAGGGTCCAAGTCCCACACTTCTCATGTATACAAGACAGTCAGATATCCTTTTTTTTTAACTTTGTGGTTTCTCTTGGAATTCCTCCAGCATGCCACCAGAAATCATCTAAAGGGCCACCTACATTTTCATGCTTCTTCCCTCACTGCACATTCTTGGCTAGCTACTCTCAGCCAGCCGCCATTCTCCCAAGTCTTCACTGATCATGCTCTGAAAAACAAACACACAATAACGAGATGCTAATATTCAGGAGTTTATACATGCACATGCCAACATGGGGGAAAATATTGTTATGGAACACCTTGCTTTCCTCCGGGTTGAGTTGGTGATAGCCTGCATTGAAGTCTAGCCTAAAAAACTACTGTGCACTGTTCAGGTCATGGAGAATGTCATCTAGTGAGCAGTTGAAGGAATGTCACCTCTCTGTGATTTTGTGGGCTAGGCTCATGTTGGTATTAAATGTTTCCACCCTGTTTTGTTGGATTTTGTGTCACAACAAAGAAGATAGCCAGAGGGTTAGACCAGTCACTCTTTCAATCACATTAAGTTTTTTCAGTTTGCATTGTTCTTGTTCCTCCAAGGGCCAGGGGTGAAAGGGAATCCTTCAGTGCCTGAGACCTATAGGGTGATTGGTCATTGTAAAGGTGAATAGGCTTTACTTTGAGGCATCCTATTCATAGAAAGGTGTTTTGAAAGTATTTCAATATGTCTTCAATATCTGCCATGTGTACCTGGCATACAAGTGAAAGTAATTTTATTGCCTATGCTGTCTGGCAGATGAGCAACTTGCCTTAACCAGCCTTGGTGGCAAAGAATTTCTATTTGGTCACTGTTGTTCAATGAGAGTCTAGTTGCAAACATGTGGGATGTGCTCAGAATATCCATGCATATAGATACATATCTTCGTTTGCATGAGCTTTGGGTCCAGTCTAGTTGTTGAAATTGTTGGATACACATGACATTTGCTTACGCTCCTGCATCATTGTGTATAAAATAACAATAGCTGCAATTAACATTGATTATTTCAAAACCAAAAGTCAATTAATCATGTATGTAAAGTTACAGTACATATCCAGAAAAACAAGTTATAATCAAGCACAGGAGAACCCAGTATAAAATATATTACTTGAAACGTTTTTTCATTGATAAAGAACCATACAACGGTGCACAGGCAGATAGTGGAAACAATATGTGAGAGAATAAAGTGCTTGTTGCTCGCATGTGACACACTCAGTTTGAAGTCAACAATGGAATTTTTGAGTGTCACAAGAAAAACAGGAAAACTCCAATTGGCTGCTGAAAAAAAGTCTGCTTTAGTGTGTTTAGGTGTTTTTGAATACACATATTGATGGGCTAGTCAGAGGGTGGCTCATGGAGTACTATGGCATTTAAACTGCATTAGAATAAAGGGTCATCATAAGGACTTGAATAGCTGAAAAAGCAAGAGAAGAAGACTAAAAGAGAGGAAAGAGAATGAAGTTATGACGATGAAAACGTCCAAAATACTTTTCCACAATGTGAAGATACTTCAGTCAGATTACTTGTAGAAGAGCCAAAAGGTTCTATGCTCGGTAAAACAAATAAATTAGATATAGAACATGTTAAAATAATGGCCATGTGTATTGGAAAACATGTGTAGGTGAAGCATCCACAAATGCATACTTACCTTTGGGAACAGGGAAGACCTAAATGAATAGTAGAAGTGTTAGAACCAAGGGTGAGGTGATCAACATACTTTCAGAAATAGAGTACAAGGCCCCAAGGAGAGCAGGAATGTAAATAAATAAATTAATAAAGGAGGCATAGTCATCAGAAATGACTATATAATAAAAGGAACAGACCATACAATAGCTTTGAAGGAAAGATCACATAAAAAAATAAAGTGTATCTTGACTCCAGAAAACACAATGTGAACTTGTAAGAAGTGTATTGCACCAACATAGTGGTAGTGATGACGCAGAAATGAAGGTTTTACATTTATTAGCGCTTAAACGTAGTGTTGAAATAATCATGTGTGACTTTAATCGAACTAATAAAGATTGTACGGGGACAAATGTGCCCTCAGAGTAGTTTGCCAACATTTATAAGCGTGCTTTATATAACGTGATGTATTAGAATTGCATTAATCCAACATAATCGTAAACGTGTGCTATGATTTGCTTGTTTGAAATGTTTTAGCTTAGCATAACTTTAGTGCAGGCTTCGGCCTAGTTGTCTGGTCTCACGATTTAGATGCTCGTATTTTTCCAATGTGCTAATAAACGTGTATTTCTGTTTGAAGCTGTACTTTTCCACTGAGATCGTTCACATGCTTATCTTAAGGTTTCGTGCCAGCCTGGCATCTTTTTTTCCTGCTCCAAGGTCAATCTGCAGGTGCGGACAATGGAAGCTCTGAAAGTGAGTTAATTGGTATAAAATGTTGCAACTTGCGTACCCGTCTCCAAGGATAATGTATGCTTAAGTAAAAGCTTGAGAACTGTTGTTTTTGATTGGACAATTTGAAGCCAACCTATGAACCCTCCAATGGAAGACCCTACTGGATTTGAACTGTTGACTATTTAAACCAGGTGCACGAGAAGAAAGTAGCTATTACCCGACATCGCACCCATTGCGCCATTTTGCAGCTATTATGGCCCACCTTGCTGCGACGCCATTTTGAAGGAAACTTTGATGCTTTCTCTAATCGAGAGAAAGAGACTTAAATGATTCTTACCCTAGAGACTTTAACTTTGATTTGTCCCTTTGCATGAAGTAGTAGTTTTATCTTGCCGCCGTGAGGCAAATTGCCCCGTCCACCCCTGTCCCTTTGCCCCGTCCCATGCTGATCGAGAAACGGTACCTGTGAGACGAAGACTTCCTTGAATGCTGATTGAAATTGGTAAATATGAAAGGACATTGTAAAATTGCATTGTGTTTCTTTTAGGTAACCAACTGCTGATTTTTTATAAGAGCCCTAGTTAGGAGTTTTCCAAATTAATGTTGCTAAATTGTTTTTGCATGAAGTCCCACATGCCGATGCTAATTTGAGGTTAGATGAGGATTCCTTTTGTTGCACGATGCAATTTGAGACCTTGTTATGCTGACTAAATGTATGCAATTAGCTCATTACAGATTATAGTTTTAGTGATTTGCATTGCTATTATTGAATGCCTTGTTATTCAAATGCTGCATAGATTGCATCTTTTCCGCCGTTATGGACAGCTATTAATGTTCATTTACGTTTATCATTTGGTGTTGAGACACATCTATATTGTGCTAGCTTTGTTAATATAGGGAAATAAATTCATTAACTTTGAATAAACTGGTGTGGTTATTCATGACCGAAAGGTCATGGTTCGCCGAAATGTATTCTGGATTAATTGTTAAGTGTTATGTTGATCAGGGAATTGCTTATGTTCGTTATTGATTATTGATTACATTGAATTGACTGATCTCGGGTGAAGAGAGTCCCACTTAGCCAAAAGATTCATCGGCCTAAAGAGCGTCCAAGATACAGGTAAATTATTAGTACGGAACGCTCTATCAGTAGATGGTAGCAGAGGACGGTTCAGACTTTTGGGACCCCACTCGAGACATACATGGTGTTGAATTAACGGTTCAGACTTTTGGGACCCCACTCGAGACATACATGGTGTTGAATTAACGGTTTCGACTTTTGAGATCCCACTCGAGAAGTTGAATTAGATTTTTCTTGGGTAAAACAGATTGAGAAAATGATGATGGGCTAAGTCCACCGCGACTTTCCCGGGATCTCGGAGCTTGCGAATGGAGAGAATGGAGGTGTGGAATCAGCGTTGGTGGTACTAGTGACGGTATGAGTGAAGTTAGGATTTTGCGCTTGCACAGCTTATTGCCGCAGATTGTGTGAAAAGGTTGCGAGGATTTTAGAGAATAGCGGAGGTGCGACTCCGAGTGTAGAAGTAGGGAAGTCGTCGAACTTCATAGAAATAGCGGAGGTGCGACTCCGAGTGTGAGAGTAGGGAAGTCGTCGAACTTCACGTGTATGTGGCACTTTGTGCAGAAAAAGGTCCACGTGGTTGTTGTTGTTGAGACGGGCCCTGCGAGGTCAAGAGACTCCGGAGTATGTTGAAAAGTGTATGAGACACTTGTTTTATGTTGTGGTCTGGTCGGTTTAATAGGTTGATCGGGCGTGGTCAACGAGTCGGTACGTGTGTTAAAGGAGTGAAAGAAAACTTCGACTTCGGGCTTTGACAAAATTCTAAGTGCACTAGAATAGATCACTGACAAGTTGAGAGCAGAGTCTGCGGGTCAGATTTGCTTGCGAAAGTGGGGACCAAGAAAGATGGAATAACTGCCGAGGCTAGTGAAAAATCCCTAAGGTCCTGAAGCGATTGTGTTACCCTTCCTGTAGTAAACCGACAGATCTGTTTTATTATTATTTTTTTGGTAGCTCGCGATACATGCCAGAAGTTGTTACAAGAGGAGCTGAGTGAAGGAGGACTAGCCGCGAGGCTTTGTCAGCCGCAGTGTGTGAGTGTGACGTCACTAGGAGCCGCGCTGGGATAGGTTGGTTGCAAAGAAGGGTCGCGCACGGATTGGACGCAGTCCGTGGGGCTCGATTGGAAGGGGAAAGGCAAGTGAAGAGTATTCCGGGAATTAAAGTCACCTATTGATTACAAACTTTGTGAAATAAAAGACGAGAAAATGAAATTTTTTAAAGCATTAAAGAGTGCGATGAAGGGGGAGTCTTACATTAAAGCGAGCGTAGGAGAGGAGACGCCACCCGAAGGTACACCAGCTTACATTGTAATGGAGGAAAAAGGGGTAGCTCCGTGCCTTTGGCTAAAGCAATGGCACAAGCTGACAGAGAAACATGGGAGCGTAGCGTTCCCGGTCCATGGGACATTCAATATAAGGATCCTAGAGAATTTGAGATTTGCGATGTACGACATGAAGGTGCCTCCAAGGCCAGCACAGTTTGAGGCTCTAGCGATTTGGGAACTAATGGCTAGACAGCAACAGCAAAATAAGTTTGAGACCAGGATAAGAAAGGTAGAAAAGACACTAGCGGACGCTAGGTGGGATAATGCACATAAGGTGTGGAGGTCAGATGTATTGCAGGGGATAAAATTGTTTCCCGCAATTACTAAGGAAGAAGAGGAGACAGGTAAGAAAGTTACCTGTAAGACAAACAGGAGGTGTTCCAAAGATAGAGAGGACGAGGAAAAGTTGAGAAGAGAAGAGGAATTAGAGGATGAGGAGTTAATAATGCAATTGCTGAACGATCGTCCACCACCTTATGCAGAGAGTGGACAAGGACCAAGTACCAGTTCTGCCCCTCCGGCACCGGTACAGAATAATGAAACTCAGAGTTCAGAAACGCCATCGGGATCTAAGGACCCGAGTTTACTGTTCACCCCGCAGATACCGCAGGTTAGGAGAATATATCCAGATGTGCCCATATTGAAACCAGCAGAAAATGATCAGCCGCAGGTCCCAAGGTACTACAGCAGTGACAACAGTACGGGAATGATTCTAGATCCAACCATAATGGGAGGACAGAATGGTCGCAACTCAACATTGGCACAAGCTGAATCAACCCAGTTTTTGATGCCTCAAAAGCAGATGCAGGGGGGAACCGCACATGCTCAGATGACGGGGAGTCAGATGGGCATGCCGGCAATGATGACCCATAATATGGGAATGAACATGTCTCAGAACACGGGAAATGGACAGAACGCAGATGCGATATCCCTACCCATTACTGTAGGTCCACCGGTACCTTTGTACATTCAGCCTAACTCAGGTATGAGCAGTCAAGGATCAATGGTGCAGAGCGGGATGGAAAGGAGGTGCATACAAAACACTCCAGAGACAACTCCGATAGCGGCTCTGCCAACTGGATCTGGGTCCTTGATGGAGTTTAGTCCCATATGTGCTCAGTCAACACTGGTGAGGTCGAGTCCCCCACTGATGATACCGCTATCATCGAACACTGAAAAGTTGCCGCAACCATCAATGGCAGTCGATGTGAATGCTACACTGATGGGGTTGAATGCACAACAGCTGACACAGTGGTTCAACAGTCTGAATTCCACACAAAGCTCAGCCAGTGGGAAGGGAGAAGACTATCTGAATAGGGTCAGGTTGAACATGGAAGCACAAGAATTGGTGGAAGGGACTATGGGTGTGAATAGGTTAGAGTCCTACTCGGAAGAAGAGCTGAGGTATCTATGTCCCAGGATTACGAAAGAAGTGAACAAGGTACATAGAAGGTTGCAAGAAATAGCAGACAAAAATGGGGTTGAGATAGACAAGACAAAACACTTGAGCAGGAGCTATAGATTGGATTTCGGGACCACAGACTTTGAACACATGAGGTCAGCAGGCATGAAGGCGCACCTTAGAGAATTGCTGCAGAGTGCACAAGTGTGGAGGTGCTTAGACAAATGGGAAAGCAGATGGGTAAAGAGAAAGGAAAAGAGGAAAGACAGTGTCCCAGAGCTCAACGAGAAAAGACCACAGAGTAGTGATGCAATAACAATATTACCAATGAGGGAGACAGCAGGGGGAAAATTAATACATGTACCATGGCACAGAAGCAACATTCAGTCTTTTACAGATGACTTTCCCAAACTGAGAGAGAAACCGATTGAATGGTATCAACAGACTGATAGGTTTGTGAAGCTTGCAAAATGTCTTTGGGAAGACCTGAACACTCTCTTTGAGATTGTGGTTCCGGCAGATTTGTGGGAGGATTGTAAAAGAGCTGTAGGTTGGCCGACAAGTGAACCAGAGAGAGACAGGGATACGGGTGCACCATCACCTATGGTGATGAGCTTGTACTATAAGGTGATTGAGCATTTAAAGACGAAGGTTGCCGCGAAAAATGTGGATTGGCAGAAGATCGATCGAACTGCCCAAGAGGCTAAAGAGTCGATTCATAGTTACTATGAGAGGTTGTTGAAGGCGTTCAAGAACTACAGTGGCACGGTAACAATAGAGGCGAAGGACATGCTTCATTTTGTGTTTAGATTTGTGGAAGGGCTGAGACCAGAGATAAGTCAGATGATAAAGTCGCATTTGATTTGTTGGCAATCGAAACCGATTGATGAGGTGTTGAATTATGCGAAATACTGTAGCGACGAAATTGAAGTGAAACAGAAAAGGTTGAAGGAGAAAGTGATGATGATGCAACTTAAAGCAGCTCAGACAGGTCTGCAAGGTTTGCAAGGGTTGCAAGGGTTCCAACAGCAGGTACCGCAGCCGCAGTTGCAGGGAAATATGATGTTTCAGCCACAGGCGAGAGGCAGAGGCAGAGGCAGAGGAGGTTTTGGAAATAATGGTCCGGATTTGAACACTGTTGTGACTCCGAATGGTGTGCAGGCATTGAAAAAGGTGATGCCGTGTCACGTGTGCGGAATTGTCGGACATTGGAAACGCGAGTGCCCGATGGTGGTGCAGGAAGGTGCAGGTGTTGGTCAGCAAAACAATGATGCCAATGCATTTCAGACAGTGAGAGGACCGAAAATGAGAGGTCCAAACCCAAATTTTCAGACCATAAATCAGCTGCAGGGATTACAACCTATGCAGCCGCAGCAAATGCAGATGCCCCGTATGCAGATGACGCAAATGCAGCCAATGCAACAGCAGTTTCCCATGGTACCTAATCAGCAAATGCAAATACCTTTGGCACCAATGAGTCAGCAGCAAGTGATGGTTCCTCCACAGGTCTCGGGTCAGGTAATGAATACAAATGGCACCGTACAACAGTTCCCATTACACAGTGAGAGTGGAATAAACAATGTATGGGAGAGTGAAAATTCAGGAGAGGAGGGAGATTGTGTGCTTGCAGCATCCTTGGAAGTTGATCAAAAGGGTCCGTACGTGGAGGGAAGAGTAATGGGTCATCGTGTCTCATTCTTGGTTGACACAGGAGCCACACGTTCAACTGTTAAGAGCATTGAAGTACCAAATTTGCCACTCTCAGGGAGAACAGTTCAAGTGGTGGGAGTAGCAAACAGGCACCTGACAAACCCAATCACAGATCCGGTACCAGTCAGCATTGGTAACTATCAAGGGTTACACAAATTTGTGGTATGTGACTCAAGCCCGATAGCACTGTTAGGGAGAGACCTATTGTGCAAATTGGGATGTTCGATTATGTGTTCGAACGAGGGAATTAAAATTCAGACGAGCAGTGATGGGGAAGAAGAGGACAGTGTAGAGGGGGATGAGATGGAAACTGTCGATGAAGAGTATCCTCTGATTTGTCTTTTCCCGATGATAACTGAAGAAGATATTCCAGCGGAATTACGGGAAACAGTCGGAAAGGAAGTGTGGGATATGACAGGGAAAGAGGTGGGATTGATGAAAGGAGTGGAACCAGTGAAAGTGACTGTAAAGCCCAATGCAACCTTTCCCCAGACCCCACAATACCACATGGCACAAGACACCCTCATGAAAGTTGCCCAACTCATTGACGAATTTGTAAAGCAGGGAGTACTGAAAGAAGTGTTAAGCAGTCCATGTAATTCACCAATCATGGGACTAATAAAGCCGAGTGGAAAGGTCCGAATTGTACAGGACTTGAGGAAAATAAATGACATCATAATCAAATGCTGCCCTGTCGTACCGAATCCAGCTGTGATAATGTTTCAAGTCCCTTGCGATGCCGAGTGGTTCTCAGTCATCGACTTGTCACAAGCATTCTTCTCGGTGCCTCTTCATGAGGACAGCCAATTTCTCTTTTGTTTCAAATTCTTAGACAGAGTTTACAGTTGGTGTCGAATTCCTCAAGGGTTTTCTGAGTCACCGTCAATATTCAATCAGATTCTAAAGAAAGACTTGGAAGCGCTAGAATTGCCATTCGAGTCAAGCCTAGTACAGTACATCAATGACTTACTGATTGCATCTAAGACAGAAAGTGGCTGCACAGCCGACACCATTGCTCTGTTGAACCATTTGGGAAGGAATGGACACAAGGTGTCTCCTTCAAAGTTGCAGTTCTGTCAGAAGAAAGTGAAATACTTGGGTCACCAGATAGAGAAACGGTCACGAAGAATAATGAAGGAAAGAATAACAAGTGTACTTCAAATGAGTCCACCAAAGACAAGGAGGGAGGTGAGGAAGTTTTTGGGAATGGTAAGCTACTGTCGTCAGTGGATTCCCAACTTCTCAACTCTAGCAAAGCCTTTACTGAAACTGACCCAGAAGGATGCCTTGGATCAAATTGAGCTGAAAGGAGATGAGATGGATGCTTTTATCGAATTGAAAGAATGCATGTGCAGGGCTCCAGCTTTAGGTATGCCTGATTACACAAAGCCTTTCACATTGTTTTGTCATGAACGTGATGCATGTTCTTTGTCTGTCTTGACTCAAGCCCATGGTGGCATAAACGGACCAGTAGCGTATTTTTCAGCTACTTTGGATCCGGTCGCAGCAGCACTTCCAGGGTGTTTGCGCGCCGTAGCAGCAGTTGGTATCAGCCTCACTCAGAGTGAAGGAATAGTGATGGGACACCCGGTAACAGTCATGGTCCCTCACTCAGTTGAAATACTTTTGACCCGCTCCCGAACGCAACACATGACTGGAGCAAGACTCACAAGGTATGAAACGATAATTCTGGGCTCACCGAACGTGCAGCTGAAAAGGTGCACTACGTTGAATCCAGCAACCTTGCTTCCTGGCAAAAATGCTGAAATTGAGAACGCTGAAGACGTCGAGCATGACTGCCTTCAGGTGACTGAATTTTGCACAAAACCTCGACCTGACATTAAGGATACTAAGCTTGATGAAAATGACCAAATTGTTTTTGTTGATGGTTCATGTCTAAGAGATGGGATGGGAATTTTGAAAGCAGGATATGCTGTATGTACTGTAACAGGTGTCTTGGAAGCATCGTGGCTCCAAGGAGTCTATTCTGCACAAGTAGCAGAGCTTGTAGCCCTTACAAGAGCATGCCAATTGTCTACATTGATGAAAGTTACCATTTACACTGATAGTCAGTACGGGTTTGGAATTGTGCACGACTTTGGGCAATTATGGTCACAGAGAGGTTTCCTGACCTCTTCAGGGTCCCCAGTGAAAAACGGGGAGAGAATAAGGGAATTGTTACACGCCATTCAAATGCCAGCCGAAGTTGCAGTGGTAAAGTGTAGTGCTCATACAAAAGGACAGGACTATGTTTCTCTGGGAAATGCATATGCGGATCAAGTCGCAAGATTTTGTGCCTTGAACTGTATATTACTCAGGGATGAATGGAATTCGATAAGCGAACCAGAACTCGAACAAGCTGAAGCATTTGCCTTGAAGGTCGTAGATACAATGGATGAACTAAAAGCATTACAGAATAACGTCAGGGAGGATGAAAGAGATTCCTGGATTAAGTCACAATGTATGAAGAGACCAGATGAGTTATGGGTTTCAAATGAGGGAAAATTTGTTTTGCCAAATGGTCTCTTATCGCAGCTAGCGCGGTTCTATCATGGGCAGGCTCACCTAGGGAGAGATGCCATGATAAGATTGTTCAAAACTGATTGGTTTAACCCCAGATTCCGTCAAGCTGCAGAAGCAGTTTGCCATCGATGTGTCATTTGCCAGCAGATGAACCCAGGGAAGGGAACGGTTGTGAACGCGAGCCACATTGGTAGGGCGAGCGGCCCGTTCAGTAGAATGCAGATGGACTTCATTGAGATGCCTGTGCATGGAGGTCTGAAGTATGTGTTGGTGATTATGTGCATTTTTAGTCACTGGATTGAAGCATACCCCACACGTAGAAATGACAGCCTTACAGTTGCAAAACTATTGTTGAGGGAGTTGATACCACGTTTCGGATTCCCGATCTCTTTAGAATCAGATAGAGGAAGTCACTTCAATAACGAGGTGATAAAGTTACTTTGCGCAGCGCTGAACATTGAGCAAAAACTGCATTGTAGCTATCGCCCAGAAGCATCAGGACTGGTGGAGCAGATGAATGGTACACTGAAATCAAGAATGGCGAAAATATGTGCATCGACAAATTTGAAATGGCCTGACGCATTGCCCTTGGTGTTAATGTCAATGAGAAACACCCCTGACAGAAAGACTGGATTGTCCCCGCACGAAATTCTCATGGGCAGAGCCATGAGACTTCCTGCAGTTCCCACAAACGCGCTTTTGAATATTACAGATGATATGGTGTTAGACTACTGCAAAGGTCTGGCTGACGTGGTTCGCTCTTTCTCTCACCAGGTGGAAGCGACCACCTTGCCACCGATCCAAGGTCCAGGACACACACTGAAAGCAGGTGACTGGGTCGTGATAAAGAAGCACGTGAGGAAGTCGTGTCTGGAACCCCGTTGGAAAGGCCCTTTCCAAGTGATCCTGACGACAACTACCGCTGTGAAGTGTGCGGGTGTTCCCAACTGGATTCACGCCAGTCACACAAAGAAAGTCTTGTGTCCCACAGATGAGGAAGTTGAAGCGCTGAAACTGCCAGTGCCTGATAAAACAGTGCTGAGCGCTGAGACAGAGCAAAACCGAACTGAAAGCGAACAGGCAGAAACAGGAGAGAGAGAAATATTCTCTGAGGACGAAGCAACAGACTCACTTGGGGAAGAGCAAGGAGAAACATCAGACAGCGACGAAGCAGCTGAAGGTGACAAAGAGCCTGAAGCAGCTGAGGGTAGCAAAGAGCCTGAAGCAGCTGAAGGTGACAAAGAGCCTGAAGCAGCTGAAAGTGATAAAGAGCCTGACGAAAGTAACGGTGACGAAGTGCTCGAAAGAGGTGAAAAAGCAGGAGAGCCTGATCAGAGGAGGGCTTTCCCAGAAGCAGACGATACAGAAAAAGAAAAGGAGAACGTGATTGATTCCCCAGAAGGAGGGGACAAGGCATAACAGAACGAAACTGTTCTAGTTTCCACAGAAAAGATCGCAGGACCATCAAGTGGACACGGTGCAAAGAGGAGACTAAGTATATCACCAATAAAACTAAGAACTAAAGAAAATTTGAACGACGGAGAAAGGCCAAAGGTGAAAGAGAAAAGAAAGGAAGTGTCTGTAGTGGTACCAACCTCAAGTGAAGGAAAAGACTTGGCCAAAGAGGAAAGTACCAGTGAGGCAGAATCGAAAAGAGAAGCAAAATTGAAAAGGAAAAGGATACCAAACAGGAGATATTCCGGTCCAGAATGGGCATATGTAGTCAATGACGATTGGACTGACGAATTTGTATCTCTAAGCCTCGGGAACGAAGAAGAAGAGATACCAATAGAAAAGAAAAGTTTTATGGACACTGTTGATTGAAAGGGTGATAAATGACATTGCTTGCTATAATCTAACGTGATACAACCAGCTGAGACATTGCTAAACCGGATGAGACACTTGCTGAACTGATAAAAGACTGAGTTATTGCCGAATTGAGACAAATGCTGCCTACCGATAAGTGACTGGCCTCTTGAAGAAGACTGTGTGAACATTGCGCTCGTTCAGCTTTGTAACTGAATTGCTCAATAGTTTCTTTATAGGTGCTTCTAGCTCTCTGATTCTATACAGATCATGGCTACACAAAACAGTAGAGTGAAATATTGTAAATATGCGTGTATAGGCTTGATAAT
This sequence comes from Pleurodeles waltl, assembly GCF_031143425.1. Lineage (NCBI taxonomy): Eukaryota > Metazoa > Chordata > Amphibia > Caudata > Salamandridae > Pleurodeles > Pleurodeles waltl. The sequence continues at coordinate 767,536,985 of NC_090449.1, read as the reverse complement.
TGCATGTGTACTAATAATAATGGCAATAGTGCTTGCTACACGTGGAAAGAGTGAGAATGAGAGAATTGATGCTTCTACTTTTGCCCCTGTTACTGTCACTGAACTAACCGCATTGAAAAGACTAGAATTAGATGAGAGACACTTGCATGATAAGAAGGAGCTTTCGTATAATGTTTTCTATCGCTTGCTAACAGAAGATGTTGAGACTATGGATGCGAAAGATTGTTATGTGTGTACACAGATACCGACATCAGTAAAGGAAGGGGTGACTTATCACCACATGCCTCTTACATACGGGATTACATGTAGTATAGTAACTTCTAGATTTTATGGTCAAACCAACATACAGTATTTTTACTCAAATTATGATGTTACCTTTGCATATGTTCCTATAATAGCGCAGTTAAGCCAGATTGCTAAAGATTGGGATGCTAAAATAATGAGGGAATTTTTCGAGCCAATGCAACCTTTTGAAACGGCTCACGCTCATAGGGAAAACCTTACCTGCTCACTCTCTGCAGTAGAAATAAGCTTTTTAGATCGCACAGATGATAGAAGGGCACAAATGAATGCGAAATTAGAAAAAGAGCTAAGTAAGAGGTCTTCAGTAGATCATTATGATTTTGCCGCAATAAAAACACAAGGGAGAATAGCTTTAGATGCTTGGCATGTAGGGAAATTTTGTATATATCGAGGTGAATATTATTATGATAACATTTTCGTAGGAGCGAGTGAGTGTAAACATACGTTTATCTTTAAGGCCAAATGGACATTCATGATGAACGGACTTGACCCTGTCATTCCAGGTGTATATTACATTTGTGGGTATAATGCCTATTATCGTCTTCCAAAGGGATGGTGGGGGAGATGTTATTTGGGTATAGTGTTCCCAAAGGTTTATCAACTGGATGACCTATCGATGATTCCAAAGACGTCTGGATCCCATCGTATCCAGAAAAGAGAGACCGCAGCTGCCGTGGTAGGAGATATATTTGGAGCCATGATTCCTTCATTGGGAGTTGTGTTGAATTCCATCAAGATAAGAAAGTTGTCTACTATAGTGGATAACATGTTGACAAAGTTTTCAGGTGCTATAATCCTGATAGATGCTGAACTTGCAGCAGAAAGAGCAATGACTCTTCAAAATAGGCTTGCCTTAGACATTCTTTTAGCAAAGGATGGCGGCGTTTGCAAAATGCTTGGTGCGCGCCACTGTTGCACGTATATTCCCGACAACAGTGTGAAAATTAAAACTATGCTTGCTAATCTAACAAAAGAGAGTGCAGACTTGAAGGAATTGAAAGAACCAGGAGTGTGGGAGAAGGTTGGAAAAGGAATTGCTTCAGTGGGAAATTGGCTTGGTGGAATTTGGAATGGAATATTACTAAAAATAATACAGGGATTATTAATAGTACTGATTTGTATCTTTGGAATTTGGGGAATAAAAAGGGGAATAATAATGATTATGGCAAGAATTAAGAGAAGAAAGGAAGAGAAAATGATGAAAAGAATGGCAGAAGAATACAAAGCGAAAACTAGGGTAACTAAAAGGAAAAGAGAACTGACAGAATTTTAATGGAATAAAATTTGTGGGAATAGTTTGTGTGATGACAAGTAGTCATCAGAGGAGGGATTGATGACGCAGAAATGAAGGTTTTACATTTATTAGCGCTTAAACGTAGTGTTGAAATAATCATGTGTGACTTTAATCGAACTAATAAAGATTGTACGGGGACAAATGTGCCCTCAGAGTAGTATGCCAACATTTATAAGCGTGCTTTATATAACGTGATGTATTAGAATTGCACTAATCCGACATAATCGTAAACGTGTGCTATGATTTGCTTGTTTGAAATGTTTTAGCTTAGCATAACTTTAGTGCAGGCTTCGGCCTAGTTGTCTGGTCTCTCGATTTAGATGCTCGTATTTTTCCAATGTGCTAATAAACGTGTATTTCTGTTTGAAGCTGTACTTTTCCACTGAGATCGTTCACATGCTTATCTTAAGGTTTCGTGCCAGCCTGGCATCTTTTTTTCCTGCTCCAAGGTCAATCTGCAGGTGCGGACAATGGAAGCTCTGAAAGTGAGTTAATTGGTATAAAATGTTGCAACTTGTGTACCCGTCTCCAAGGATAATGTATGCTTAAGTAAAAGCTTGAGAACTGTTGTTTTTGATTGGACAATTTGAAGCCAACCTATGAACCCTCCAATGGAAGACCCTACTGGATTTGAACTGTTGTCTATTTAAACCAGGTGCACGAGAAGAAAGTAGCTATTACCCGACATCGCACCCATTGCGCCATTTTGCAGCTATTATGGCCCACCTTGCTGCGACGCCATTTTGAAGGAAACTTTGATGCTTTCTCTAATCGAGAGAAAGAGACTTAAATGATTCTTACCCTAGAGACTTTAACTTTGATTTGTCCCTTTGCATGAAGTAGTAGTTTTATCTTGCCGCCGTGAGGCAAATTGCCCCGTCCACCCCTGTCCCTTTGCCCCGTCCCATGCTGATCTAGAAACGGTACCTGTGAGACGAAGACTTCCTTGAATGCTGATTGAAATTGGTAAATATGAAAGGACATTGTAAAATTGCATTGTGTTTCTTTTAGGTAACCAACTGCTGATTTTTTATAAGAGCCCTAGTTAGGAGTTTTCCAAATTAATGTTGCTAAATTGTTTTTGCATGAAGTCCCACATGCCGATGCTAATTTGAGGTTAGATGAGGATTCCTTTTGTTGCACGATGCAATTTGAGACCTTGTTATGCTGACTAAATGTATGCAATTAGCTCATTACAGATTATAGTTTTAGTGATTTGCATTGCTATTATCGAATGCCTTGTTATTCAAATGCTGCATAGATTGCATCTTTTCCGCCGTTATGGACAGCTATTAATGTTCATTTACGTTTATCATTTGGTGTTGAGACACATCTATATTGTGCTAGCTTTGTTAATATAGGGAAATAAATTCATTAACTTTGAATAAACTGGTGTGGTTATTCATGACCGAAAGGTCATGGTTCGCCGAAATGTATTCTGGATTAATTGTTAAGTGTTATGTTGATCAGGGAATTGCTTATGTTCGTTATTGATTATTGATTACATTGAATTGACTGATCTCGGGTGAAGAGAGTCCCACTTAGCCAAAAGATTCATCGGCCTAAAGAGCGTCCAAGATACAGGTAAATTATTAGTACGGAACGCTCTATCAGTAGGGGAGCTTCAAAATACTGAAACGGATACGTCAGGTTTCTGCCAGGAATCATAACAAATCTACGTCTACCAAAGCTGGTCAGAAGTATAGGAGGGAAGGAAATCTCTCAAGTGTGGGCCCAATGCAGTAGCTTGAAGAGGTGTACCTACTGAAAATATTTACTGGTCAAGGAACTTGGGAGCTGGGGAGCTGTCAAAATTAATAAAAATAATATATGCAGCCGACATTAAAATTTTAAAAGTAGTTTTGGAAACCTTGAGGAAAAAAAAAACCAATCAATTAATTAGAATCACAGGTATTGATTACAAAAACGTTCATCATCAAAGAATGGTTAGAGTGCCATGCCATTCCAGTCCTCTTTAATGGTAAGGCCTTTAGTAATAATGTCACATTTCAAGTTTCATTTCAGTTTCCATTTGCATATGGGTCTGGAAACGTCACAATATCTTGCAGGAATGTGTTCAGCTGGCTTCATGACTGTTCAGATTTTGGAGCAACCACATTGAGTGTTCTTGCCCTAGAGATCCCACCCCTCATTCCTCATCGCCCTTCGTCCCCATCAGCAAACTTGTTCATTCTTCCACAGTTAAAGCATGCGTCGTGGGACGAGGTTTCGCGCCATAGTAAATGTCACTGCTGATGTATTTGCATGCTCACCTCCGAAGGAGTCAACTAACTCCATCTTCATGGGTGTGATGTACTCCATGTCTTCTTTGATAGACACGTTTGGTGATTCCTTGTGTTCTGTCTTCATTTTAGACAATCTGTGTTAACTCCCAACTGTCAAGACTTAATTCAACAACATGGCTTCTTTGTGCAGGAACAGCTGTTGTTGTAGTGAGGACCAGCCCAACTGAATAAGTGGCTCCTTTCTTTCTACAAATTGTCCTCTGTGCTGGTGCTAATACATCCATGCAAATGTGCTTAGCTTCAGTCAATTTCTCATTTTCATGCAATTTAACATATTACAGTTTGAACCACTCATAGTCTGGGTTCAGCTGTGGATTAAAAAGAACTTCTAGTGCAACATAGCATGTCATTATTATTTTTGCCACTTGAGTTGGGTACATTTTCAAACAGTTTCAATATTTATTTCATTGCTTAATGGAACAGCAGGACCTTTTTTTGCCACTGTTTGTCTAGTTGTTCTGAAGTAATACTTCAATATGGCTAACCATACCTGCCACCTGGGTGCTTACATTGTCGAGTCAGTGAGCTCACTTAACACGGATTGGGGGTTTGCCTGCCGCTCTATCAACCAGGTGTATGGGTGACTATGGTGATGTGTTTACTATTACTTGTTGAAGGGGCTGATACTCTTGTTCGCTGTTGATGTCCTGGCCATCAGCCTTTATGGGGTCACTGTCGCCTATGGTGACCGGTGAGTTTTGGGATGAAGAGTGCAAAGGTCAGTTTAGGGGGTAAGGCCTGTACAACTGGTGTACTGCTGTGTTTCAGTGCAATGGATTAATGACCATGGAGTTAATCTTAAGTATTGACACACACTCGAATTTACCAGGTACGTGGGTTTTCTCCAATTGTCTTTGTTTCTGTGCCTTCACATATTTTCCCTATTGCAGTTGTGATCTTCTATTGTAGGCGTTTCTCTACCACAGACTCATAATTCTTATGGCTTCATTTAGATGTTTTTCATATTAAATCCAGTGCCCGAAATTCATTGCTTACAAGGCAATATGTATTTTGTTTCAGTACTCAGTACACCATGACTTTGGCGTGCATTACCACTCCACCTGTTTTCTCCTCCAGGGGTTCGTGCCTTATCTAGCAGGTACAGTAGCATGCAACTAAGGGGCACCATGTCCACATCCAGATTGGGGCCTCATGATACAATTGCCATTGGGGGGAGAGAAGTTGACACTCGGGGATACTCACCTTTGTTTGACGGAGGTAGCAGAGCAGCACAACTGCCTCCTCATGTTCTGGCCCTCCAGAGGCGTAACCCGGTGGTCTTGTCAGGTAATTTGAAATCATGTTTTCATTTTTTCCAGCATCAGTTGCTGCTAAACAAATATGTTTTCGTCAACAGCTATCCACATTTGCTGGGCAAGTCTCGGCATGTACTTAAGTGTAAATCTTATCGCCAGTGTAATGGGGCAATAGGCCAGCCTCACATGCAGCGCCATGCTCCAGGAGGCCTCTACAATGTATTCACTCACCAGACATTGGATACATAGGCCTGAGGACAATGCTCCTTCCGGTCCCTTTTATTGTTTCTTTTTTGGCCCAACTTTTCCTCTGGGGGTGTGTGCGTGTATGTTGCTCCTGTCATTCTGTGGTGCGGGGTGGCATACTACCATTATTTCACTAATGTCCTGTGCCTTATCATAGGTGTTCAAATTGTTTTTGCTTGATAAGTAAGTCGATGATGAACACACTCCTGCTAAAGTAATATTGTGCCTACTCATAATGGAATGCCCCATCACAGGAGATGTGTTTTTATTAATTACCTTGAAGGGACTGAGGCATTAACTTTTGACTGAGCAAGAGCGACTGTCTTGACTTTGTCTGAGGCTTGAAAAACTTGTTGGATTTCAACATGAGCTGCATTATGTGAAATTTTGCAAACTGTAGAGTAAAGTAGGATGGATTAAAACTCACTCCAAATGACATCTTGCATTTCTTTTCTCTGCCTTAACCGGTGTGTCCAATTATATAAGTATATATATTTTTTTATTTGACCTGTTGGAATGCCGAGCCCCTTCGCTGCTCTATAAATTAGACAATGTATGTACATGGTTAATATACATTTCTATATAAGATTTCTTCCATTTCAAATTATAAGATTTCTTCCTTTTCAAATAGTACGTCTGTTAACAATGCTCGAGTCATCAGGTTTTTTGTAGGAAGACAAACAGCCAGCACCTGTTTCGCGGACAATCTATTCCACTTCTTCAGGGCTTTAATTTGAAAGCCAAACAAAAGAGAACTGGTCTAGCCATTGTTTTTTAATATATTCGACCAATATGTGAAGCATCTCTCAATTATAAAAGCTCCTTTGCAGTGATATATTTCACTACAGAGAGATAAAATGTAGCTACAATTCGGTTGCTTTGAGTTTATAAGCTCTACGTAGTATTCTTAATGCGGTTGCATTTACATGACTCGTGTAGTATTCTTAATGCTTATTTACAAGTCCATCTTTAATATAGAGATGTGTAGATAAAATGAGCCAAAAATCACGAAAACAACAGTAGGCAACAAAGTGGTTTATTGAAATTAAATAGAGAAATCGACAATCACCCCAAACAGCGTAGGCCAGGCTCCCACTACCGCCCCCGTAACATTTTATAGACTGTTTACCTCACAAGGTTCTTTCTTCACGTGTTCTAACACATATCTATGCTAAATGTGGAGATCTATACATATTAAGAATACTATATGAGTCATGTAAATACCAGCGCACTAAGAATACTGTACTAGAGGCGAATTTAAGAAAAGTGGTGCATCATGACATGATGTGCCACTTTTCTTGTGTCCCATTGGGCTCCCCTAAAGACACCATGTGTGTGCCTTATTTATGATAAGACTCACAATGGCGCACGTTAGGGAACCAGCTTCAAAAATGTTGATGCTAATCCTGCAAAGTGAAAGGAGGCCCATTAAAAACAATGGGAGCCTCAGTTTAACACCTGCCTTAGGCAGACGTTAAAAATGACGCTAGAAATGGTGCACTGGAATCTCATAGATTCCACTGTGCCATTTTTCTGGGCCTCCAAACGCCAAAATGCCCCCTTTGCATACATTATGCCTGGTGCACGCATAATGTGGCGCAAGGGTTTACAATGCATGCATTGCACTACTTTGTAAATATGGCGCAGCTTTTTTGCCAACCTAGTGCCACATTCGTGTAAAAAAAATAAAAGAGGCTAATGTGGCGCAGGGTGGCATTAGGGACTTCTTAAATATGGCCCTTAATGTCTCGATTTCCCAAAAATGGTCAGCTTCAAAGGGTATGTTTGTATGTTAGAAGTAAAAATCACGGAGGAAGAAAATCGGCATGCCCGTTCTCTAGTAAATGTGTATCTCTCTGCCAACATTCAGCATCCCAGTTCATTTTTTGGTACAATATAATTTGATCTTCAATATAACCACCTTGACAATGTGTTTTAGATTCTCCTGCCACTGTTGGGTACCATAATGATAACCATAATGATAACACAGCACGTTTCATATTTAATATGTGAAAGTGGAATACTGTGTTGAATTCTGGTGTGCCTGGGAAGCAGCTGGTAAAAGCAGTCTGTTAAGTATACAACGTATAGCGCATTCATAATTCCCACCTAATGGGTCAAAACCTGGTATCTTGAGGCACACTGATTCCATGTGACAGGTAGTCAGCTCTCGTTCCAATTCCGCTGCAGGTAATTAGCCCATGCTCGGTTGGCTCTACCTGGCGCTGCCATGTGGAAACAGCTGTTCAGCTTTCTTTATATTTCTGCCGAGCTGTTAAACCCATCTGTTAGTCTGTAACTTTAATTCAAATACTGTATCGTTTAAGTACAAATACTGAATCATTTAAGTACCGCATTTATACAAAAAAGCAAAATGTGGTAGGCAAATAATACTTGCGATTTATGAAAATATTAACTCAATGCTTCATTAAGTTTATACTGCCCCTACAGCAAAAACATTAGTAACAGTAAATTGCTGTGATGACTATTAAGCCAGTCAGGGGGCATAATTATACTTGTTTTGCACCGACTTTGTGTAATTTTTTTACCTAAATTCAGTGCAAAACTAATACCTGTCTAGCGCCAAATTTCTGGAGTTAAAGTAATTTTTGGGAAGTGGAAACCTACTTTGCGTCCATGAGATGCAAAGTAGGCGTTCCCGTGCAAAAAATGACTCTAAGGCCCTAGCACCTTATTTATCCTCCCATGCAAAAATCACACACAGGGGGAAGGAGGGGTCAACAAATGGTGCAAAGCTTGCTTTGCACCATTTGTTAATGCCTGGGTCGGGGCAGGCATTAGGGGACCTGTAGTCCTATTTCCATGCCCCCCCTACATGGCACTGGGTGGAATGGCCATGCCCAGGGGACCCTGATCCCCTGTGCTGGCCATTGGGGTGGTGGGCATGACTCCTATCTTTTGTAAGACAGGAGTCATGTGGTATGGATGGTTTTGTGTCAGAAAATGACTCTAGGCAGGTTACAGTCATTTTTTTTTTACTCTCACCTGCCTAACGTGATTTTCTTGGTGCAAACCCCCTTCTTCCATACAGCCAGCCCCACCGACTAACGTATTTTTTTTTTTACGCTAGCCTACCCTTTGCACTGGCTTGCACCATTCCATAAATACATGCAAGCCAGTGCTAAACTTTTTGGTGCAAAATTGCGTTAGTGCAGTTTTGCAATGAAAAGTATAAATCAGGGCCTCAGTTCGATAATTTCTATTTACTAAGTGAGCTAAAATGGAGCGTTTGAGCACATCAAAAGCTCATTTAATGGCGCCTGTGTCAAGGGCGTGAGCATCATTTTTGTGTTCAAAGGGTCCAATCAAAAATGTTTTTGACTGACCCTATTTGATGCTCTAACACCGCTTGTTGCATAAACCTTTTACCTCTGTATTATAAAATATTTCTGGAGATAGTAGCTGTGTGACAAAAATGTGTTGCCCATATTTGTTGTACTGAAGATGTGTTATGTTTTTTGTGCAGGTGTGTTTTTGTGCTGCATTTGTGCGACGTAATGATATTATGTTGTATTGTGGCTGTGTTTCTTTCTGTTTTGCCTCTTGTATTGTGCTCCTCTATGCTGTAGCTGTGTTATGTTTCATTGTGTATGTTATTGTGTAATGTTCAGTTTACTTTGTATATCCCAACAAAAGCGCTACATTTCTTGCCTAAAGCAGCGCATTCCTTTAAAGTTACTGTGGCAAACAATGATTTACTACTGTCCGATGTGATAAAATAACGCTGATCCAATTTTTCAATAATTTCGGACACCAATCAGCATACAAAATGGTAGAGATGATATGCCTGATTTAGAGATTGGTGGATCAGTGACGGATACACTTTCCGCTTTATTGCAAGTGCATTATGGGCCAGATGTACGAAGAATCTGGCTTGTGATTTCCTAATAGCACATTTTTGCAATTCGCAATTAGGAAAACGCAAACTGTGATGTACAACACTGTGTTTGACAATGTGAGTAATACGCAGTGGGTCGCAAATGGACCTGCCTCATCAACATTCATGATCCAGGTTGCAATTTGCACCCATTGTGAATGACTACAATCACGGGGATGGTGGCATTTTGTAATGCAGCCCATTTTTCTTAAATGAAAATGGCATACATTACAAAAAGAAGAATGAAAAGTCTTCCTTTAATTTTTTAAGACTAGGAAGTGGACTGTGGGACCAGTGCCTGCTCTTAAAAAATGTTTGCAGAACACTATAGCAAGGGAGAAAGGGCCCCTTGGGTACCCTTTCCCATTTGCAAATGGCTTACAACTAATATGAAGTTGGTGGTAACTACGAATGTTTTGCGACTGCATTCCTGGTCACAAAACATTCCTACATAACAGTGCGACTCTCTGTTAGGAAGGGATGCCTTTGGCACGCCCCTTCTTGATAACGAAACGCAACCTATTTTGCAATTCGGTTATAGATTACAGAATAGCAAAATATGGTTTGGTAAATTTTTTCTGGTTGCAAACGCCCTGATTTGCAGATTTGTGAACAGAAAAAACTTCATACATCTGGCCCTTTATCTTTAGCCACTTGTAATAAGGTGAACGGGAAATCACTGAGTAACCTGCCGCCAAACTCCATACCAGGTCTCATGTGTTAAATTAGTACTTGCAAGTCACCTTTCTTGAAGCTAAAATAAATGCACTACAATTTTAGTAGCATTCACAAAGTACAAATTGTGACACACATACATGAGACACAACTTAGTTTCTATTGTGGTAGTTCGGATTTCCCCATTTATCCTCATAAATATTCAAGTAGAAAATGATTTCAAAAGACAAAATATCGAAAAAGAGGCATGGCTATGGCGAGAACCTATATAGACATGTACTTGCTACAAGTGGTTTACCGAAGTGGGAGGCTCACTAGGAGAATGATTTAAACCCACTTAGAAGAGTAAGGCCATGAAGTGGTGGTTGACCACCCTCTGGATATTGAAAGAGTGACGGTGAACACACTTGTACCACCTTTCGTGGACTGATCAAGGTTGCTCCACTGGCCCTAGTCTGGAATGACATGCCAAGATAGCCGCCGCCATTTGTCACCATGGTATTGGAGCCATTCCAGCAACAAGAGACCATGAAAGCTGAACAGTAGCATCGGTTGAGTTATTGGATCTTTCTAACTCACCACCAATGTGGCTCCAGCTTGGGGAGCAATTTGGGACCAGCAGGCCAGTAGAGGAAGTGAGTGCATTACTTTGACTGGACTGCAATGTGGGGAAAGGTCAGCCAACTGGATTGGATTAGCCAAACCGCAGCAACATGGATGCACCATCATCCATGATAGTTGATATTGAGATGGTTTAATTCCACCAGGGGTTCACTAAAACTGGTTCAGAGGTTTACCACAAGCTCCAGAAGTATGAATCTATACTATGAAATAAAGCCTCCATCTCTTGCAGGTCCCTTGTAGATGGGGTTACGATGTAGCCTTCATGGGTTAGTTAAATTACTGAACAGTGAGCCAGATCATGGATGAAGTGTAGAGTTCTCAGAGGATCTCACACCTGAGAGGCAATCTCAATGCTTGAGGAGAGTGGGGAAAAGACTGACCATAATGGAGGCCAACCTTTACTCAGAGGTACCCAGAATAAGACATCAACAGCCACCAATCCTACATGACACTATGACAATACTCCTGAATTTTGATGTGAAATGCAGACTTCACCAAAGCCTAAAGTATGTGGGGTGATGCACCTCCATAAGTAATGAGCCCTCATTATATGTCACAAAGTACACAACTGGGTCTTGGTCGGCCCAAGTCAGAAAGTCTTCTTTTCATTTAGTTTTTGCTATTTAATGTTTCTCATAATGACTGTCTGGCAATATCAAACCCAATGTTCTGACAGTGGCTGCATCTGCACACACAAGGCACATTTCAATGCTCACATTGTACTTGGGCATAAATCTACTGGGAAGGGGAGGTAAAGCCCAAATCACCTGTAAAGTTTGCCCCAAAACATAATGAGCAGGTTATTTTTCACTAGTCCGGCTTCTATTTTATTACTATTTGATTATTGTTTTGGCTATATTCAACAGCACTGTTCTCAGTCTACAGAGTTGGTTGCTAAAATGTTAATTTAGACCTACTCAAGTTAATTTTATGTCATTACCATGAGCATTATGATTTGGATAACATGCAGCTAACAATTTTAATGGAGACATTAATTAGGGGATGAAAGGGAGTACACGAGGTCAACGTGGACAAATCTTGAGCTGATGAGGCTGATAGTTGAGGGATGCATGCGGGCCAACACATTGTTTTGAAAATGATAGTGTAGTCAATCTCTCACATTTGTTTGACTGTTGCTCCAGTAACAACCTTCCTAACGTTGATTGCATAAGGCTTACATTCTTCCACCAAAATAATATCACCCTGGTGTGGTTTTATATGAGGGGAGCAAGGTAATGCTGCTCTACGACGCACACCTTCTGACATCAGGTATCATAAAACAAAAATTGAGACATTATACTGTGCAGTTTAACTTAACTGCACAATCCAAGTCCAGAGTTGTGGTGATACCTATCAGGGCTGATACCCCCTTGTATTGGAATCCGCCTCTAAAGATAAGGATCATAAGGTATTTGATCTGCCAAGGTACCTTCATGGCAGAGTTTACTTTATTTTCTAATCTATATTTCCAAAAGTGACAAGCAAACTTTTTCTAATAAACAGAGACATTTTCAGTGTGGTTTTGAACCCAGCCCTGCATAGGTCCTTCCACTTGTGGCACCAAACTGCAGCCAGGTCCCTCTAGTCGGTCATGACCAACATAAGCCTGGCTTATACATGATGCACCACCCATCATAGACAGACAGACTATATATTTTTTAAACACCTACAGATGTCACTGTAGCATTGACTATTCCTTCATCTTATTGAAACTTTCTAACTTTGTCACAATAGTTGACATGGGCTGCCAGGTTTAATATGACTAGGTGTTTGTAATGTTGCTAATGGTGGTGCATTAACCAGCCCCGCATTCACCACAACAAGAGATTGAACAATGTGACCTTCCATGACAGTGCTCTCAGGAATAATATACAAGTGGAACTTTAGGTGTCAATATCCAGACTAGCTCCAGTAAACAAAAACTCTTGCTCCCTATGCTCACAGCCCAATCTTTGTAAAGCAATGGGTGAGCTTGAAGCCCTCTTCACAAGAGATACTGCCCACAAACTATTGGATACCAAACAACCTTTTTAAGAAAAGGAGTACAAAGCAGAAAGATGATTGGTTTTAAAAATTAGAATGGCTAAAACCCACAACTCTGTATGCTCTGCTCAGGAGGACTTTGGGGTTACTATTATTTCTGATCACTGTATCATGGGCACCTTCTCTGTGTTCTCAACTCTGCAGCACAGAACTGTTCAGTAGCATTAATCAAAAAGGTTTTTTGACAGTCCTCAATTTTCCTCCAATCCCACCTGATCTGCTAGTGATCCTCAGTGACCCTATATTGGATTAGGAGCTAATAAATTATTTCCTAGTAACAAAGCCAGCCGCCTGATGGGTCCCGACTTCCTTCTATAAGGCTTTGCCTCACTGACATAGATATTCATCATCTTTTGTGAGACAGTAGCTGTTACTCCTACCATGGTAGAGTCTACACTGACACTGTTACTGAGGCTGAAAAATTAGTCCTTACTACACAGCTTCTACAGGCTGCAATCTCTTTTAACTCGTACTATAGAAACTTTCACTGGGATCCTTACTACTAGGCTTAGAGAAGTGTGGCTCACCATATCAGGTGGGGTTTGTAAAAAAACACACCAGACTAGGAAGAATACTAGGCTATCTTTCAACACAGTAGCTAGAGCTATTGACAACACTTGTTCTCACTCTACTAGGAGAAAGCATTTATTGGGACTTTTTCTCAGACACATATATATGTGCCAAGGGTTCCACTCCATGTATCCACAGTTTGGAAAAATGGCACCACAGGTTCAAAGGTTAGATGTACTATATTATTGTGATTCAAACGCCGTAAGTGTGAGATAATGAACAGACGGTCAACGAGTTTCGGTGCTATGCCTTCAACTGGAACGTTTTCCATAGAGTCCCACTGTCCAGATAGCCTTTTTTTTTTAAAGTGCATACATCAACATAGTCCCTCATCTCTGTCCATTACAAAAAACACCTAGACAAAGCATATCACCTACAGTGTTTCTTTGAACTCTTACACCATACAGTTCATTCTTTTTGGTGAATACTGTAATCATGAAAAATCATCTTTTAGGGGAGATACATAAATGTTTATAAACAGTCATGACGGAAAACATTCATGATATGTAGGATGCAGAACGAGATACCGAGGTACAAGGACAAATCAAGCTGGTACCACAGTCATGAATGTTGAAGAATGGAAAGGAAAAAATAAAATTCGAGCCTTTGTTATCCATAAAACATTTTATATAAGACTGACTGGGTACCCAAATGCTCTCCACATATTGAAGTTAAAAGGCTGGTGCTTCATGGAGTCAGGGGTAACCAAGGAGATATAGTAAATAAGGGGTGGAGACTTTTTCCGCATAAAGTGTCATTGCATCTGAGCTATGATCGTAACAAAATGGTATTCCTCCAAAGATCAACAATATATGCATTTGAGAGGCTTCATAATAATTGACCCTAGTTGGCTAAAAGGTGCCGGTGCTAAAATGGTACTTCTGCAAAGCGTAAAGTGCAATTTATTTAAGGAACAGATCCAAAGATATCAATAAAATACCAATGCATGAGGATTAGTTTACTGTGCAGCTGAAAGGTAGGCTCCTACTAGATGAAGTATGGCTGTGCACAAAATAATCATCATCCTAGTTCTTCCACAATGAAATAGTTTCACAGAGTTACTTGGTGGAAAACTGTAAGGGCATCTATTGTGCAAAGTACTATATTCCCCAATACAATATGTATCTGAATCGTCCCATGACTGATGACTGTCCGTGAACTATAGTGCAAAGTTGGGAAGAAAGTGTGCAATGTCCTATCAGTGACAGTGGAAAGGCCTCATGACTAAGAAAGGAGAGGTTGCAAAGTACAGTTCTCTAGATATTAGCACTTTCCTTAATTCATGATATAAGCATCGCATAATAATAATGCTCGTTTGTATGACATATATTCTGAACCTCTCATGTATAGTTTGGAAAATTATACTTTCTCTGTGTCTCTCTTGGAGCAGCAGTGCTAAGAATTGCCCTCTCCTAACTATGGCACAATTTGAAAGAGGAGTGTAGAGGTATGTGGATAATCCCAAAAATACAGTGCAAATTCATTTAAACATTAGATGCGAGCCCATGAACCCCAGTATTAGAATTCAAGGTCGTGAGTACTCCTACAGGAAGACTTCAAAAATAGTAAATCAACTGGATTTAAGATACAGGCATATCACACCATCACTTTATACATGCCTTTCAGACAGATCATAAATGTAAATGTAACTCAGCATCTAAGTTAGTGTGCGTGGGGGGTAAGCCAGCTAACGTTGGTTGATTTCTCCATTGGGAAGTGACTCAGTGTTAAGAGGTCTCCTATTGATGCCACTTTCCTATAAGTCATACTGGGATGATAAATATATATATATATATCTATATATATATACACTGAAAAAAACAAACGTTACAAGGACATTATAATTAGGAAGTAGAATTTAAAAAACATAGAAATGTGTGCCCCCGCCATCCACAGTTTTGTCTTCAATAACTTGACTGCTAATGTTTCATTCATATTTTTATTGACGTTATAAAAGTTGTCATGAGTGCTGTAATATATGGGGTAATTAGCAGTGCATGGCTAGGGCACGAGTTATAGTTACCTCAGGGCGCGAGAAATAGTTACTTGAAATAACTCTGATATAACTGCTGAATTTCTATGGTTTTGTGCCAGTAAATTCAGAACCTATAGCATCCCTGTAACCTTTGGTTTCTTAAGTTAATTTTAATGTTTTCTTAATTCAGTTTCTTAACTATAATGTCCCTGTAACCTTTGTTTTTTTCAGTGAATTTCTATGGTATTTTTAAGGTAAAGTAATTTTAATTAATACACATTAATCCAATTACTGCCGTGCATTGCCTCCGGCTGTGCGCAGCAGGTGGTTGGCCTATAGCCAGGGCTTGTGGTCAACCCCTTATAACTATCCAAACCCACGCCAAGTATGTCCTTTTCCCGGTCCAGTGGGGGTTGGCTGCATGACCTGTCTCTCTTGGTGTGAGAGGGTGTCTCTGGGTGTGAGAGTGGGTGTGAGAGGGTGTCTCTGGGTGTGAGAGTGGTTGTGAGAGTGTCTGGGTGTGAGAGTAGGTGTGAGAGGGAGTCTGGATGTGAGTGGGTGTGAGTGTCTTGTGAGTGGGTGTATGAGTGTCTGTATGGGTCTGTATGTGGGTATGTGAGTCTGAGTGGGTGAGTGATTATCTGAATGGGTCTGTGAGTGGATGCAAAAGGGTCTAAATGGGTCTGTGAGTGTGTGTGTGAGTCTCTGAGTGTGTCTATTAGTGGGTACATGAGTGTGTGAGTGGATCTGTGAGTGGATGTGTGAGTCTGAGTGGAACTGTGAGTGAGTACTTGAGTCTCTACGTGGGTCTGTGAGTGAGTGCATGAGTCTCTGAGTAGGTCTATAAGTTGGTGTGTGAGTCTCTGAGTAGGTCTATGAGTGGGTGTGTGTGTCTGTGAGTGGGTCTGTGAGTGGGTGTATGAGTCTCTAAGTGGGTCTGTAAGTGGGTGTGTGAGCGTCTAAGTGGGTCTGAGAATTGGTGCGTGAGTGTCTAAGTAGGTCTGTGAGTGGGTACATGAGTCTCTGAGTGCATGAGTTTCTGAGTGGGTCTGTGAGTGGAAGCATAAGTGTCTAAGTGGGTCTGTGAGTGAGTACATGAATCTGTGCAAGTCTGTGAATGGGTGCATGAATGTCTGAGTGAGTATCTGAGTGTGTCTGTGAGTGGATGTGTGAGTGTCTGTGTGGATGCGTCAATAGGTGTGTGAGTGCCTCAGCCACAAAGGGATCCCATCTGCCCTTTTACCCAAGAAGAGTCTACAGGTTTGCACACAATATCTACCCAGGTGCAGTCCTTTCTGCCTCCTTGGGTAAATGTCTAGTGTGTGTTCTACACTACAGCTGTATAATGGACCACGAGTAAATGTCACCAGTGACCTTGTTTGGCAACGTGTGATCGTTCCTTGTGCGTCTTTCTCTAGAATTCTGTGATAACATTAATCCTCCTATAGTGGCCAACAAGACTACATCTCCACAAATCCAGGGTCCTTCTTGTTATCTATATGATTAAGTGATTTTTTTTTTTTTTGTGGAGATGTGTTCATATTCCTCAGCATCAAGAATGGGTCACCAAAATCGACAGGAAACACTGGGGGGTCCTTTGGTAAGCAGTCGATCATCCTGGCAAAATGCATGAAGATCTTTGCATACTACTAAGGTGGACAGCACAGGACCAAGCGGGCTCAGCTTCCAGGTGATTTGAACATTTGCATACTCATAGCATGTTAAAGGGAGAACCATGGACTCTGCTCTCACCAGGAGAGGACAAGAAAGAACCCACTTGTCACAGTCACATACAGGTAGGGCTCCAATAGATCAGTGATGCATTCACCTCTATAAAGGATTTTATATTGTGATAGGGGAGGGGCCAGCGCAGCCCCCCTCCCCCACCTGATTTTTGCCACAGGGACCCCAGCCCCTGGGGGCCAGCCTTAAAATAGCTTCATTTTTATTGGAGAGGAGGCCGTGCAAACCCCCTTCTTGGGCCGATCTTGGCCCGGGGACCCAATCCACGGGGCCCAGCCATGTCACCTGGGTGCCCCCGGGGCACCAAGTCACCACCGTTGTGGACTGCAGGGGGAGGCTAAATGCCCTCATGGCCCCAGATGGCTCCCCACTTCCTGCAGGAACCAGCATTGCTCTCACAGACAGGGAGCTGCTAAACATGGAGAACCTGTTTGTGAGAGCAATCGTTTCCTCTGTTTCCTTGCCCGCATGTCTGTGGGTAGGGAAGGAGGGGAAACCTCAGCTCCCAGAAAGCAAGCAAGAGATCGGGAGGATTTGCGAAGCCTTCGTGCCTCTAGATATACAAATTTGGCTTTCATTTAATTTCTCTTAAACTACTGAACAGATTTACAAATAACAAAAAGCGTAATCTGTGTACCTAAAGCTACCTTTCTGCCAAATTTGGTGGAATTCTATCCAGTAGTTCGGGCTGTAGTCATTTTCAAAGTTTCTGTGGGAATGAACATGGTAAATGCACTTTTTTTGACCACCGCTTTTTCTCTGCCCCCTCTTGGCCGATCACCCCGAAACTTCCAATGCATAACAAGATTCTTTGGCATACTTCTTTTGGAAAAAAAATTGAACATTTATGTCAAATGGTGCCAAAGATATAGGCAAGTAAATAAACACCTTTTCAATGGAAACATGGTCCTAACTTTAAGTACCTACTGACGGCTACCTACTTAAGACCGCCAGTAGGTCTTATCCTTTATATCTTAGTCCCGACAGACACAGTGAAGACAATCCAAAAGAAAATTTAAATCTTCGTTTGGGTTACCAATGTGCAACAAGACCTGAATGGTCTCTTATTTAAAGCACCATATGAAGGCTAGGGTCCTGGGTTGCTGAAGGTCAGCTGGTACATTCTGGTAAATCGGTTAGCGCCAGCCCTCACATTGTATTCCCATACCTCTACCAAACTGCGGCATAGACTGGAGCCAAACTGCAGCATAGACTGGAACAGGAAATGTGCAGGATATCCCTGAACATCTTATGTGGACACCCTCTAAGACCCATACATTTCAGAGGTCCCTTCTGCAATCTACAAAAATAACACTAATGTATTGGATTTGAATGGTGAGAACCTGCCACGTTATGAGCTTTCTTCTCACTCAACACTGATTGTGGGCAATCAGGATTTCTTACTGTCCATGTTAGACAGGATGTGCTTTAAATCAGCTGGCGTGTCCCCTCCTAAAGTAAGCACCCTTTTCAACAATGGCATCTCAAAATATATGGCCACCTTTAACTAGCTCTGAGGGATGTTTGAAGGCTCACTTATCTCCTCCTTTGGACTTGGTACGATAGGATGCAGCAGGGTGCGAGTAGAGACACTACAAAAAAAGAGAAACTTATTTTCTTAGAGAAGTACTATCTCCCAGCTTTACAGGGTGTTAGAAGTGGGTCAACCATACAAGTTCTTCATATATATCCACATATGGACAGCAGAATTCCAGGTGATTATTAGAGAAAGCATGTGGCTGTCTATTCAGAAGAAGGAAGCCATTCCCCAAATACAGAGAAATTGCATTTAAAGTAATATTGACATGGTATCTGATATCAGTGAGATGGAAATCAATGTTTGGCAGCTTGAAGGCATGTTGACAGGGATGTGCTGAAATAAGTTATTGCACTCATATGTTATGAACATGTGAATGCATAGTTGCCTTTTGGAAGGAGGACCTACCCCACATTAAAGATGTCATAAATGTACAATTACAAATGGACCTGATATTGGGCTTGTTTATACCATCCTCTTCCACCGGTAAAGTACAGATCAATTCTTATTGCAGTCCAGTTACCAGTCACCCAGAATAGGAAAGCTTAAGACCTCCATAAGAATGGTCCATGGTGGACCACGATTCGGTGCCTACATGCCATGGAAACAAATGGCAATTTTTTTGAAATAAAATTACATGATTTGAGAGGGCATGGGTTCCCTTCCACACCTATATTACATGACTATCATCTCTGCTATGCACAATCACCTGGGACCGGTTTCAGGGTATCAGGCTAGCTTGAATCTATTGGCATAGTGAGCCCGGGACCCATGTCTGGACATACCCCTCCCACTTAAGGCGACAAAAGCAAAAAGAACAGATGATGGACAGAATGCTGAACAATGCAAACATTCACCCCCACATCTGGGTTTAAACCTCGGTCTCAGGATGCTTGTTTCCGATCCAGGGATGCAGTGACTTGGCAGTTCGGGCTGGACTGTTCCCATGGGAAACAGGGTCGAGACTGATTTGCATATGGCTGGGTCCAAACTGGGGTGGCGTGGTGGGCAACAAAATTGATGGATTAAACCCAGATCTTTGTCACTGGGGGGGGGATGTGTGCATTGCTCAGCATTCCATCCATCATCTGTTCTTTTTGCTTTTGTCACCCTAAGTGGGAAGGCTATGCCCAGACGTGGGTGGCGTGTTCACTGCACCACTGGATTCAAGCTAGCCTGGCTGATGAAGGGTGATACCCTGAAATCGGTCCCAGGATGCTTGTTTCTGGTCCAGGGATGACTTGGTTTGGCAAGGGCTGGACTGTTCTTCTTGGGGAACAGGGTCAAGACTAATTTGCATATGGCTGGCTCCAAACTGGGGTGGTGTGGTGGTCAAAAAAACGATGGATTAAATCCAGATCTTTGTGACTGGGGGTGAATGTTTGCATTGTTCAGCATTCCATCCATCATCTTTTCTTTTTGCTTTTGTGGTGGCAGAGGCATTGCTGTCGGAAAACTGGTGGTCTTCCAGCTCATTATTGAGCAGGGGGACCAAGAGTTCGAAGGACAGCATCATCCATCACTAATATGCAGCAAGCTAAAACTCAGGCCCACAGACTTTAAATCCGTAAGACTATGAATCAACTTATGCTGTTCCCTAAACAGTTATGATAAATTTTCCTTCTCTGAAACTTAAAAGAACAGATCCTTCATCCTCTGACACACATATCTATACAGTTGTATGCACATTCACACACACAGTCATATAAACATGCATAAACCCGTGTAGACACAAAGACTAAAACATTTTTCGATATATACAATAAATGGTGATACTCATTTTAAATTTTTAAAAGAATACTTCGTAGAGCTCAAGTGAATGATTTTATTGCTTGGTGCCATCAACATGTGTAACATTCTGAGCAGTATAATTTAACTTAAGTTTATAACTTACAAAAAACACCTACTTTGTGTAGAATTGGAACACAAACTGTCTAATCTAGTTTTTGCATCGAAAAATGGAGCAATTTCGAAGACGTTTGTAAAAATAGAGCACTGAGGTTGAAGTGCGATTTCAATAGTAGGGGCACTGGCTTTCTTTGGTACCCACTAAAGTTCACAAGCATTGTGTCTCTAGAGACCAATTATTTCGAGGCTTCAAAAATCACAATGAGAGGTGAAGTTATTTTTGGATGGCATATCGACCACATTTCTGTTCAGAGGGAGAAGTGCTTTTTTCAGATGTTTTCACCTATCTGTATGAAGTGGCTCAGTTTCACCTATAGGTGTACATTGCAATGCCAACATCAGTTCAGTTTTTTTCAATTGAACAATTTGTTATGTTTTGGAACTCAACAGAGATCCACAGAAAGATGCAACAGTAAATCCATATTTTCAACACAGCATAGTTCATATTTCATCACAAAAAAATGTAAAACCTTACTAAGTACAAATTCTCAACATCAGTGCTAAATACAGTACTCTACAGTAAGTACACAAGACTATATAGAGCAAATATGCAAAGCATGCTATTCAAGCGATTACATAGAATGTTCAACAACAATATACAAAACAAAGTACTCTATATTAAAATACACAGGATTAAAAGCACAAGTGAGCAAATAAAATGCTAACCAGACATTTAACTGCAAGCATGAAACAAGCAGTTCTGCCCACTCAAGTAATAAAGTGAGCAATACCATTATATTTATTGAGCATCCAACTTTAACGTATTGCATATAACGTGTGAAACAAATTATTTTTGCATACACATGTTTGCTGTCTTCTGCAATACGAGTAAGGTGCCAAAAACAAATACTCATAAATATACAGAATTTAAAACACTTTTAAAAGGCATGCAGAATATGTAAAAAAAATCTTTGTGCAATCCATTTCTTAACAACAAGAATTTTATTCGGCCATCAAAGTTAATCATAACCACAGTAAATAAAATATTAAAATAAGATCCTGAGATAGAAGAGCCACAGATATAAAATTCACTTGGCACAAACTGCCCACCGCTACTTGGACTACGGGCAAGTAGTTGCAAAATATACTGGGTCCACTTATCATCTGATATCAGGTTAGCCTCAATAGTAACTCTAGAATTGCAATATTTGGGTATTAAAACCCAATATTTATGCATTTTTTTTAAAAAAATGGAAGCTTCCCTCATATTATTCAATTTCCTACCCTCTTACTTTCTTCGTTCTACCACCTTCAATCTTGTTCTTTTATGCTTGAGGCGATTAATTTCCCTCTGCCAGGTAATCGAAATAGATTTAAATTGCTTTCTAACATGGGAGTTTATTTCATGATTCACCTTTTTTATGGCCCAATAGATCTTAACAGGGGATTTAAATTGTTTACCTCTACCAGTAGCCCCCAAAGAGCAACAGAATGTCAACTGCTTTTCAAACCAGGAAATGTGGTCCTCTAAAGAAGAATCAGAAGGGCCCAAACTTGCAACTTGGATACTATGGCCCAGATTCCTTATGTTATTCCCTGACCAAAATTGCACCCATTAGATTTACTATAAGCTACATGATATTTCCTGGAATTCCAGCGATCAAAATCTTTCAGCTCTAAATCTATGGACACTGAAAGAATAATGTAGTCACTTAAATTAGTCCCCAAAATCTCCACTTGTGGACAGACTCTGAACATTTGATGGGACAACACCGTGTAGGAGTGAAAGGCATAGAAAGAAGGGAAGAATCTTTGGGGTATCTGCCATTTAAGAAGATTAAATCATATGATCTCAAACTTTCAAAGAAACAAAGGTTGCTTATCTGATCTAATTTTTTCAGGTAAAAATCACCGAAGAATACACCACATCTCTTCCATTTCGATCTTACCAAAAATCATACAAGCAGAATGTGATACTTTAGCATTAACGTCCCCTACAAGAATAACCAAAAACAATTCCTCTAGGAGACAAATGCTGCTGGTGAATGAAAGCATAGAATCAACAAGAATGTACTGAGATTTTCCACTGGGAGGTATATATGTTTGAAAGAAAGAAGGATGATAGCCCACCATTCTCATTGGTCAACGATAACTTTAAACAGAGGCAAAGTTTTGAAGGATGAACAAATACTTTGGATTCCAGTTGATAGCATTGCGAAGTAGGATGGTTATTACTCCATTGGCATGTCCTTTTACAGAAGGTTCTGCTATACAAGAGTAAACAAAATAATTCTCATACTTAAGCTCAGAACAAGCCCAAGTTTCCTAGAGGCAAATTATTAGAGGCTTCAAACAGGGTACAAAATCCAGTTTCAAACTGGATTGGCCTAGGCCTAGCATATTCCAAGAAACTAATTTCCCCGAAGGGTTACCTCTATCGCCGGAAGCTTTACAATGTTTTTAGCCCCATTCAATGTGCCAGCTGCCCAAGCACATAACTTCCCCTTTTCCACAACACTTATCACTCTCCTCCCCATACCTCTGTTTACCTTTTATGGTAATGCTTTTCAAATTAACAGACCCTCTCCTCCGTTTCACATTCAGTGAGGCACCCTGTGGATCAGACATTGGACTATCATAATTAAACACAGTATTGGGCTCAACTGGAAGGACATCAATTCCTCTTTACTGAAAATAATTCACATTCTCTAAAATCAGCATTATGACAAATCTACAACTAAATGTTACCCTCATGCTCGGACAAGGAGCAGAGAGATTTATATAGACATTATCAATGTCTTTACTTGCTAAAAAATGAAAGGACCACAATTTCTAATAATAAATGTAAAATGAAATGTCTATTCAAAGAGGCCAAATTCACTCTCGAACAGAGAGACAAAATCCAGTACATTTGGGAAAAACCCTATTTCAATACCCTTTGTAGGACCACAAGACTTTATCCCAGGCCCAAAATAAGGGGCCAGTGGTGATGGAAACTATGGTTGAGCCTTCCCATTAAGAGTCCTAACAGACCTTAGTTCCCGCATTACCCCGGAGAAGGACACTATCTCTGAATTCCGCCCCTCTACTTGGGAGCCCAAGGGCCCCATTCCAGCCCTTAGGAGTCCAAAGTTCTGTGCCCCACTCCCACATACACATTATCCTCCTCTTGTTTAACCCCAGTTCCTTGACTTATTTACCCCCGAGGGAAGGGAGAGAGCCCTAGGTACAAAAGGCCTACCCACCTGGATACCAGAATCTTGTAGACCACCATTAGCCAACAGATTAACTAGGATGGCCTGCAATTTCACCTCTTTTGACTTTTGTCACTGCGCTTGCCATGAACTAGCGAAGAGAAGGTGCTGGGTCACCAAACAAATTGGCGACAACACCTCCAATACATGATTGGAATTAGAGACAGAACTTTCTAATAAAGATAATATAGAGGATAACACTTTTTCAATAGAGAACAAAATTTCAGTTGAGGCGTTTCTCCTATCTACCTCATCCGCTTCCGGATTAAATGGCTGCACAAATCCTTGAGCCCCAGAGGGCAAAGATGATTCACATTTCATTGAGTTCACTAAAATCATTGTTGAGGCCCTTGAAAAAGGCATACTACTATGCAAAGCAGAAAAAGAAGGGCAACTAGGCAAACATGGCAAAACCTGGCGCCCACAGATGATATCAAATGTGCCTCCCTCTGCAGATTCTTATCTTTAAAAGCATCCATATCTGACAAAGTTAAGTCCTCCAGCATTCCAGGATCCCCTCTAAGCTTATCATAATTGGGTCCCAGTATGCATTTTCAGACAAGAGGCGCATATCTTAGCGTTAGAGAGGCAGCTTGTCCACGACGAGAATCTGAATGTTCCACCTCAGCAAGGCTAAAATCCAAACCAGTGTACCAGGCATGCCACTTACAGCGTTCAGTTCAATATGGCTTTTTGAGATGGAACCCAGTACTACAGTGTTCACAGAATCCATCCTAATATCACTCCAGGCAACATTTTCCCTGTTTATGACCTTTACTTCAAGTGCTTCAACGACTTCCACTGCACAAAGGGATCTGCAAAGCGGACTTAACTTTGTAAAAGAGGCTAGCTTTGACCAATTTGAACATCCTCACAAGAAGCAGCCCAATGAAGCAATGAAGAATCTAAAATCACGTCAGCAATGCCTTTACTAGTGGCCATCTCTTTCTTTTCTTCCACCTTACCGCTCATTGAGAAAAAGCTCAAGATTGAAGGATGAGGCTTCAAATGAGACAACTGAGACTTCCTTCAGCAAATGGATTTTTTTAACTTCAGGAGATTAGTAGAAGAAGAACTAAATGCAGCAATCAAATGACCATAACATAATCTCCATAACGTCATTTTATCCAAAAAAATCAATGCTGTCTCCTAAAGGATAAGTTGAAGACAAATTCTGCTTGCACAGCCAGGTAGATGTATAAGTCAAAAGGTAGGTAGATGTAAAATTACCAATAGCTGCAGAACTTTGCCCAAGTTTGCTCAGCTGCCTTTAGGCTCCAATTGCACCACAATGTTTACCCACATGCTGCTCCTGGGCTGCCAGTTGAACACCCCCTAGCAAATTCACCCTCAACTTCTTCTCTGCCCCCCCATTCCCATGTGCACACCACACTTACGCTAATTATCACTCACCCAGCCCAGTCCCCACCGCTGCAGCACCCCAACCCAACTCACTCTGCCTCAGCAGCCTGAGAGAGAGGGCACCACAGCAGAGGGTCACAGCTGAAGAGCACACCAGGTGAATCACACACAGCAGGGAGACAACAGAGGGAGAGGTGGGAAAAAGGCAGGAAATGCTTCAGGAGGTCATGGCATGCACACCCTGGCCGCTTCTGTGGGCCTCTGTGACCTCTGAGGCCTACAGGTCAGCACGACTTCCACTGTTACCTTCTGTTACATTCGCTTCACCAAATGGCTCGTCCTAGCACTTCCTAGGCCCATTGGCCTCCAACGTGTGCAACATATGCAGTGCGCAGACTAGTGAAGAATTACCTTTATTCATAAAGGGTGTGAGAGGAGTTAAAAAGGGAGGGCAGATAGTGGATTGGGGGAGGTCCACAGCCTGCAAGCTGCACCAGCACCTAGTGAGCCTCCCTCCACGCTTCCGAGCCCTCAACCCTGCAGAGTCACTCCTAACACTCAACTGCCTCACCCTTTCTGCTCCTTCCTAACCCCCTAAGTGGTTCACATGGCCAGACAATGGTGAGCCAAAATAGCCGGAACAGGAGCTAACAGCTCAACCACCCTGACTGCAACTTTCACGGGAGCCAACCACACAACGTCTGCCATCCAATAAAGTCTGTAGTGGTGTGCAGCAGTGACAAGTGGTGACTGGAGGCTAAAAGTAAGGGTGGGTAGCTGAAAAAGGGCAGCGGGCAGCGGGACGACCCCTTAGCCCCAAGCGGTGAAATAATGCTTGCCCTCAGGCTCCTCAGACCCGGGCCTTTTTCTAGGGAACACCACACCTCGCAGGCACCTTGCCTCAGCATCTGCTTCCTCGTCCTTCCATCGCATCGTGCACATCAAGTACAATGCCAACATCCATATTAGTAGCGCCAGTGATCATACCAATAACTATATCTAATAATTTATTATCAATATTAGTGAATTTTGTTTTCTCAACTCATTTCTTAAAATATATATGATTGTTGAAGCAATTATTGTATGCTTCACTAACACAGTGATTACAAAGTAGTTTTTCGGAGCCTTTGCTCATGTATAATACTAAGATTAGTAATAGCAACTGTTATGTCAAGGTAGGCATTTGTGGAGCCCTTAAATGGTTGAAATAAAAAAACATTTTCTGTCACGCACTCACCTAGTTCCAAACCAAGGAGACAACACTGGTGCAGATGCTGGGCCTTTACTCCCTCTCAGGAAGATGCACGATGCCAGGGAGATACACCTAGATCTACCATCTTCCAAAGGGGGAGGAAGCAAAATAAGAAAAGAAACTTGTGGTATAGGCTCTGCTCAACACCAATACTACACTGCATAATTCCTGAGACCTTCTTGGACTGCGAAGGTAGGCGTTTACGGGACAGCACCTGAGGTTTTGTGAAGATGTAAAACATTGGGAATAACAAGAAGAATAACAAGAAGAGGCAATAAATTAACAAGCTTCCATGCAATTTACAATGCACTGCTTCAGTAAGCAACACTTACAGGTCTCTTCAAAATCACAGCATAAGAGCAGAATAACCAGATTTGTGGGCGAGAATCTTTTGAGACACTCCAGGAAGAACTTGAAATACTGGTGGGAGCCTATGACACTCGTGATAAACATAGAACATAGATTGGAGTTACTGCCACTCACAAGGTTATACCCCATACATGGATTGGAGTAGGGAAAACTCCAAAGGCATACTAGTAAGAAGGTTTCTGTTGGTATATAGGTTGGAGATTAAACTAATTCTTATGGTATGCTAGAGACAAGGGTACATTGAGAACTAGATTACACTCAGTACATAGTTTGGAATTTCTGACACTTTCAAGGTTACACTTGGTACATAGGTTACACTACCAAAAAGGTTTTACTCAGAACATAGTTATACTTGGAACAAGGTTGGAGTTATAAGACACTCTCAAGGTTGTACTCAAAACATGAGTTTGGTGTCGGGGACACTCCCAAGATATACTAGAAATAAGGGTACACTTGGTACAAATGTCGTGGTCACTCCCAAGGTATGCTAGAAACAAGTTTACATTTGATACATAGGTTTGGAGTTAAACAGTTCATTTAAATCTCAAGTCCATGAGCAATACAGTTCAAAAGCCAAGGTTTGGAGCGAGGTTCTGGGACAAGGACAAGCAAGGAGCACTGATGGAAAATTATGGAGAAGGGACTGGAGCAAAGTCTAGAGTCTTGAAGAGTCTTACAGACAGGCCTGCTACTACTATAAAAGATTAGTGAGCACTAACCTGAAGGAGAAGTACTTAGCTTTGTCTATTACTTTTGTAAGAGTTCGAAGATGGCAGGCCAATGCAAGAAGTTCAAGAGGAGACAGAAACATAGCTCATGAAGGGAGATACTGGAAGCTTGCAGCAGACAGGAACTCAGGAAAATCCGAGTGACTCAGGAGTACAGGGGCATTGCTCATGCAGGATGGGTACGAGGCCAAGCACCTATGCAGGTTCAGAGGGTGTATTTCTACAGGAAGCGAAGTGTTCCAGAAGAGCACATGTACCACATGGAAGTGTTGAATCTTCCAGTGAATCTGGAGAAAATCACGTTAGATACAACGGATATGAGGCCTAGCAGGTGCAAACTGTAAATGACAACAATAACAAGTACAACAGAACCCCAAGTGTATAATGGTGCAATCGAATGGTTCGAAGTGGAAATGTGACTATCCTAAACAGACACATGATATCTGCAGGTGCAAACTAGACTAAAACTTGCACAGCAACAGAACAGAAGGGTCAATGGTTCATGTTTTCTGGGAGTGGGGAGCCAAGGAGTAATTAAGACAAAAAGGTGCCATAGGAGAAAGAATGACATGAGTCCAGTAAGTAATACCCACTGACATAGGGCACAAGATAGAGTTGTGACAATTTCCAAGTATTAGCTGGTGATCAATGTAATACTAACTGGGCATCCCCTTGATGGTGCACTCCTGGGAGTTAAAGGTCTACTTCTAAGCCTTCAATGCTGCTACTTTATCTGAAAACAAAGATATTCCTTCCAGAGGTTGGTTTCCATTATGCCCAAGATTTTGAAAATATTAAGGTTTGGGTACCAAAACCAGTAATGACCACCATATACTTTGAGAAAAGCTAAATATCTTTTTGGCTAAAGGTTTTAAAAATCTGCAGAAGACCCATTGCTACTGAATGGACTCAAGCACTATGAATCTTTACATATGCCTCACATGTTAAACTATTGGACATTTAAATGGCTACATCATTATGTGCATTTACTGTTTCTAGTTTGTTATTATATATCTTCCATTGTCTGTGAGATTGTGTTCCAAGATTACCCAATATCATTATATTTGTTTTCACAAGAAATATCTCATTCTTGTGTAGATACACATAGTTTCACTGATCAGCATTATATAGTTTACATATACGATTAGGCATGCCGACATTTCACGAACATTGGGTGAGATGTAATGGTGAGATGTAATGGTTTGCTACAAATGACTAGATAGATCACAATAATATAAATAAAATAGGAAGGGTACTACCATACAGCTCTGCACTAAGCTATTTCTGACCATAACTTGACTAATAAGTGTGATTTTTTGGTCTAGCACAGTGGTTCCCAAACTGTGGTCCGGGGACCCCTGGGGGTCCACGAAGACTCCTCAGGGGATCCGTGACTGCTTAGAAAATTAAATTATATTAACAGATTATGTCCTCGGCTTTCAGTAATGACTCAGTGGAGGGGCCTCGGATACCAATAATGATAAAGTGGGGGGTCCACAGAAGTCAAAAGGTTGGGAACCACTGGTCTAGTAGGTTTAGAACTCAGCAATTACAATGCAATTTATAAGATTATTGAAGCAACCTATAGAATTCCCCCCATTACTCAGGTTCGCCCACAAAGTAGCCCAATTAACTGTCAGATGTAACAATTATTAGAACATTAGAATGTTGACAGCTCCCTTGAAGACAATGGAGCAGCAGCAGTCTGTGTAAACTGATATAGGACCGCTGGTCTCAACATTTCAATGGTCTAATCATTAGCCTCTGCCTTTCTATTTCCCCTGCCTCTCCAAATATATGGAGTAGGCAAAGGAAAGTAAAAGGCTGAGGCTGTGCTGCAGGGCACACTGGAGCCTTCCCCCTTCCACCTCTCATAGCTCACAGAATCACTTGAGCCTTGGAAGAAGTGAGGGGAAATGCTGCTCAGCTCCTGGATCTCTCTGGTGCAGCTGAACAAGAAAAAGCAGTTTAGCCGAGCCATGAGAGAACCAGGGGCTGACTTCAGCACCCTTTCACCACTATTGCTTTGAATGTTTAACAGCCCTGGCTCTGCGCATGGCTGTTAGCAGTTGAACAATCACAGCAAAAGCTGAGAATAAAAGGCTTTGGAACCTAAGGGATTTCAACCCCCTTGAACTTTGAGAAGCCTTTGTTTTTATCATTCTGCACTCAATTGGCGGAATGTTCTAATAGCCTAAAAGCCCTTATAAAAGGCCCTCACCATTGGCTCAGGCCTTTAATGCTGGATCAGGCCTTTAATGGCTGGTATAGCACGCTACAGTGGGCTATGGTGCCGTATTAAAACATTAAACTGTTGGGAGCTCCACTGAAGACAATGAAGTGGCTCAGGTCTTATAACAGCTAGTGTGAGCCTTCTGCTCCACCATTCCATTGTTTGTCTTTCTATTTATCCCCCATTCAGTTACAACATTCTATCCTCAGTGGATGGACTCTTCTAGTAGCCTCATAGCCCTTATGCTCCATGCTATACCAGTTTTAAAAGGACATCTCTCTCCTTACATAACTTGGGTTCAGGCACGTTAACAACCTAGATAGCCCTCATCAGCAGGCTATAAGGTATAATAAAAGCTACAGAAAGCTTTTGTTTTGTCCTTTGCACAAATTTCTGCTTTAATAGCCTTAACAACACTATCTCATCAGTGATGAATTTGTTAGAGCTTCCTTGCTCTATATGAATCTACTTCTTAAGAAACCACTCTTGTAGGCACTTTAAAGTTATTTTTGCTAGAACGTTTCTTTTAATATTTAGGAGAGTGATCAGTCTGTACCTACCGGAATCCAGCTGTGAGAAACACTTTTGTACATGGGGACTATTACGTTTTCAAGCCATATAGAATATGTGATCCCAGATTGAGAGAGCAGATTTATATATAAGAATTGGTACACAATGAAGACCTTTTACTCAAAATACATTTGATTACCTGATGTGCTTTCTGTTTCTTCATCAACTATGTTTCATCCTTATTGAGGTACAAAGGTACCAACTCTGTAAAGTTCTCCAAATAAAAAGTGAAGCGTTGTCCCATGCATGCTCATTGGTTTAAAAAATCTTTCTTCAAAATTCAAGATATAATAGAGCACAGTTGACTGACTGCTCTAGTAATGTAACACTTTCGAACAGTATGCCTACTAGACACTTACTTGAGCATCTATCTGTCAACATAATATGTGGCATTAGCTGCACAGTAAGCAAAAGGAAGTAGACCTATTAATCTACACATACGCATAAATATTATACAACAAACAAACTTTACATAGGAGTCACAGGGGAAAATGCACATTACCAAAATAGTAAACTAAATACATTTTTTATTGTAACTCACCAATTGTAATTGTGCATCCTTTCAATATCAGTGTAAAGAAAAATACTAAAGCATTTCAAATGGGTTTATTGCTAGTCCTGGCTTTGTAACTGTGCACACACCTTTGTTTACCCACCACAACAGGCAGGTTAATCGACCAGTGCTCTTCTATGCACATATTCTCAATTTCACTCACTTAATATGTTGTGTAGTTTACACTGTTGTCTCAATATCTTTTAGTCTGAGTGATTATGGCATTGATGTAGGAGTAGTCTTGGTGGAGGCTAGTATGCAATGAATAATGAATAATAGTGCATCCTTTCAGTAGCAAAGTAAAGAAAAATACAAAGTCATTTCCAAATGTGTTTATTGCTAGTCCTGGTTTTGTATCTGTGCATGAGTCTGTGAAAAATAGCCATAATAGGCAGTTTAATTTGTGAGTGCTTTTCTATATATACGTATTCTCAGTTTCACTTACTCACTATGATTGTTTCAGGGATCAGGTGTTCCCTCTAGGTGCAACACATCAAATTGTTTCCCCTTTTGTTCTGATAAAGTTTGACACAGCAGGAGCAAAGCTTACAGGGGGGTGGCCAAAGCCAAAACTGTGTTTAGTTTCTTTCTTTTGGTGATGGCAAATGTAAAAACTGTGCAGCTTTGTTGTTCCGCACTGGGTGTGTTTGTGATATGTTGTGCTTTTTTTAGGTCGAGTGTTAGCGTTAGACCTGGTGTATACTTAAGTATACTTATACTGTGGGTTAAAGCAATTCAATTTGTTGGTTGCCGTGTCCTTTAAAATGTCTTGCTAGATAGTGGTCAGTTCTGCCTTTTTCTCTCTCCTTTTTCTGTTTCAGAGCAGTGACTTAGTACTGTATTGCTCTATGTTGGTTTCTTTATCTGTTGCTGTGACTGACTTTCTTTTACATTTCTTTGGTGGTACCCTTTCACTGTGCTGTTTAGGCTGGTTGCTGCCTGCGGTTTATTGCAGTATTCTGTTCCTCCCACCTCCTCGCATGTCTCTGACATTTGTTTTGGCCTTATCCCAGTGCCGCCCTTTACCCTGCTCCTAAAATAAGCTTATTTTAATAGACAAAGGCTCCCAAAATAAGCTTATTTTACTAAATAAAGACAACATGCCCTCGCATCGCAGAGAGTCTTTCTCTTTTTAGGTCCCCTCCCACCAGCACTCACAACATGGCACACAGGGCACTGCTTATCTCCTTTATGGGGCCAAAAATATTCTCAGGCTGCTCTGCTAACTTCATTAGAGTTTTTTTTTTTTTTAGTGGGCGGTGTTGTCAAAACATGTCAATTAACTTGTTCAAACTGGTCAAAACCTATTGCATTGCAAATTCTTATTTCTCTTATGTTGCTGCCTGAAACCCAATGAGTGCGTCTAAAAGTCAGTGAAAGAAATAAACAGTGAGGCTTTAAAAAGAATAGGCATTGCAGCGTCCCCGTTTCTGGTCAGCAGATTCCGGGCCCTGCTTGGCGCAGTATTCACAGAGCCCCCGTCTGAGGCACAGAGCCACAGCCTCCTTTGTCCCTGTGTCCTTGTTTTTCCTGGCTGGCTGAAACACTGCAGGCCCTGTTGTTCTGGAATGCTGTTCAGATGAGCTCATCTCACTGCGAAGTGTCATTAATAAAATGTAGAGGAGGTGTGATGGAGGCATTTAGGCCAGGAGGTTAATGAATTCCAGTGACGGTATTGCCTTGGAGCAAGGTGAGTAATCTATGGGAATTATTCTTTACAAACAGTGCACATGCATGGGACTGCCTCTAGAAGCAGGGTTTGCAATGCCCAAATCAGTAATGCAATCTAAACAGCAAAAGGGAAGGTACAGGCTAATAATCCCAGGGTAAACAATCATTTGCAATGCAACGGGTTTCGCATGTCTCTGAGTTAGAGCTATTAGCAGTTGTAAACTCCCAACCGGACTTTTCTTGCCTCATTAAATGGAAAAAAAACAAGCGAGATCCCGCTACGAAAAAAGAGAAAAAGTAGTCCACAAACCAGACGGAAAACAGCGAACCTCGTATGTTTTCAGTATTTGGTCGCTGTGCTCAAGGAGGGTTAACCACTGGAAAAGGCATGACGTATGCAAGCCTTCCACTAATGAAAACAAGCAGATTTTAAAAGGCAAGCCCATGAACCAATGAAAGACACTGACGTGACATGGGTAGGGCTCCGAGCCCTTTTCTAACTACTACAGCATCTCTCAAGCGATACGCATGCTCAACCCTAAAAACAGGCTAAGATGGAGACGAGCCTGCAGTTTTGCAGCAGGCTGAGAAACTAGGCCGAGAAAATGATGGTTCTGACCATCTTCATCTGTCATCAAGATTGCCTTTAAACTTGCAGCATCCAGGGATGAGGAGCCTTTTTAGCACACCATCAGTTGCTTATGAAAGTGTCCGAGTTCACACTACAGCTCCTGTGGTTTTTCAAAGGCCGTGTTAAATAAGTGCTGTCGACAGATAGACGCGTGTAGGTATCCACTATGTGAACTGAAATGGTTTTCCCGGTCTGCCTGGGAACGGCTAGATGAAACTTAGCTGGTGCTGCTGAGGCAGGGCTCACACAGGCTGCAGCGGTGGCAGTGCTCTGGGTCCAGTTGTGCAAGCACATAGATAGTACCACACCAGGCCTCCCGCTCTGTGTTGGGTAGCTACCCAAGTTTTGGGAGCAGCTGTTTGTTAAGTTGTGTTTTTTATTTTTTATACAACTGAGAACGGGAGGAAAAGGGTGCCTTGAAATACTGCCACCTACTGGAATCCGAAAAAAAACATGCTGCTGCGTACATCATATAAAAGATGTGAGAAGATGCACTAACTTGCACAAAAAAACGCCACATATGCTAACTGAGAAGCTGCTAAGGAAGGGAAAAGATTTCTACTTTTCAACAGCCATTTTGTTTCTTTTTGTGAAAATATCACCCACTTTACTGTTAGTCAGTGGACTAATTCAATTCCGAATATTTGTCTCATAATCTACTACCTATTGGTTGTGTCAAATGATGGCAGAGCGAACTATGTGGGAGGGGAATCTTGAGCTTTCTAGAAACATAGCCAAAAGGCGTGTGGAAGAAATGCTAAATTTATGGGGGAATAGCAGCACAGCAGAGAGTTAAATTAATGACGAGGAAGTCCGCAGACGTGCAGCCTTAATCTAAATCAGTGGTTCCCAACCTTTTCACTTCTGTGGACCCCCATTTTAGTATAACTGGAACTCGGGGACCCCCACTGAATCATTTTTGGAACCCGATGACCCCAACTCAGTCAAAACTGAAAGCTGGGGACCTAATATTATTTAATTTTCTAAGCCGTTGCGGACCCCCTGAAGAGGCTTCGTGGACCCCCAGGGGTCCCCGGACCACAGGTTGGGAACCACTGATCTAAATGGTATTTAAGCCCGAAGTCTGGGTTTAGCTAAGCTCTTACTGCTGGCACCCTTGCAGCCATGTACACTACCTTAATGTAGTTGTCTCTGCTGGTGTTTATATGTAGAGACCACGCCAGTGTCTCATGGCTGACTTTCCAATAAACTCCTTTCTCCAACCGCAACAACTTTTCTACACTCTTCTCACCCTTCCACAACTCTTTCAAACTCCTGGCAACAGTTAGCAGCACATTGTTAACAGTCACCGTAAACCTAAAGACAAAAGAAAAAAATAATGAGAATGCACATCGCAAAACACCATTTACCAGTTGTGTTTTACTCCTTAGTCTACCTAGCCATAAAGTACCATTTAGGGATGGAGGCACTTTAAGTTTCCCCAATTTTCCCAGGAAAAACAGTTTTTATGCATCTGAATTGAACTTTCATCAGAACTTTCTTGTCGAGCCACATGAATAGTAGCAGGACTCTTTCAGGTAGCATGGCAAAGTAGGTGGCTGCCATTTTCATAGTAAGGCCTCCCGCACATGTGAAGAAATATACCTCTGGTGTGGGTCACAACTAGCCATGGCACCATGTGTACATAGGAGGAAGATTTTATGTGTTATGGATATTGAATGTCTGTATTTTATTCCTTGGCACAGCCTACACTTGCATATGTAAATGCTGTTCCAAGCCATTTCACCAAGCACTTTATCCACAAAGTATTTTCTAGTTGCTTTGTATGGAACCACACAGGCACCATCTGTCGAGGCCCCGAGGTTACCATTAGAAGCATCAAAGTTCGACCCCTACTTGTGAAGTGGTGGGTGCAGTGATTTAGGCATCACTATGTTAGTTTAAGTAGAGCTGCAAAAACAATTCCGAACCAGCCCTGAACTCCACCTGTACAAGAGAGAGGACGTATTGAAAAGCAGTCATCAGAAAAAAACATGAATGCATGTGAAATTGTTTTCTATCGAAGGTAACCCTTACGAACTTCTCCCGTTCCAAGCATGCACATCTGGCTTTCAGGTAATCATGCCCTTGTGCAAACGCAGAACATGGATCTGGCATGTCATATGTTCAAAGATCACAATTATTATCAAAACTGGATTATTAACTAGACTTAATAATGTGAGTAGAGCTGACTTGCACAAGACTACAAGATTTGGTAATTGGGAAGCCGGGACTAGAACTTGTTTTTCGTGGTTCCACAAAGGTCATTCATTTGAGATTGTCTGCAGAGGTTAGCTGATGTGCCACTCCAAAACAGCGTATAGTTTAGTACTTAAAGCAGGAGTTATCATAACGAATGGTAGGCAGCAGGCCTGACTGCTCTGGAACCTTACATTGAGGTGAGTGAGGGAAGAGAGAATGGAATACCTTTGCATGGTACTTGCTTGCCTCCTTTCCCTGCAGGCACAAGTGCTGAAGGTCGGTCATTGCTGTTCTACCTTTGCCAGTCACATTAGAGGAGGGAAATACTCATATCTAAAAAGCGTTGTTTTCTGATCTTTTTACATAAAAAAGCAATTTAGGTGCTATTGCTATTTAAAATTTCCAAGTCCCTGAGTTGATGTTTCTGAGCCCCTTGTCGAGGAGACTGCAGACGCGTTCATTCTACACCCGTGGTTTTTGCATTCTTCCAACTGAAACTTCTGGAAAAACGATCTGCCCTTGTGCCTGGTTTCAGTCAGGTCGGGTTCTTTTTAGGTCGGGCGCGCAAGCACTTTGACCTGCTGTAATCAATCTCTGGGCTTTTAACCACGCCCACCGCACGTCCCTCACTATCACTCATTTGTGGGCTTGCCTTTCAGAAATCCTTTGTTATCATTGGTAAATGCTTTATGTCTGTGCCTCCTACGGGGAGTTTGGTTACCAGCCTGGACACTGACCCTGTTACATGGATAATTGCACTTTTGCCAATACATTTGACTGTGAGCGAACTTCTTTTTCTTTTGTGTCTCTCCTTCTCACTCATGCTCATGGCGACTGTGGTGCTTAGAATCAGCTCGCTTATGTCAACTGTTTTACTTTTCATTTTCATTTTGTGTGGCAAGAAAAGTCCAGTTAGGAATTTACACCGTTAACAGCTCTGACTCGAGTAAACGCGAGACCCATTGCATTGCAAATGCTTGTTATGAAAGGTATGAGTAACCCGAAGCGTTGGACTGAAGCACTCTTTCAGCAATCTATCACCGGTAAAATCCAGTTTTGCTGTATCAAATGGTATTATTCTGCGTGATAGTTACAATTGTAATGTAAGCAACCCTGGTTAGCACAAATTCCCCACAAATGTATTGTACTGTGGTTTAAGACCAGACACATTGCCTGCTATAGAGGCATATGCGCTTGCATCTTCCGAATTACACGTAACACACAAAAAGAAAAAGCATTGCAAATCGGATCGTAAGTGAAATCCTTACGTAATTTGTTTAGAACTAGGATCTAATTTAATTTTCCATAATTTCCTAACCTACATTTTAGAACTTTGCGATACCTTGTTTTTAATTTTCATCATCCCTGCTATTGTGTTGATTACTAACTTGGAAACCCACTAGTCTACACGACCTCATTAGTTCTCATTTACCTTTCAGGTTAGCCAGGATATGATGGATCTGTAGGTAACAAAATACCCACAATTAAGGATCGTATACCTTGTGCCTTGTAACCTGTGAGAGTTTCTGTGCCGCTGTTGTTTCCTGAAAAAGTCATCATGAAAGGCTCTTTCCTTTCCTTCGTTGTTTGGTATATTGCAAAGATGAGTTTTACTGACAGTTCTCTGGTCCAAACGCCACACACGAGTTCGTCATAGCTATTATGACACTAGTGTTGTGCTGGAGTGTTTAATTTTTAAGTATGTATATTCAAAATATCAATGTTTGCCATAACCCGCAGAATTGGCTTTGTAAAAGATTGGTGAAGCGTGAATGCATGAAAGGGGCAGAAGGGTGCATATTTTATTTTTGTAGTTCTATGTTATGTATACGTCTACATATACTTGAAGCATGGGATACAAAGGTATGGCCAAATGGCGAGGTTAAATGTTGTATATATACATTTTTTTCTTTTAGTCTTTTCTGTCCTATTCGAAATGGTTTTATGAAGCAGTAATTTTTTCATAAGCCTTCTGTGTGCCTTCATTTCCTGATTATGTCACTGTGCTGTGAAAAGACCACAATCGCATGAAACAAGCACTGACAAATCCAGAGTGCGCTTTTTAAGGAAGTGAAAGTGTTTCTTTATCGATTGACAAGTTTATGCGTATGGTATTGTGGATGGGTAAGTGGGGGAATGCAAGAATGACTTAATGAATGGATGAATCCCGGCGGCCACTTATGGAGCATGTATCTGGGGGTATACCAACTGCCATGCGATTCAGTTGGTGGAAAATGACTTCCTCAGATACCTGCTAATGGCACCAAATAGCACGTCATCATATATTAGCCATTCGGAACTAGGGGTCCACTTTGTAATTGATTTAATTAAGATACAGCCTCTATTATTATGGCATAAAGTGTGGACCTCTGAGCATACCTCTGAGCATACCGGATTAAACAAGGCCATACTATCCGACTGCATGAACCTAACACGCTCGTTTAGAGTTCCCTGGCTGAGATATATTATGACCTTTTTTAAAAATATGGGCTGCGAAGCCTATTACCAAAACCCACAATCACTGGAAAAAATAACCAGGAGAGAATTGAGGGCTCTGACATTGAAGTACTTGGATGAACAGAGATGGGAAGTGGAATCAAAAAAATCTACAGTAATGTCTAACCAACTAATTCTGTCGACGGATGCAGTCCAGCCTTACCTAGTAAGTGTGGTAAATCCCTGACATCGATTTGTTCTTACAAGATTCCGCTTAAATATCTTCCATCGGCTAGTAACCTTTCCGATTATGAGTGACTGGAGTACAGTTTTAAGAGCATGTCCATGTGATGCGAAAGCTCCCCAATCTACAATGCATGTGGTCCTCTTTTGTAAATTTTATGATATACCAAGAAAACGTTTCTTATTGCCTTTTTTAAGATCGACTAATTTGCGTCAGTGCCGCGACGCGTATTTCAGCTTACAGATTTTATCCTCTATTGAAATGTGTGGAATTTTAGCAAACTTTTTATGTACAGTATTCTCTGTAAGGAAGTCTATGGGTGTACTGAACTAATTTTACTGGAATATCTGGAATCTCCGGTAAACTCCTCACTCTCTAGAAAATACTGTAATGGAACTCGATTTTGCACTGATGTAAATTTACCAAGTTTTATATACTTGTCCTTGAATGAATTAAGGATGTGTTTTATTACCTTCCCTATTTATCTATAATTTTTCTTATACATATTTATTACTAAATGTGCTATTATTTGATACTTTTATGGCTTGTTGAAAGTCGAATAAAGTCTGTTTGATGATGATGAATGTACAGATGGATGAGTGAACGACTGGATTGGTGAGTTGGGAGATGGATGAGTGCTTAAACGGGTCAATGGGTGAGAGTAAATGGATAGATGGCAACATGAATGCATGACTGCACAAGTGCATGAATGAATGGCTGAGAGAGGGCATGCCAGATTAATGTAGGGATGACCATCCCCATGGCATGGATTCTGCATAATGCAGCCAATAAACCCATAATGCCAGGACTTTTTTGTACAAGTAATGGGCAATGTCATGTCATGCCATGAATGCCTGCAATAGCATACTACTTAATACCATTGTATCACAACAGTATTCTGAAAGAAAAAGATTCCATTATGTTGTGGCTTTCCAAAACATACCAATGTTTTACATCATTGCGTCAAGATTGTGATAACTGTGGTTGCCACTGTTATTACTGAAGTGAGATAGACATTTTAAAGACCCTGATTGTCAGTCCCTCCTCTTTTTGGCATGGCAAAAAGAGACTGAAATTGAGCTCATCTAGGAGGGTGAGGAAAGTATCACTAACTCCTAGATTTATTTTTCCTTGAAGGACAGATTCTTAGAAATATTGTTATGTTAACCATTGCCTGAGGTTTCCTAAATAAAAGATGGATCCACTCACCCATGCCACATTCCTATAAAATAGCTACTTCAGTCTTGCAGTATTTGCTTGACTACCACTGAAACATTGGTATTCATATTATGTCAAGAAGTACTATCATTATTAACAAATAATAAAAATTATGCTAGAGGTCAGCCCTATCACTATGGTTGTTCAGATTCCTCCGTGTGTTTCTATCTGCATGTTTAGAATATTGTTAGACTTGTCAGTCTTAGGGTGGCCTTCCTCCAAAGATTTTGCCTTCCTCCTCCATTTTTGCTGATCTCGTTTTTGCTGGCCACTTTACCACAGCTAAGCAGTGCTAGAGTGCTTGTGCTCCCTCGATAAAATATGGTAACATTGCTTTATTATTAGTCCTTAGTAAAGTGGTGCTACTAGTGCCCAATGTCTGTAAATTAAATGCTACTAGTGGGCCTGCAGCATTGATTGTGCCACCCACTCAAGTAGCATTGTAAACATATCTGAGGCCTGCTATTGCAGTCTGTGTGTGAAGTTTAAACTGCCATTTTGACCTGGCAAAGTAACATTTCTGCCAGGCCCAAACCTCCCTTTTTAACAAATATACGTCACTTCTAGTGTCTGCCCTGGATAACCCAGAGGGCAGTGTGCCATGTATTAAAAAATAGTACACATGCTTTTAAGTTTTAAACGTCCTGGTAGAGAAACACCTCTCCCGTAGAATAACATTAAAGTTATCTTATTACATTTTATAAGTGTAATTCCTGGATGGGAATAAGAGATTAGATCATGTTTGGTGTCTCTGGAATCCTAATTTAAAATCCTACTTTATGGTGAGGTCAGATTTAAAATTATAATTATGAAAATGACACTTTTAGAAAGTTGACATTTTCCTGCCTTAGGCATTTAGGGGGTCATTCTGACCCTGGCGGTCATGGACCGCCAGGGCCAACGACCGCGGAAGCACCTCCAACAGGCTGGCAGTGCTTCCGGGGGTATTCTGACCGCGGCGGTAAAGCCGCGATCAGAAAAGGGAAGCCGGCGGTTTCCTGCCGGCTTCCCGCTGCCCCAGGGAATCCTCCACGGCGGAGCTGCAAGCAGCGCCGCCATGGGGATTCCGACCCCCTTCCCGCCAGCCTGGTTCTGGCGGTTCTCACCGCCAGAACCTGGCTGGCGGGAACGGGTGTCGTGGGGCCCCTGGGGGCACCTGCAGTGCCCATGCTACTGTCATGGGCACTGCAGGGGCCCCCTAACAGGGCCCCACATTGATTTTCAGTGTTTGCGTGGCAGACACTGAAAATCGTGACCGGTGCAACTGCACCCGTCGCACACCAGCAACTCCGCCGGCTCCATTCGGAGCCTGCTTCCTCGTTGCTGGTGCTTTCCTGCTGGGGGGGCGGGCGGCCTTTTGGCGGTCGCCCGCCAGCCCAGAGGTAAAGTCAGAAT
The DNA here is from genome assembly GCF_031143425.1 of Pleurodeles waltl. Classification (NCBI taxonomy): domain Eukaryota; kingdom Metazoa; phylum Chordata; class Amphibia; order Caudata; family Salamandridae; genus Pleurodeles; species Pleurodeles waltl. The sequence continues at coordinate 767,496,549 of NC_090449.1, read as the reverse complement.
GACCGCTGCGGTCTTTTGACCGCGGTACGGTCTTCTAGCGGTTCCCGCCAGGCCGGCGGCTTCTGCCGCCGGCGGGGGTCAGAATGACCCCCTTAGTGCCAAAAGCCTGCCTCTGGTCACATGAGTGGGGGTAGCTGACAGTTGGGCTTTGTGTATTTCTCCTAGACAACTACACACAATAGGGAGCTTACGTGTGGCCGGATAGGCCATCAGTGACAGGATGGGAGGGATGAGGTTGGCACAACCCCACATATTCCTGAATAGGCTGTGGCCCGCCTTCACACAAAGGGCTGTATACCCACTGTAGTTAGCCTGGAGCCAGGGCATGGAAGGCAGAATACCTTGGAACTTAAAAGGGAATCCTCTAGAGGCTTCTCAGACACTTCAAAGACAGAACTGGATGTAAATACTGGACCGCAGACACCACCACTTCTGTACATTTCAGAAAGCTGCCCTTCATCACTCAATGGCAAGTTGACTATAATTTGTATGAGCCAAAAACCTGACTCAATCATTGAATCAGTTGAAAGTAAGCCAAAAAATCAGTATGCCACTGTGACATCTACGTCTCAAATTATATGCTCTAAAGCCCAGTCTAAAACCACAGGTATGTTGTTTTTGAGTCAATGCATTCTGTGCATTTTATTTTGCATTACTTGCAGGTATTACCCTTGGGTGTTTGCCTCCCATTCCCCCCTCACCTGTTTGTGGATTCACACGCTGTTTTTACTCCCGGTCAGGGCGCAGCAGACATTTCTTTTCTCTGGGGCCATCAGCACACCTAACCGCCACCATCTTTGCCAGTTAGCGGTCTAGCTGTTATAGATTTCAGCTTAAACCTCTATTTAGAGCGTAGGGCTGCGGTCGCGCCACTGGCGCACCAAAGGCTCACCTAAGGCAAGCCCGTCTGCGCCCGTCCACGCCAGGACAGGCCTACGGCTAGTCCCTCTGGCCCGGCCACAATAAAGGGGTCTTCTTATTCCTCTGTAACCCTTTGGGTACTCAGGCCACATCTTTCCAAAGAGTTCCAGGTATGTCCTGATCTGAGGACTAATACGTGGAGATGCCCTTCCTGTCAGTGGGTCACCCATCTTAGAGGGGTGAGTGCACACCCTACCTTTCTGTTGGTAAATTGTCATTCGATGCCAGCACACAAACTCAACATCAATCTCCTTTTAAGTGAGGCGTCGCCTACAGCCTTGTTCCTTATGGAGACATGGCTGCATGAGGGGTTTGGGCCTGACATCAATCTGGCATTACCTCCATGATACCTAATAGCAAGGGCGGATAGAACCACCTCCACAGGGATAGGAGTTGCTATTATTTATAAAGGAACTACTATGCTTACACACCATCCCTTTCAGCTATTAGAAGGGGAAGGTATGTTTTTCTCTTTGTCGCTTAACCCTCAATTCACATTTTCAGGACTTCTACTTACTTTATCCCCTCCCACCCCCCCCCCCCGGCTCCCAGGAGAATTTCTTAGATTCTCTCTCAGATCATCTAGTCAAATTAATATGTAAAAGACCTAATTTTACTGTTCTTGGCGATTTTAACATCCATGCTGAAAATTTAGACCATGTGGCGGTTAGATGTCTCCTGGGCGACATGGACGCCCTGGGACTAGAGCAATTGGTTAGAGGCCCCACTCATGATAAGGGACACACCATTAACCTAGTCTTCAGCAACTTAGCAGCCTTAACTCCTAAGCCCCCTCTTTCATTGGCTTGGTCAGACCACTTTCTAATTTCATTAGAGCAAGCCATTTCCACTGCAAGGGATTTCTTGCAGCCAACTGCTCATTCCTGCAGGCGTTGGTAGAAACTTAGTACCTGTGAATGGATTATGTTGCTGGAAAGCAGTAAATCTATTTTCTTCAACAGTAATGATATTGAAGGGGATCCATTCAATGACTGGATCACCGACTGTCTAGACACCCTACTTTCTTATAGGATAAAAAACAGGAGTCGCCGGAAAGCTGGTGCTCAGTGGTTCACCCCTCACTTGCAACTTCTTAAAAGAAAGTGTAAAGGTTTAGAGAGAAGGTGGAGAAAATCTTATAACCCTGTTGCAAGGGGTGTATATAGGAAGGCGATTAGACTTTACTACGCAGAGATAAAATCAGCACAAAGCATCTACTATGCTAACAGAATTAAAGAAGCCTCTGGTTCTTCCAAAGAGGCCTTTCAGGTGCTAAAAGAAATTCTTCAGGTTCCCCTAGATGGAGACCCAACTGAAGCTTCGGAAGAGAACAGCAACAAGCTGTCCTTGTTCTTTCAACAAAAAACTTTGATATTTATTCAAACTTACCTAAGAGTAAGGCTATGTCGGAAGGTCGGGTCAACCTTGCCAACAATTGTGTAGCCACTATCTCTCAGTTTACCCCTCTCTCACAATAGCAGGTTGCCTCGCTCCTTACCTCTCTCAAATCAGGATCTCCACTGGACCCGGCTCCTCCTCATATACTAGTCCCCGGGGCCTCTGCTATTGTTCCGGTCCTGAATGAACTACTGAACACGTCACTATCCAGCGGCTCTCTCCCTGGTCAGTGGAAACATGCTATAGTCAAGCCGCTGTTAAAGAAACCCAATTTGGAAGCCTCAGTACTCAAGAACTATAGACCCATATCGTTAATACCCATCCCTTCCAAAATATTAGATAAATATATTAATACTCAACTGTCTATGTTCTTGGAAAACAACAATAGCCTTCACCCTACTCAGATGGGTTTTAGACCCCTTCACAGCTCTGAAACAGCCCTGATAGCTGTCATGGAAGAGGCTAGGAAGCGCATTGACCAGGGCCACATGACAGCTGTTTTACTTCTCGATCTAAGTGCTGCTTTTGACACAGTAGATCATGTGCTGGGTCAAAGGATGAAGGAGATCGGAATTGAGGGTCTAGCTCTCTGCTGGCTCACCTCGTTTTACGAGGGAAGATCATTCCAGGTCCTTGACTGATCTTATTTTTCCGATAGACTTTACTATAGTTGCGGTGTGCCACAGGGCTCCTCGCTCAGCCCCACGCTATTTAATGTATATATGGCCCCTCTGGCTGAGCTGGTGGAATCTTTTGGACTGTCACTTGTCTCTTCTGCAGATGACACCCAATTGGTGGTTTCATTCTCCACGAATTCTGCCTTGGAGGATCCTTCACTGTCCTCCTGTTTACAGGCAGTATCAGGATGGATGACGGATAGTATGCTCCAACTAAATGGTGACAAAACAGAGATAATGATCTTGGGCCGTTACCCTGGCCCCGGCAAAAATCTTATGATGCCAAGCTCCTAGGAGGAATTGCCTCCCCCAAAGAAGCATATCAAAAGCCTAGGAATTTGGTTAGATCCTCTACTCACGCTGGAACAGCAAGCTAAGAACATCTCTGCCACTTGCTTTGGACTAATGAGACTCTTAAGGAAGGTCTTTGCAATACTCCCATCTCTTGCAAAAAGGCTTATTATTCAAGCGATTATTCTGTCCCGACTTGACTATGGTAATGGACTGTTTCTCGGCTCCCCCAATTATGTGAAAAGGAAATTGCAGGTGGTACAAAATGCTGCGGCCTGCCTCCTATTAGACATTCCTAGGCACACTTCTGTAAAACCAGCCCTTGCATCTCTTCATTGGCTTCCAGTGGAACAGAGCATACAATTCAAGGCTTTATGCTGCATTCATAGGTCACTGTATAACAGAGGCCCTCCTCTGTTAAAGACCCTGGCATCCTTCTGTAAGCCTAACAGGGACCTTAGGTCAGCGTCGGCAGCATTTGCCACCCTACCCAGAGTCAAAAAAGCCAGATGGGGCGGTGCCACAATGGCTTATCTGGGAGCTAAACTGTGGAACTCCCTCCCCCTCAGGCTCCGATTTACTAGTCACAAATTTAATTTTCGAAAGGCACTTAAAACTTGGATTACTTCAACTGTACATTAGCTTCCTAAATGCATCACTTGTGAACTCTCAGCTCAACATCACTGATGATACCGGAGATAAGAATGGCGTCACCTATGGCACCATACATGATATCAGAACTAATGTAATCAGCAATAGCTCTGATTAAATTTTACACTAGAGCACATTTGAAAGAAATGGTGCTTCTGGACTATGCACTGAATCTTCGACATGCTCAACTTGCACTTATTTCTGTTGTTTATGCTCACATCATACTTGCTAGATGCTGTCTAGACCAGTGGTTCTTAACCTGTAATCCATGGGCCCTTGGTGGTCCTTGAGGTATGCTCAAGGGGTCCACAACTGTTACTAAAATTGAATATTATTACAAGATTAATAAAGAATATACACGCAAAAAAAGTAAAATGTAAAATTACAAATTGTAAAACAGTTTATGAATGTGAAGAAGTTTGAAACTGGATGCTGAAAATAAGTACGTTTGTATCCTTTGCTTGATATGCGGGAGCCACGCAAGTACAGCAAACAGAATACAGTATGGCCATTTTATGAACTCAATTAAAGCAATGGTAGTTGTTGACAGAACATTGAGCATGAATTCAGAGGAAAAAAGACAACATGAGAAAGTGACATTCTGCAGTCTATCATATCACTTCATCTTGTAGAAAACAAATTAAATTTTGAAAAGCCCCAACCTTCCCATTGAAATTAAACTTCTATTTTGTATATATTTTGCTTGTGAATTAAATAATTTTATTTATTTATGTATTTGTGTGACTTATACTTGTGTTTATATTTATGTGCATTGCTTTTTGGTTCAAACTTTAGACATGTCTTAGGCTGTGGTCCCTGGCTTCCAGTATTGATTTAGTAGGGGGTGACCAGAAGTGAAAAGATTAAGAACCATTGGTCTAGGCAAACCTCTGATACACACTTGCTCTGCACAATTATGTCTTCCACCCATGACTACCTCACAATCTCATGCAGCTTTGTTAAATTATCGCAAGTCATGTGCCCTCAACAGACTCCTCTGGTTTACATGCTAACTCTCCACTTGCAATGATGATGGTAATATTAATGCTACATGTGAATCCATAAGATTACTGCACCGAGGATGTGATTTGTTATGTCATTGTTGATATGTGCAAGGGTATTTCCAATGGATGGCAAATTAATATTCTATGTTTATCTCACTATTGATATTTGGGGGAAATTGAAATTTGCTTTGTAACTTTAACATCCTCTTACCTGTTAAGAACTATTTAACAGGGTCACTGAAAATACTAATACATCACCATTACAATAATATGTTGTTAAGATACACATAATTTTCTAAAGGCTGAATTACACATAATAATTGCTCCTGGAATACAGTTATGAATAGCTCTCAGTGACATAAATCATGCCCACCATGAATCCCTCACATACTCAGGCGATTAGAGGGTATGAGTACCTTCAAACCTTCCTAAAGATTGTGGTCCGTGATTTACCTTACTTGGCAGCCACATCATTCATTATGCTCCTTTTACTTTTAGTGCCTTTCATAGGTCCATGATCTATGAACAGAGAACAGCGGGAAAGTAGAATTCAAAACAACCCTGGTTATATGCATATGTGTAAGCTTTGTTTTTTCCTAGTGAAAAAAACATTTACCTGACCTCTTCCAGACCATTCCTTCTTTCTCTCTGTGTTGAGAATGGCCTGTTTTGCAAGTATGTGTCACAATGTATGCTACAACTACAGATAATTCAGATACTTTTTTATTTTACTTTGATGGTTCTTCTTTGTTGTGGCCTCTCCATCCCTGTAGGACAGGGTGCAAAAAAAGTAGGGGGGATGGGCAGTTGCTCAACCCTTTCTCCCACTGTGTTAAAATAAAAGTCCTAACTATTCTATCCTGTGTTTCTGCCCTCAACGTTTGGTCAAATACATTGACAACCCACCTGTATTGAACTGAGGGACACAACACATCCACTGTGAAGATGTGGTGCACTCTGTGGATTGTAAACAATTAGATTTAGGGCCTGATTTAGAGTTTGGTGGACGGGTGACTCTGTCACAAACCTGATGGATATCCCATCTGCCGTACTGCGATATCCATAAGCTAAAATGGAATCATAATATGACGGACGGGATATCCATCACAATTGTGACGGAGTAATCCCATCCACCAAACTCTAACTCAGTCCCTTAGTCTTTTCTTCCTAATAAGTCTATCTTGATAAATCCAATGAGTAGCCATTAGCATAATTCAATAAGACCAGGCTGCTAGGATCCTTCCACTCACATATTTATGACTCTTTCTCAACCATGTTTTCTCACAGGATTGTTATAAAGGCAATTTATTAGAAATAGGGTAGGTTAACAGTTATTTGTGGGACCTTCAATAGAGCTTTTTTTTCTCTGACACTAACCACCCCTTTTTGCAATGCTTTGATATTTTAATTCCAGCATACATAATCTACATATTACTGCTTTGAAATTCGACCTCCTGTTTTGCAGGTCCAGTTGTAATAAATAAAGATATGATAAATAATCCAGAACGTGTTTTGTAGTTAAGAGTTTATGACAGCCTTTGTTAGATGTTGTTGTTAAAGACTGTTTTTCGTTCCTCATTCATATTTATATTTATGCCATAAATTAAAAGTAAAAGTATGAATGCATACATGCAAGAGTAGATGTATAACTTTGCGGTGGACAGCTGGTGCTAATATCATTAGTCCAACCATCTTTAATTGCAGGCACCTATCAGTGCACATTAATAGACAACATCTGTATTTTGGGAAACACCTTTCACTAAAGCATTTTTAAATTAGAGGCAAAAGATAGGAAACAAAATACCTAGAAAGGCAAGCACATTTTTGTTACGTACAATGCCAAAGTAACACCTTAAGTGCGCAAATTAATTATTGATGGCATTATTTCATCCTGAATAAGTGGTTTGAATTTAGGAATAGATTCATGGTCGGCTTTGGTAGGCACTAGAGGAGAAATCTCAAGTTTTTTTTTAATTAATTGATGTATTTTGAACATTGATGAGAGCCAAATGTACATTGTCTCCAAAACCTCATAAAGAAGTATTGCAACTACAAACTATACATTTAAATATGGAGGAATGTTTAATAAAATTTGAATACTGCAGGCAAATCATATATCCCTGTTATTTGTAATATAATTTATTTTGGCCCTTAAAATATAATCAAATCAAATGAGGAAAGGAGAAACACTAAATATGAAACAAGGAGAAATTGTGCAATTCTAATATTTTGCGAAGTGGAGCGCAACCATTCAAAGCTATGTTTTATTTATTATTTTTATTCTGATATTTTCCAAGCTAACTGCCTAAAATCATAGCATTGTCATATTTCTATAGATTTTCTTTGTGTTAGCCTCAGAAATTGTGCTTGCAAGGTCTATTAGTCTGTAGATGTCAGACATATTTGGCTTAAGGATTCCATAAAGCACAGTAAAACATGGATGGTGAATGAAGCCAGAAAAAAATGCAGGACGGTCTGTCACAAAATCTATATACACTGCAGTGTCCATAGTCCTACTACCAAGTGTGTGCTAGGTGTATATCTATCTATCTATCTATCTATCTATCTATCTATCTATCTATCTATCTATCTATCTATCTATCTATCTATCTATCTATCTATCTATCTATCTATCCTTTGGAATTTTACCTCAGAAAATACAATGGTGTAAACAACCATGTTTCACAGGGATGATAACATATCTGTAAAATGTTTTCAATATTTTGCAGTAATTCTATAATTCTTATGGAATATGGATTTTTTCCAATTGGATGCTAAATCGCCACCTGGTTTCTTTCCTAGCTAATTAGTCTGAAGGATTAAGGGTGAATTTACATAATGATAGCCAAAACAATTCACAAACCTTTATGACAGTATTTATTTTTGTGAAAGGTAAATACACCATTATAATTGCAATCAGTTGCTTTTTAGTTGCACTATGCAGAGAACAACTTCAACTGTGTCTCTCTTTACAGACAGAATGTGTTTTTGCGTTCTAAAATTCCACTTTCTTATTTAAATATACACAACCAAACAGCACAACATTTTACTTACTATTGTTTAACAATCATTTCTCTTTGTGACTAAACTTTATCTTTTCATGTTGTTTCCTAAAATAAACATGTAGTATAAAAATGCATAAAACCAAGATGGTTATATTGCTATCTTGAGGGTTCAGGTGACATTTAAAACCTGTTCAGTTTTTAGCTAATGATATCACCAGGGCATCTTGATGGTGACAAGTGACCATATTGCATGGCTAACTGTTAAGCATCTTCTATAGACATACAAATCACCTCCAATGAATAGTTTATAAACTCTATGGTCAAATAATATAGTGTTAGTAGTGTATTTTGCTTCCCCTAGAGGTACGTTCAGAAATTCTGAGGGGTCAGAAATTTTAGATATTTACTCCTAATGGTTGAAATGAGCATGCTTCCAGGAGCTCAGAGCAGAAAATCAAATCCCCGTTAGTTTATTGGGGCCTGGAATCTTCCCTAAAGAAGAAGCCACTAGTGTGTAGCCTGTTCAGTGCTTCAGCACATGCCCTGAGAGTTAGCAACACTGGGCTCTTTGAGCAATCACAGGTTAGATCAGCAGTAATCCCTAGGGTAGCCCATATGCAGTAGGGAGGTCCTGAGGTCAAGGAACAAAGCTGCACTACATTCTAAAATTATTTTGGGTCAGTTATAAGAAGTTGCAAGGTAAAGTCTGGTAACAATATAAATTTGGTGTGTCATTGAAATGTTCACTGCTGTACAACATTCATTGTTGTAAAATTTAGCTAAAGCCAATTGGACATGCTTTGTAATAGCAAAAAGGTGAATTGTAATGATAATGTTGTACTAACCCCTTGGGCAAATGGTTTCTAATATTGGTTTGGAGATAGCCAAAGTCTGTAGGCCTTGTAGCGTCTTCCCTAGCCTGGTATCTGCTGATTGACTAGACCACACATGGAGCTGTAAATCATACATTTTTATTGCTCTGCATGTACCTGTCAACTCCAACATTCTAAAGCAAGCTTTCATACATCCTATTCTCGCAAATGACATTACACACTGATAAAGTCCTCGGGGAGCCTAGAAAGGTTCCATTCTAAATCTTGCAAGACCTTACATCTCCCCATCTGTTAAATGATAAATTGCACATATTTTTTAAAAATACAGAGACAGACACAGATATCTACATAAATAGAAACATGTGCAACTAAATCTCTTCAATTAATCTTCTCAGCACTTAAATCTGTTGACACGATTTGGCTACTAGAAGTTGGAAACAGTTGTCTTTAATGTTGTAAATTGCTAACGATGGTAAGGAATCAGCAATACTCACCGAGTTTTCAAAATCAGTCTTTCTTTCACCATCTCTAGTTGAAGACTGATGAAACACAGGCCTGAAATTAGAAGTCTCAAGTAAGGGACTTCCCAGGTCATTGGGCAGCCACCACATGTCCTTTGCTAGACACTACTTGAAAAGGTTTAGCATCCTAAGGATCATCATATTTTCTTTTCCGTAGCTGTTGAGAGAGCACCAAATCTCCTTTTCTGAATGAGAGTTCTTTCACATGTCACCTCTTGTCTGCATACATTTTCACTTTCTTTTTTGAACCAAGTCCCTGGTATGAATCAGGTTTTCATTACTATCTCTTTCTGTGGTCCGTTGGGGTATCTTGATTGCTAATGCTCTCCCAAACATCAAAGGTGCAGGACTTTCACATGTGGTCAAGTGGGGTGTTGAATGATAAGCACGTAGAGTTCAGTACTGTCTTAGACTCAGCTCTTGAAGAGTTGCATGCTGTACTGCTTTCTTTAGCGTACTCATAAAATGGTCAACAAGTCCATTGGCCTGTGGCCAGAAGGGTGTGATTGTATGAAGCTTTGTATTTAGATGCTCCAGAAATTCTTTGCTGTTGAAGGGTATACCATTGTCAAACTTCACAGTGGCTGGCAAACCCCATGTTCCAAATATGCTATCAAGTTTTTCAATTACTTGCTCGTGCTGTGGATGAGAGATCTTCAACCAATGGTGAATATTCATCTATTATCACCATTAAATGATATCCATTGTCAAGTGGACCAAATAAGTCAATGGCTATTCTCTCCCAGGCATGCTTAAGGAGTCCTGACATGTTTAGCATATTTTGAGCTACTTTGGTTGGCAATCAATTGCATATGTGACAGGCCTTGAGTTCCTTTTTATTTAAATCTTTCATCTATGTATGGAAACCAAACTCGATGAAGGACAACTCTCTCTTTTAGCAACAATACCACAATGTCCTTTGTGAGCCACTTCTCTCACCTTTTGTCGTAGACACCCCAGAATCAGGATCCTCTATGCTCACAGAATAACTTCTTCCTGAGTTATGGACAATTCATCTTTGGCATTCTTGTACTTTTGATATTCACAATCATTATTGAGAAGTTGAACATGTTGTTCTATGAATGATGTATAGTTATGTCTTTTAACGGAAGCAGGTCACTATCATGAACTGTCACAATACCTTGGTTCGATTCCCTCAGGAGCAGATGAAAGGTCCTCAGTCCCAACCCAGGCTACTTGCAACGGTTGAAGTTCTCCGTTTCGAGCACCTTTGAGGGTGAAAGAGGAATGGGAATAAGAGAGACTGCCTCAGAGGTCTGCTTCTTCTTCAACTCTTCTCAATTTATCTTGGAAGCAGCACCTGAAAGATTAAAACCACAATTACTAGGAACACACTTCTTTCTACCATTCTACAGAATTCAACTGATAATTAATTATCTTTACTTCTGCTGTTTACCTCAAAACCCTTTACCTGAAGTTTCTGAGGAATTTGCCTCTCTCTCTTATATGGTAATTGTTAATATTAATGAAGGTTACACAGAGGACATTCTTTGAGTTTGAAGTAATAGTCAATTTGATTTTGTTGAATTTTGCTGACTCTTTGCAGGTATATATAATCGGTTTGTTTTGCTTTCACTTCCTCTACATAGAATGGTTGCTATATATGTATGTATATATATATATATATATATTTATATTTATTTCCGTGTAGCGGGGACCTTGCTGGAAACTTTTACAACACATAGGCCCTCATTCTGACCCTGGCGGTTTGTAACCGCCAGGGCAGAGGGCAGAGGAAGCACCGCCAACAGGCTGGCGGTGCTTCCGGGGCAATTCTGACCGCGGCGGTAAAGAGGCTGGCGGGAACGGGTGTCGTGGGGCCCCTGGGGGCCCCTGCAGTGCCCATGCCACTGGCATGGGCACTGCAGGGGCCCCCTAACAGGCCCCCATTAAGATTTTCAGTGTCTGCAAAGCAGACACTGAAAATCGCGACGGGTGCCACTGCACCCGTCGCACCCCAGCAAATCCGCCGGCTCCATTCGGAGCCGGCTTCATCTTTGCTGGGGCTTTCCCGCTGGGCCGGCGGGCGATCTGCTTGAGATCGCCCGCTGGCCCAGCGGGAAAGTTGTGATCACCGCCGCCGTCATTTGATCACTGTGCAGTGTTTGGGCGGTTTCCGCGCGGCGGGCAGCGCCCGCCACCCGCCGGGGTCGGAATGACCCCCATAATGCGCTCTCTCCAAAAACCTCCTGATTTCAGTCAGAACACAGTTGAAGTGTGCAGCGCCTGAGCCACGCATGCGTATTATCATCTCAATCTCAGGAGTGAAAATACTAGATCTGCAAACTTGTAGTTGAACAACCTAGCGGCCTTCTTAGATTTCTCTCGCAGTTGTTTCCTTGTAATGTCTGTAATATAATTTGAAGAAAAATCTGCCAATAAGGACATCGCCTTTTCCACTTTGGACATTTGTTGACCTGCAGGTATTTTGCTTTTCTTTCATACTTTACAGGAGTCAGGACACTTCAACTCGGAGGGCTCTTGACATGAACAATATTACTTAGAATCTAGACTAATGATATAGCAGCTTGTGTACTTGACTTGGCAATGAAATTGATGTAGGCCTCAGGCATTTTGAATGGAATGTAATGACCTTGAATGGGCTCTCTTGAAAAGTAATCAGGATTTTGATCCTTTCCTGGGTGATGCACAATTGTATAATTGTACTCTTGCACTTGTAGTCCCCATCATTCAATTTGAGGGGGGATCTTGGATTTTGGATTGTCGAAGATGGTCAGCAAAGCTTGATCAGTCACCAGTGTAAAACGCTTTCTGTACAAAAATACATGGAAATGTTCAGAACTCATACTACAGCCAAACTTTCCATTTTAGGATGTGAGTAAGCACGTCCTGTTTGAGATAAACTTCTACTAGCATAGGCCACAATATGTCATCTTGCATTTAGGCATCCACCATGCTGTGCAAGTAAAGCGCCTAACCCAACCTGGCTAGCGTCAACTAAAATCTCGTTATGGATTTTTGGTTTGAAGCACGCCATTTCTGTATCATTTTCTATGGCACGTTTGATTCTCTTGAAACTCTTTTCACATTCTCATGACCACTTAAAAGAAACATTTTTCTTGGTTAATTCTCATAATGAAGCACTAGCAGTGGCAAAGTCCTTTATGTATTGTGAAGAGTAGCTTTCCATTCCAAGAAAAGAATGTACCATTGAAACATCTTGTGGGGGTTTATCATTTGTCAAGGCTTGTACTTTTACAAGATCAAGCATCATGCCCCATCAGAATGAAAGCCAAAGAATTTAGGTTTTCTCTTATTGAACTCACACATGTCTGCATTTTAAGTCAAACCTGCATCATCAAGTAATTGACACTTGTGTGAGGGCTCTATCTGTTTAACTCCAAAAACCAGTATGTCATCACTATAGTTAAATGCATTCACAACAGGTGTGTGATACGTTGTATGATGTCTTGAAAAAGTTATGCAACCAATGACACTCCAAAACAGAGTCTCTTGTATCTACACAAACCAACATGTGTAGTAAAGGTTGTAATGTTTCTGCAGTTTTCTTCTAGTTCTAACTGGTGATAACCTTTATTAAAGTCGAGAGGCGATTTTGGCACCATTCAATTGCGTAATCATGTCAGCAATGTGCGGCCCTGGATGTTGATCTCATTCAATCGCTTTGTTCACTTAGCGCATGTCAATGCAAATGTGCACAGCTCCTTCATGGTCCTTTTTAAGCACTACTGCTATAGGAGAAACCTTTGGCGTTGGACCAGTGGAATGTTCAATAGTGTCATGCTTAAGTAATGATTCAAGTTTTTTTTCAACAGGTTTTTGTAAATGAAAAGCAACTCGACTGTCTCTGAGCAACAGGACGGACATCGTCATTAATATGCAGTTTTACTTTGTTAGTCTTTAACTTTCCTTAACCATGAAACAATGAAGGGAATTGACTTACTATTTTGTGATGAGTTGAAATTCACTGCAGTCAGTCCCATGTCAGCAGCTGTGTTGAAAATAAGAAAACAGGCTCTTGCCACTGCACATGGAAGAGTGCTTTGACTTTTGTTTTCTTATGTTTCACTGTCACTACAAATGAGCCTTTACTCTTTGTGGGTGTTGATGCAGCCCAAGTGTATACTTTAGTCTTTGATGCCATACACCGCGGAAATGGAGACAGTTAATTGTACTGTTTTTCAGTCATTATATATATCGAAGCACCGCTATCGATAATGAATGATATTGAACATCCATTTAGTTTCAGCATAATCTTTGGACAGGGTTTCTATGATTTTGTTATTTTGACATGTCTACTTAACTTTGACTGACTCTTCTGACAGGCAACAAGTCTGACATTTGCACATTTTTCTGAAGTAAGCATTGACATGGAACAGTCGCTTCCTTCACTTTCACTTATTATTGAGGCTGAAGAACTGTTTAAAGATGATTGAGATGATGAGTGGCTTTGTTTAGTATCTATTTGCCTCAACTGATGTTGCAGCTTAGCCTTGTGGGTGAACGTTGCTTCTGGAACGTTCTGGTGGCCATTTTGTCTTTGCGCTGTGACACACTTACTTTTTCTTTTGCTCTACACATCCTCACAAAATGGTTCTCTTTACTACAGTCTTTGCCTATTTGACCAATGGCAGGACACTTTCCTTCATGTGGAAATGCACTCCACATCTGAAACACAACTTCTTTTTGCTTGTAGAGATCACCTTGTATCCTTTGGTCTTTTGTTTGGAATTACTTTTCACACTCAAGAACGACTTGCTTTGGGCACCTCTAGCATCCATATCAGTAGCTTGACTCTCAGTACGTTCCTCAGCTCCGGCACCCATCAACAGTTGCTCCAGAGTAAGCGTTTCTCTCATCATTTGTCATCTGAGTGAATCAGAAAAACATCCATTGATCACTTAATGCTGCATGGTTTCTTCATCATTAAATTCACTGAACTTACAATGTTTGATGAGTGTGTCAAGTCTTCCCACAAATTAATTAATCGTCTTGCCAACTCTTTGAAGTTCTTGACTGAAAACATATTGTTCATAGTCTTTAGGTACTGGATTATAATTGAAATTCAACAGATTCTTAATCTGATGGTGTGTGACTTCTTCATCAGTTCTTGGCATTTTCTTTATTACTTTTTTCACACCATCACCAGTAAGACTAAGATATTTTATAATCTTCCTGATGTCAATCTCCTCAAGTGCATCAATGAAATATTCAAATGTCACTATCCAGGCAGTTCATTTATCACCAATATTTTTCTTTTTGGCAGTGTCAAATGGTAGTGGTGGTTTGAGGAAGGCAGCAGCATTGTAGACCAGTGTGAAACTTACTAACATCAGGGTTGGAGCTTTCCCCAGCCTCTCTGACTGGAAATCAGGATCAGTTCCATTCATGCCCTGGCCCTGGCCTTGTCCTTGACCCTGTGATGGGCTGGCCTCGGGGTCAACCTTAATGGGCTCCATTGGCAGAACTGCCTCCTGCCAAGTTTCTGGCCGTCGTCGATATGTACTGCCCCTTTAGCATAACCCCTGCCACTTCTCCTGGGGCCAGTGTCCACTGGGGTGTGATGACTCTGTCTATTGGCCTCTGTAAGTTATTTACTTTATTCTTTTATACTTCAGTTTGTATTGTCTTATACCTGGTTGATTCACCTTCATCGCTATTTGTTCATTTATACCTGTCTTTCATTACGCTTTGTAAACTGGTTGAGTCCGCCTTTAGCGTTAAGGCTCCGTATATTGTATACATTTATTTTGCGTGACAGCACAGTACAGTTTTTAGGATCTTGGTAGAAGTTTCTTGACCAATGATGTGCAAACTCTTTCCATTCACATGCTTCACACTAGCTGCAGTTGCGCTTTGACTCCACATACCCAATCGTCGATTCAGCTCTTCAATGAAGGCACATGTGGCACACACAGTTTGCTTGGACCACAGCAAACTCTGCAGGGGAGCACTTTCTTCTTCGTGTTACTGTCTCGTCACCAGTTGTAGCGTTTTCCACAGCCTGGTACCTGCTTAGTGACTACACCACACAAAGAGCTGTAAATAACATGTCTATGTTCCTCTGCATGTACCTGTCAACTCCAACATTCAAAAGCAAGCTTTCATACATTCTACTCTTGCGATTATGTCACACACTGATACGGAGTCCTCAGGCACCAGAAAGGTTCAGTTGTAAATCATGCAAGACACCACAGCCCTGATGTTTTTGATTGTGAATGAATATTGTCTAAGCCAATGGGGAGTTTGTTTTTAATACTGAATGGCAAAGGTTATCTCTATTTATAAAGATGAGACTTGGCAAGTTTCTAAGGATCATACCTTGTTGCAGTCTGTGACAAACACTGTAAGCGTGCTCTTAACGTAGTGAACCCCATTTTTAAATGGGTTTCAAGTGTTTTGTGCACTTGACAGTCTGTATATATTTGTAATTGTACCTGCAGACTTCAGTTGCGTGTGTATTAAAATACTTTTAATTTTCTAAAGACAAATCACTCTCTGGAAACTGCTGATGATATGTTTTTGCAACTTTAACAAAATACAGCCCAGTTTTAGAAACCCTAAACTCTCTGCCAAAGGGTAGAGTGAGCCCACTTACAAACTTGAGCCAGGGAATCTGGCAGACTGTAAAACTAGAGTCAACTATGCATTTCTTGAGGATGGTGTGTCTGTGTAACCATCAGTCCTGTGAGGCTACAAGCTTATTTGTTGTGTCAGTGAGTCCCATAACTCTATTCAGTATGGATTCACAAACACAACAAATAATTACTATATATTTTGAAGACCTTCTTAATATTAATGGCCTCATCAAGTGCAGAGAATAAATATAGATGTAGCTGTAATGTATACCACAGGTTAGCTGAATCCCAGCCATATATCTCTTCAGGAGCACCATGAGCTAAAGCTGATCAGGGCTGCTATGCTGGTTTAGAATTGACAGAGAGCTTAGAAGAGGTAGAGGCAATGGAAGTGGAAACTGTAAATTATCTCTAACAGTCACCACCACCATTGGTCTCACCTTAAAATCCATCAATACAAGTAAATCCACCACATAGCTGCATCTGGTTTTATGGAAATCATGACGAAACATGCCTCTGATGATGAAGAAGTGTAAATAATAATTTGAACACAGAATCCAGTAAGACTAGCTATTACTTTTTGATTCGTTCGAGGAGGAAACACCATGGGCTCTATGGCAGGAGAATCAAGCCATTGAATAGCAGCCACCCCTGATTTGTGGAGCCAATGTGATATTTCATCAGAATATGTTGCAATGACAGTTAGTGGCTACATTTTCACAACTAATTGTAACAGCTTCATCCAGATATGTGGAAGTCCACCTTATTATGACATCAGGTGAATCAATGCAAGTCAATGTCAATTAAAATTGAAGATAGTGAACTAATGGTCCACAAGTGCAAGTGCCCTCAAACTCCCAACTGCAGAACTGACAAGCCATAACTGATGCTGTCAATTCCAGAAGCAGACCTGCAGCACATGACTGTGGTGGCAGTCACATTAGCACAAGTGATGATTCAGAGAACGCAGGATCTGGGAGAAAAAAGCCTGCAACAGCAGCACCATCAGTGTTCCATGAAAAAGGGTAATACGTTTGCTACTATCACTTCCAGTGCGTCTGCCACAGCAGCCTAAAGTAGTGCCAGGCCAGTACTTTTGCCTATCTGTCTGCCAGTCATCCAGCATCAATGGGTGATACTAAGATTCTTAAAATACCTTCAAATCCTCTCTTGCTTTTGGATATTCAGGCAGGAGGTCCCTGAGGTACCGCTACGCTACAGACAGGAGTGCTTTTTTTTCTTCCAAAAATGGACTTGTGCTGTGCATTATTTGATTAAGTTGACTAAGTTTAGGGAAACTGGGGCCTTTTAATTTTTTAATCACATAAATGATTTTTGAAGCATTAAAAGCACAAATTAAGTGCTGCTTCTGGTACTCTTTGTGATCGTTTTGAGTGTGCCGTGCACTCGCTTGAGTCAGCAGTGCAGTTGGGGGGAACTGGGGCTTTTACATTTTTAGCCAAACGAACTTTTGTTGAAGCATAAAAGCGCAAGATAAGTGCTGCTTCTGGTATACTTCAGTGGCCATTTTGGACTTGCTTGCGCCCACTTGAATCAGCGTTGCAGCTTCCATGTGCTTGGCCCTACTTAGAGTGGCTGAGGCGCGGGTGCGCCACTGGCACGTCAAAGGGTTGGCCCAGGCAAGAGTCATTATGACATCAGATGAATCAATGCAATTCAATGAAAATGAAAATTGAAGATAGTGAACTAATGGTCCACAAGTGCCAGTGCCCTCAAACTCCCAACTGCAGAACTGACAAGCCATAACTGATGCTGTCAATTCCAGAAGCAGACCTGCAGCACATGACTGTGGTGGCAGTCACATTAGCACAAGTGATGATTCAGAGAACGCAAGATCTGGGAGGAAAAAGCCTGCAACAGCAGGACCATCAGTGTTCCATGAAAAAGGGTAATACATTTCCTACTATCACTTCCAGTGCCTCTGCCACAGCAGCCTAAAGTAGTGCCAGCCCAGTACATTTGTTTATCTGGCTGCCAGTCATCCATCATCAATGGGTGACACTAAGATTCTTAAAATACCTTCAAATCCTCTCTTGCTTTCGGATATTCAGGCAGGAGGTCCCTGAGGTACTGCTACGCTACAGTGAGGAGTGCTTTTGTTTTTACAAAAATGGACTTGTGCTGTGCATTATTTGATTAAGTTGACTAAGCTTAGGGAAACTGGAGCCTTTTAATTTTTTAATCACATAAATGCTTTTTTAAGCATTAAAAGCACAAATTAAGTGCTGGTTCTGGTACTCTTCGTGAGAGTTTTGAGTGTGCCATGCACTCGCTTGAGTCAGCAGTGCAGTTGGAGGGAACTGGGGCTTTTTACATTTTTAACCAAGCACCTTTTTTTAGAAGCATAAATGCGCAAGTTAAGTGCTGCTTCTGGTATACTTCAGTGGCCATTTTGGACTTGCTTGCGCCCACTTGAATCAGTGTTGCAGCTTCCATGTGCTTGGAGTGGCTGTGGCGCGGGTGCGCCACTGGCACACAAAAGGGATGGCCCAGGCAAGCCTGTCTGAGCTCATCCATGCCCGAGCAGGCCAAGGGGCTAGGAACCCTGCATGTCACCAGCAACAGAGTTAGTGTATACCCACAAATGATTGTTAGCACTTTGGTCACCTTGTTTCAAAGACTGTCTGTCCTATTTAGCTCTGTTAGCATCTCCGATCAGCTGCCCTAATTGCAGCTTTGAAGCTGAGCTTGAGAATAGTGACTATGTTGCCACCCCTGGATTTTTTGCTGGCACTGATAATAATTAAATTGACACCTCTTGCAAGTTCTTAAAAGCGAATTTTGTTTCTTTGATATCAATTGTCAGTCCCTCCCTAAGCACCAATAGCGTATCCTTAACTTTCAGTGGAACAATGATTCTCATGCCCTGTTTCTAACTGAAACTTGGTTGTAAAAAGCATCTTCATCTGATGTAGTCGCTGCATTACCTTCTAATTGCACCATCATTAGGAAGGATTGGCAGGGAGGGTTGGAAGAGGGATTAAGAATAAATATCAATGCAAAATCCAGTACATATTCCTCCTTGATAGTAAGGCTGTGTTTTTCTCATTGTGTCTGACTCGTAGAGTCACGGTTTCCAGGACATTATAACATCACCCGCCGGGATATGCAGGGAATTGGTGTGGAGCACGTCCAGATCTCCTTGTCCCCTATATCTTGAAATGTGCTATCTTTATATTACTGGGTGATTTGAACATCCACTTTGAAGCCCCCACAAGTAACCTGGCAATGACGATGATAGAAGACTTGAGTGTGCTTCACTCAGGTCTTAACTCACTTCACACTCATGAGGCTCATCATCTTCTCAATCCTATTTTTTCCAACATCAGTGATCTCATTTCAGATGCACTTTTGCCATTGCACTGGCCAGACCATTTGGCTTTGTCATCCTCACTGAGTATTCATGCCACACTGTTTATAAGTAAACCTATTCCTCGGGGTGAATCTAGGATCTGGTCGAGATTGGACGCTGTGGCTTTGAACACACAACTGCGTCGCAAGCCAGATTTTACACAAAAGGTATATCAAAAGTAGTCCTTAGTTGAGCACTGGCTTACGAATTCTCTGGAGGCTGGTCTACCAATGAGGTTAAGCTCATCACGGAAAATCCATCCTCCTAGTGTATGGTTTAATGAAGCTCTGGGATTAGAGAAAAAAGATGTGAGGGCTTAGAAAGATAGTGGACAAAGTCCTATGAAAAGTACTACAGAACAAAGTATAAAACAGCTTTAAAACAGTATCATGGTTGCTATAAGGCAGCTAGGGCAGTTTTTTATTTGGACAAATTTGCTAATGCCCAAAATTGTCCAAAGACACTTTTCAATGTGATTAAGGCTTGGTTAGATCCAAACACAGTTTCTCCAGTGTCTGTGGTGTAAAAAAATGTGTGTGAAGGATTGACACATTACTTCTTAAAAAAAGTTGCAGATATCCAGCTCCACCTCACTAAGGCGCATATTGCTGCTCAGAGGATTCTCTTATTCTTAACACCTGGGATCATGCCCCTAAAATGGAAGACAGCTCACTTAATAGATCTGTTGATGCCTCCAAATTGGAATTACTAGCCCAATTAGATATCCCTCAGGACCTGACAGTATTGCGCTCAATTAAATCAGGCTCACCGTTGGATCCGCTCCCTCCTTCCAAACTGAGGGCTCGTTTAGATTTCAGCAAGTGGGTTACTCCACCACAACGGTGACAGATATCCTGTCCACTGAAATATAAATCCCATTTTTTCCTATGGAATTTATATTTCATTGGATTGGATATCCTTCACCTTTGTAACAGAGTAACCCGTCCCCTAAAGTCTAAATCGGGCCCTTGCTATTTTGGACCCAGATCAATTTCAAATTGTAGTTGATTTACTCAACTCTTCATTGCACAATGGATTTATCCCACCAGATTGGAAACATGCTGTGGTCCTACTGCTTCTAAAGAAACTGAACCTCAATACCACCAACTGTTCTAATTTCAGAACAGATCTCTATGCTTCCCATATTCTCAAAATTTCAGAGAAGCACATGAGCCTGCAGCTTACCACCTTTGTTTGAAACCAGAGTTTACTCCATTCATTGCAGTCAGGCTTGAGGCCAGGGCACAGCACTGAATCTGCCCTCCTTTATGTCACTGAATATCTGAGATGGCTCCTTCGGGTAATTAGTGGGTTACCCTCTGTGTATTTAATGGTTGAATATCGTAGCAGCTCGATTTTCAATTCGTCTTCAAGTATGTGTAACAATTTGTAACTGGAAATCACTTTTTGAAATCCTATCCACTGCATACTCTTCTCAATTATATTTGATCTGGCTATTCTGCTATTATATGATCAGATGGTCAAACAGCTAAATTAAGATTTAGACAGACAAAGGCCCTCATTACGATTCCGGCGGGCGGCGGTGGCCGCCCGCCAGAATTCTGCCCTCCATAATACCGCTCCACGGTCAGAAGACCGCGGAGGGTATTATGAGTTTTTCCCTGGGCTGGCGGGCGGTCTTTTGGAGACCGCCCGCCAGCCCAGGGAAAAACTCCCTTCCCACGAGGATGCCGGCTCGTAATAGAGCCGGCGGAGTGGGAAGGTGCGACGGGTGCTGTTGCACCCGTCGCGTATTTCACTGTCTGCAAGGCAGACAGTGAAATACATTTTGGGGCCCTCTTACGGGCCCCAGGGGCCCCGCGACTCCCCCTCCCGCCATCCGGTTCCCGGCGGGAGAACCGCCAGGAACTGGATGGCGGGAGGGGGAGTCGGAATCCCCAAGCCGGCGCAGCAAGCTGCGCCGGCTTGGAGGATTCCTTGGGGGCAGCGGGAAACCGGCGGGAGACCGCCGGTTTCCCTTCTCTGACCGCGGCTAAGCCGCCGCGGTCAGAATGCCCCGCGGGGCACCGCCGGCCTGTCGGCAGTGCTCCCGCGTGCCGCGGCCCTGGCGGTTCTATACCGCCAGGGTCGTAATGAGGGCCAAAATGTCTCTTTGTCAGTACAGTGAGAGAGTGGAATTGTTGTACTTCCTCGGCATGGTAAGTAAACATATGTTTTGGAATCAATGTGCCAGACAACCATAAGAATTGTTTCATGGATTGACGTTAACATTTTTCAAAATCAATTGTGGCAATTAGTTTGGAGAGAACAAAGGGAAAATTGTATGTGCCATCCCTTCCAAAACACAGAGGTATGGGGATATGGATTTTTCAATGAAGTGATTGATACATCAGTTCGATGAGTGTTACAATTTTCTCACTATAAGATGAAAGATTTTAGGCTGCTCATTTGAGGCGAGAGTTGGCCCTATTTACTTTGCTGGGTCGAAACATCGATGATTTAGATTGAGCCTGGATTGGTTTTGGGGACCACCAAGGGGCAATAGTGAATAGGACACTCTACCCTCACGGAATGTGATACATATTCTGTTTGTTGTAGAATGGTCAATTGGCAGGCTCTGATGTACATAATTTGTGTATAATAAATAAGATTGATTTCTTTTAACTTTTTATTTTTCCTTTTCTTTTTCACAAGCACCTTTCTCATACACATTTTCTTTTGGTATTTTGAGCCAACAATTTTTTTTTAAAACTTTTGAATCCTAAGGCAAGAAATAAATTGTACACTTCTGTATGAATTGACTTTTGCATGTTATTTGAGACGATGAATGCTGGTTTGTGCTGCATGCATATGTTGCTATTTCCATGCTGATAAAATTCTCTTTTGTGTTTAAAGATATTTTTTTTTTCTGTTTGGACTACTGTAGTTATATATTATGTTATTCAACCATAGCACAAGTCTAGGAGTATAGCACACAATATTATTACTCTTGTGGTCACATAAAGATTTAGGGGGTCATTCCAACCTCGGCGGTAAAAGGCGCTTACCGCCGTTCAAAAGACCGCCATAACACCGTTGCGGCCGCGGTAAACCGCCACAGTCATTCTGACCCACAACACGCAAACCGCCAAAATACAGACATCCACAAAAGACCGCCACACCAAAGGCCAGCGAGAAACTGGCGATGACCAAACCTCCACCGTCACGCCAACAGAAATACGCCCACACTATCACGACACACGAATCCACGCGGCGATCTTTCAACCGCGGTATTCCATTGGCGGTACACACCGCCGCGCTCAAAATACACACACATCTCCAAAACACCGCCACATTGGTCAATTCAAAATACACACACCTGATACACATACACACACCACTCACACACACCCAATACAATATAAAATACACACCTACATCACCCACAAACCTCCTCTCCTAGAGATTCGTGAACACGCACCGAGAAAAGACATCCGAGCACCCAGACGCCCAATTCACTGTCACCCAGCAATATTTGCACGCACTTAAAACAACACAACAATACACATCACCACACTTAGCACCACACAATCCACCCTACACATCACCCACACCACCCCATGGCACCGCAAAGACATCCCAGGTTCTCTGATGATGAACTCAGGGTCATGGTGGAGGAAATTGTACGAGTAGAGCCACAGCTGTTCGGGACACAGGTGCAGCACACCACCATTGCCGGGAAGATGGAGCTATGGAGCAGAATAGTGGACAGGGTCAACGCTGTGGGACAGCACCCAAGAAATAGGGACGACATCAGGAAGAGGTGGAACGACCTACGGGGGAAGGTGCGTTCCATGGTATCCAGCCACCACCTCCTCCCCCAGAATTTACAACATGGGAGGAGCAGGTCTTGAACATCCTGCATCCTGAGGGCCTCGCAGGAGTAGGCGGAGGAATGGACTCTGGTAAGTCTCATCTTCACTACTTCATCCCCCCCACCCCACCTGCATGCCAACTCATACCCCCACCCTCACCCCCACCCCCATCACACCTACTCCTTGCAAATGTCTCACCATCACAACCCACCCATCCCAACACCTAGCCCTGCATGCGTCCACAAAGCATGGACACCCATCACCAAAGCATTCCCACTGCACATACACATACAACCCCCCCCCCCAAACCACCGTCACAACAGCCCCCACAAAGAAATGCCAGCACTGGGGTACACGGGCACCCACCCATTGCACGCTATGGCACACACAGAAGCAATAACCATACTTTTATACCCCTGCAGGACCCGAACGCCAGGTCACCGCGCAGGAGGGTCCACAAATGTCCACTCCACCCCCAGAAGAGGCCCACAGTGAGGACAGCAGCTCTGTCTCCCTGGATCTAGATGACCAGCCCGGTCCATCGGGGACCTCGGGACAGTCGGTTCCCCTCAGACAGCCACAGCAGACCTTCCCCCCTCTGGGAACACCAGCACAGCACCCACCCAGCGGGCCCATACCTCTGTCCCCAGGACACGTCAATCAGCGGTGTGTCCACCACTACAAGGAACCCAGGCTAACCCACCACCCCAACAACAACAGGGACCTGGGGGCAGTGGTAGTGGGCACACGGTCCAGGGGACAGAGGCCCAGGGGAACTGGGAGGGCTGCTGTGCGACAGGGGGGGGACAGGCCCAGGGAACCCACTCTCCACAAGGCCCTCTCCTCCATCAACGGAGCATACCACCACTCCCAGGAGACGATGGCGACGGTCCTGGCCAGGTTTCAGGAGATCCACCTTCTGCAGGAGCAACAGTATATGGGGTTCAGGGAGGAGCTAAGAAACATGAGTTCCGCCATGGGTACCATCGTAGTGGCCCTGAATCAGGTAGTCACCACATTGCGGGACACTGTGGCACCTCGAAGGGCCCCTGACACTAGCATGGACCAAGAACTGCCTACCACCTGCGCCGGCGCTAGTGGACAGAAGGCCCTGACACAAGACCAACAGGCCACCAGAACCCCACCCCCTGCAGAAGGAGAACCACCCCGCAAGCGGGCCCTGAGATCCAGGAAGAAGACAGAGTAAGATGTCAAGACCCCCGCCAGCAAAGGATACCGCCCTGATTGTCATCCCACTGTCCCACATTGTCACCCTGTCCAACCTTAAACTTCCCCTGCTCCACTTTCCACAGGCATTTGGACAATGCACCTGTGATACTGATAGTCTGGACTCTGCCATGGACAATCCTCCACCATCACCCCTCACCGATTTGCAACCACCCATCCAATTTAGAGCACTTGAATAAACACACTTATTGCAGAAAACAATCTGGAGTCTGGCTGTGATTTTGAACAAATGTATTAGACATGACCGTGCCAAAATGTTCATTCACATTGTGATGCCAACAAACCGCTGTCACACAGCTGTAGTCCATGGGGAAACAAAGCAGATGTCACGCAGTGGGGCCCACATCTCTGAAAACGGAAGGGAAAGTCACAACACAGTTACCATACACTGGGGGAAAAAGTCAGACAGTAGAGAGGTAGGAGTCTTTAAGTAAATGTAATATGCCGGTGTGTACTCTTACCTGTGTGTCATTGAAAATACTGCTGTATTACTGTGTTCCTGTGCTCTATGTCGTCCTCTTCGCCTTCCTCCTCTTCACTCTCCACAGGCTCCACAGCTGCTACAACACCACCATCTGGACCATCCTCCTGCAGAAAAGGCACCTGGCATCGCAAAGCCAGGTTGTGAAGCATACAGCAGGCCACGATGATCTGGCACACCTTCTTTGGTGAGTACATTAGGGATCCACCTGTCATATGGAGGCACCTGAACCTGGCCTTCAGGAGGCCAAAGGTTCGCTCGATCACCCTCCTAGTTCTCCCATGGGCCTCATTGTAGCGTTCCTCTGCCCTTGTCCTGGGATTCCTCACTGGGGTCAGTAGCCATGACAGGTTGGGGTAACCAGAGTCCCCTAATAGCCACACCCGGTGCCTCTGGAGTTGACCCATCACATACGGGATGCTGCTATTCCGCAGGATGTAGGCGTCATGCACTGACCCAGGGAACTTGGCATTAACATGGGAGATGTACTGGTCAGCCAAACAGACCATCTGTACATTCATGGAATGATAACTCTTCCGGTTCCTGTACACCTGTTCACTCCTGCTGGGGGGGACCAAAGCAACATGTGTCCCATCAATGGCACCAATGATGTTGGGAATATGTCCAAGGGCATAGAAATCACCCTTCACTGTAACCAAATCCCCCACCTCAGGGAAAATGATGTAGCTCCGCATGTGTTTGAGCAGGGCAGACAACACTCTGGACAACACCTTGGAAAACATGGGCTGGGACATCCCTGATGATATGGCCACTGTTGTTTGAAAAGACCCACTTGCTAAGAAATGGAGTACTGACAGCACCTGCACTAGAGGGGGGATCCCTGTGGGTTGGCGGATGGTTGACATCTGGTCTGGCTCCAGCTGGGCACACAGTTCCTGTATAGTGGCTCGGTCAAGCCTGTATGTCAGTATGACATGTCGTTCCTCCATTGTCGACAGGTCCACCAGCGGTCTGTACACGGGAAGATTCCTCCATCTCCTCGCATGTCCCAGCGGACGGTGCCTATGAAGGACAACAGCGAGCACAGAGTCAATCAACCCACAGGTACGTAACCACAGCTTGCACATAACACGATTCCCAATGCATTGAATGGCTTGTATGAGTGTTGATGCAAGGCCTAGGTATGTGTGACGCAGTAGAAATTAAGCCATGTGGGCCCTTGAAATGGCGGCTGCCTGACCTGTGAAGTGTGACAGTGGGATGTGAGGTCAATGCGCTGGCGTGGCACACCGTGGCGGTCGAAGACCGCGGCGCAAAGCTGCATTGGTTAACATTGAACCCTATGGGTTTCAGGAGCCAATGACGATGTGCGCGGGCGTGACTGCCATTTTCTATCTGCTTAATCACTCGATACCTGATCTTCCACAGTAGAGGACCTACACTGCAAGTGCTGCTGTGACCTCGGTCTGGAAGAGACAATGGCTCATGCGACTGGGGAAAGGGCCCCTGCCTTCACTGCGGAGGAGTTGGAGAAACTTGTGGATGGGGTCCTCCCCCAGTATGCGCTACTCTACGGTCCTCCAGACCAACAGGTAAGTACACAGGGACCATGCTTAGAGAGCAATGCCTGGGTTGAGTCGGGTGGATGAAAGATGGTGGGGAGGGGAGCGATTGAGGCATGCATCAAACGACAGATAAGAGCATGTGCCACATGGCAAGGGTGGGGATGGGGGGCCACTCACATGGAGCATGCAGAAGGTGATGACTATTTTTCTCTCCCTGTACATGTCACATAGGTCATCGCCCACCAGAAAGTCGCTATTTGGCGTGCCATCGCCAAGGACGTCCGGACCCTGGGGGTCCACAACAGACGGGGCACCCACTGCCGGAAGAGGTGGGAGGACATCCGACGCTGGAGCAGGACGACGGTGGAGGCTCAGCTGGGGATGGCCTCCCAACGTAGGAGGGGTGCCAGTCGTACTTTGACCCCCCTGATGTCCCGGATCCTGGCGGTGGCCTACCCCGATTTGGATGGGCGCGTGAGGACATCACAGCAGACACAAGGGGGTGAGTACAAACACATTCTGCTGACTTTGCGCGCAGTGGAGGTGTCTGAGTGGGGGAGGAGGTCTGTGGGTATCCCTAGGCCAGGGCGATTTCTGTAGGCTAGGCCCCTCTGTAAGGCATGGCCCTGTGCCCCCACCCCCCACCTCTGTAGGGTGCCAAGTACAGGTATCCATGGCCCTGTGTCATCTATGTGTGCAGTTGTCGTCCATAGGCTTGTAGGCCATGTCCCACGGATTGCGTAGTGGACCCCAAGTGCGCGGCGTAGTGCGGGGGCTTCTGTGTCTGTCCTCTCCGCCAACTGTGTTGCCAGTGCATGCACTCAACATGTCTTTATTTCTCCCCCCAACCCTTTTTTGTGGTCTTCCTGTTCATGTGTGCATTAGCATCATCAGGCGGAGGAGAAGTGGCATCGAAGCACGAGGGAGCTGCATCCCACATGGCCCTGGAGGGCCATGCAACGGAGTCCGAATACACCAGTGGGACGGAGGGCGAGGGGAGCTCCACAGCGGGGACTCGTGTTGATGTCAGTGACAGCGGCTCGTCCTCTGAAGGGAGCTCCCTTGTGGTGGCGGCAACATCCGTGCCCCCTGCAACAACAGGTACAGCTGCCACCCAGCGCACCAGCACCGCCCTCCCAGCAGCCCCTCAGCGTTTGCCCTGTGCCCGCTTACCCAGGAAGGTGGGCATCTCCTTCACCCCAGGTACCTCAGGCCCTGCCCCTGTCACCCCTGCTGCCCTCAGTGAGGAGTCATTGACCTCCTGAGGACCATCATTGTTGGGCAGTCTACCCTTTTGAATGCCATCCAGGGTGTAGAAAAGGAGGTGCACCAGAGTAATGCATACCTGGAGCGCATTCATTCGGGTCAGGCTGCCCATCAGCGATCGTTCAACGCTCTGGCCTCAGCACTGACGGCAGCAATTGTCCCTGTCTCTAGCCTCCCCCCTCCAACTTCCTCCACCCAGACCCAATCCCCTGTACCTCTGCCTATCCCAGACACACTATCAGACCAGCCTGCACACACCTCAACACCCAAGGGAAGCTCATCCAGACATAAGCACCACACATCACACAAGCATTCACACAAGCAACATCCTCATGCAGACATACCAACACCCACTGCCTCCACTGTGGCCCCCTCCTCCTCGTCTCCCTCCTCCCTCCCTGTGACGTCTCCACTCACACTTGCATGCACAACATCTTCAGCCACTACGTCCATCACCAGCACACCCACCAGAACACTCCGCACACGTGCAGTCACCACCCCCACTACCATTTACACGTCCCCTGTGTCCTCGCCCAGTGTGTCTGTCACCCCCTCTTCCAAACTACTCAAACGCAGGCAGCCACCCACCCAACAGCCATCCACCTCATGACAGCCTCCAGCCCAAGCACCTGCACCCAAAGACACCAGACTTCACACTCCTACAACCACATCCTCTTCCTCCACTCCCATACCCACTACACCTACCCGTCCCTCTCTTTCGAAATTGCTTTTCTTTTCCAAACTTGACCTCTTTCCAACAACTCCCCCACCCCGTCCATCTCATAAGACTCCAATCAGCACCTCAGCCACCACAAAACCGGTACCTGTAAAGACTGTTTGCCATGGACTGTGGAGTCCCCCACCCTCAAGGGCAGCCAGTTCAGCTAGGAGCCAAGGCACGGCCAGTCCACCCCCGGAAAAGCATCCGAAGATTGCCAGTGCCCGGCGTGAGAGGCCAAAGACAGCAGGGACCAAAATCCCTACCATGGCTCTGGCAGGAAGTCGGGAGCCACCTGGCACACCGCCAAAGGTGGGAAAGGGCCACAGGCGAACAGGGAAGGGTGGGAAGCGCAGCACGCCCGACAAGTCCGGCAGCAGGCCAGCTGGCCAGGAGTGCCCCACCAGCCCCATCCCAGGTGTGCAGGAGGACACCCACAGGCCCGGTACTGCAGCCCAGGAGGGCCCTGCAAGCCACGTCCCAGGTGGGCAGGAGGACACCAACAGGCCCGGTACTGCAGCCCAGGAGGGCCCCGCAAGCCACGTCCCAGGTGTGCAGGAGGACACCCACAGGCCCGGTACTGCAGCCCAGGAGGGCCCCGCAAGCCACGTCCCAGGTGGGCAGGAGGACACCCACAGGCCCGGTACTGCAGCCCAGGAGGGCCCCTCAAGCCACCAGACAGATGTGCAGGAAGGCCCCGCCAGCCAC
Source organism: Pleurodeles waltl (assembly GCF_031143425.1). Lineage (NCBI taxonomy): Eukaryota > Metazoa > Chordata > Amphibia > Caudata > Salamandridae > Pleurodeles > Pleurodeles waltl. The sequence goes on along the minus strand of NC_090449.1, from coordinate 767,467,532 downwards.
ATGTCAGGTGGCGAGTGACATCCATGCCATGGCCGGATCCGCTGACCTGGACACTCATCTCAAGCACCGCTGAACTGGGCCCTTCATCTCAAGCACCGCTGAACTGGGCCCTTCATCTCAAGCACCGCTGAACAGGGCACCGCCGTCTCAAGCACCGCTGAACAGGGCACCGGCGTCTCAAGCACCGCTGAACTGGGCCCTTCATCTCAAGCACCGCTGAACTGGGCACCGCCGTCTCAAGCACCGCTGAACTGGGCACTGCCGTCTCAAGCACCGCTGAACTGGGCACCGCCGTCTCAAGCACCGCTGAACTGGGCACCGCCGTCTCAAGCACCACTGAACTGGGCCCTTCATCTCAAGCACTGCTGAACTGGGCACCGCCGTCTCAAGCACCACTGAACAGGGCACCGCCATCTCAAGCACCGCTGAACAGGACACCGCCGTCTCAAGCACCGCTGAACTGGGCCCTTCATCTCAAGCACCGCTGAACAGGGCACCGCCGTCTCAAGCACCGCTGAACAGGGCACCGCCGTCTCAAGGACCGCTGAACTGGGCCCTTCATCTCAAGCACCGCTGAACTGGGCACCGCCGTCTCAAGCACCGCTGGCCCATTGGCAGATGGGGCAAGCCCTCATCTGTGTCGGGCAGGGCTGCACGAAGCACTCTGGGCACCAAGCCCCCTCCAGAACCAGTGGAGACTGTCATCCACTTGTGAGACTGTGGCTTTGCACTCCCCAGGATGTAACAGTGGGCAAACCACCCACTGTAGAGACTTGAGAGACTGTGGCTTTGCACTCCCCAGGATGGTAAAGTGGGCAAACCACCCACTGTCGAGACTTGAGAGACTGTGGCTTTGCACTCCCCAGGATTGAACAGTGGGCAAACCACCCACTGAAAAGACTTGAGAGACTGTGGCTTTGCACTCCCCAGGATGGAACAGTGGGCAAACCACCCACTGTAGAGACTTGAGAGACTGTGGCTTTGCACTCCCCAGGAAGTAACAGTGGGCAAGCCACCCACTGTAGAGACTTGAGAGACTGTGGCTTTGCACTCCCCAGGATGGTAAAGTGGGCAAGCCACCCACTGTAGAGACTTGAGAGACTGTGGCTTTGCACTCCCCAGGATGGAATAGTGGCCATGGAGGCCCCTTGTGGATCTGGCGTCGTGGACTCATCTGGCTGAGGTGACCCCCCTTCCCTTCCCCCTGAGGTGCCTGTAGTTTTGCTATCTGATGCCCCTGCAGTGTTCTCTCCATTGGTGTCAGGTATCTTGTGTGGGCTTTGCCCATGTAATTTGGGCCCTGTGGTCCACGGACAATCCCTGCAAAAATTATCGGACTTTTAATATTTCTGTATATAATAGTTTTAGATGTGTGATATATTTATAAGCCAGTGATACAATATATTCGACTGTTTATGATCATTTCCTTTTGTCTTTGCATTCTTCCGGGGGTTTTGGGGGGTGTAACTGTGATGTATTGCTATGCATTGATGTGTGTGTTGTAGTGGGTGGGTGGGGGTGGGTGTGTTGCGTATGTGTTTGCCCGTAATATTTTCTCCTCCCCCCTCCCCGTGTCGTAGGTGCAGTACTCACCGTTGTCTTCTGCGCCGGCATTCGTGCTCCTGGTAGAGGAGCAGGAAGACAATAGCTGGGAGGATGTGGAGTTCGGGTTCCATGCTGTCCAGATTCCTCGTGGGGTGTATGGAGGTGAGCGTTTCCCGTTTGAAATGTCTGTTTCCGCCGTGTTTTTATCGGCGGGGCTACCGCCCCGGAAAACGTGGCGGATTGGTGGGTTGTGATAGGGTGGGCGGTACATTGTCTCCCGCCTGTCTGTTGCCGGTGACCGCCGCGCTGTTTGTTTGTCCCGCCGTGGCGGTCGGAGTGTTGAAGTGGCGGTCTCTGTTGGCGGTTTCGGCCAGGGTCGGAATTCAATTTTTTAAACCGCCAGCCTGTTTGCGGGTTAGCCGCCGCTTTAACACCGACCGCCAGGGTTGGAATGACCTCCTTAATGTGGATCCTTCCTTATGTGGCGTACCATTTATAAGTTGAACAAAATGGAGTTTGGAAATGTAGGCTAAAAATAGTTTGGTATTGGGAAATCCAGACCATCAACACATTGTTTTAATCCACCCCCATCCCCAAGATTCTTTCCTTAAATCTAGGGTAGTAACGAAGAATACTGAACAAAAGATTCATTTTAATGTGAACGTTTATGTGGCTATTCAGTGGAAGTCCCCTCATTTAAAGACATTGTGCATGATGATTACACTGCCTTCGCTAATGTCAATGTGTGGTTTTAGAACAAGAAGTAATATTGAAGCAAGGCCAAAGGACCATTTAGGGCTCAGGGATAACAAGTTATCTGCCAAAACTGGATTCTGGCCATCCAGTATCAATGGGAATGCCACTGTGGGAGCCTGCATGTTGACCAACATGTTTTCACAAAGGCTACCATGTTAAGAAGTTCCATTTGGATGCCAGTCACACATTTTGTCTGTCTGAGAGTGCGTGGATGCACGTCAGATGCATGCACATCTTAGTCAGTTGGGAAAATCATGTAACAGAGCTTTCAGAGTGCTAGTGAGACACATATTACTGGTTACTGAGCAAACAGGCAGCGTTTTTGGTTTTTGAGCTCAACAGTGGTGGATGACTTAGTGATAACTATGTACCTTAGCTGTGTCAGCTGCGTCCCTGTGTGGCCACCTATCTTATCTGCAGACTTGAGGTAGATCTTTTCAAATAGGAAATGTAGGTCCTGTCAGTCCTGTTACTTACTACAAGTCATCCTCACTGTGTCATATGCTGCAGTAAGAATCCCTACTCTAAACTGAGAATTGGTTTTAACCATTGTAGCAATATAAAGAAAAGTACTAACATGGTTTAGTTTCCATGATTTGTAACAAAATAACAGATGAAAAATAATATAAGTGCATATTTCCTGTGTGGAACTCTATCCCACAAATGCAAAATAGCCAATCTTACTTTGAGGTACATGTTCTTTTTAAACTGACTTTATCCTTCAACAAGAGTAATTTTCCATGAAACAGTCACCTTATATGTCAAGATACTGTGAGGCAAAGCTAGCAGTATTCATATCTACTGAGAGTGGTTTTTAGCATCCATTGTATTCCTGAACACACTCAACCACCTCTTCTCTAATGGTGTCAGTGGCCTCCCAAATACTATATATCAATCTCAGCCAGTATGCTTTAATAATGGATAACCAGTAAAGAGAAAAGGCTCTCTCTATACTCAGGAGATCTTTTATTTAATCGTTCATAGAAGTGAACACCATTTTTCTATACTGGAGTCCAAAATAAAACACAAGCCATGTGCAGAATATTAGTAATTGAATTACTATTTAGCTCTCTTCTTATTGGTATTATAATTTAGTGACTGTGGTTACTGACTAAAAAAAAAATCTGTTCATGTTAGTTCTGCAATGTTCATGTTAGTTCTGCTGCATTGCTACACTGTCATACTTAACTCTCCAATATGGCTGCAGGTATGACCTTTTGACTGCATGGTTTTACTATAGCATGGTATCCACCAAAGTTGTACAGAATTTGTACATTGCATTGCATCTTCAAATCAAGTTGGGCTTTTGAGACCTGTAGACTTTAATCCGAACTGTTTACATTATATTTCGAAGTAATCAAGCTGTCTCTTTTTGTCTTACAGTCTGCTTTCAACTTAATACTTGTGAACAAATGGCAGACGTTTACTGAAAACCATTCCTATTCAGAACGATTAATATGATTTTAATGCAATGCTTTTAAAGTACTGAAACGTTCCAAGTGGAGACAATCAAATAGTAGAACAGTTATAAGCCTTTGTTCAACCCCTCAAACATCTCAACCTAGTCTCCTATGGTACCTTTTCAGTTAACGTGTTAAGGTGATTGAAGAGGTCAGAATGAGGGTGCACTCCTGCCTAACCCTCCGTTTTATCTGGATGTTATTCGTGGTTGTGGCACTGGGTAGTGTGGGCCTATTACAAAATGTGAACAATCCTTAATTAGACCATCAAATTGCACACCCAAGCACCCGCTTGCAAGCTAGTTGGTGATAGGGGAGTTCTAACAAGAAGTTTGCCTTCTGTTGCCCCAGAGATATTTAGAAATATGCGTGGTCTTGTTTTCAGGGTTTTTGGGTGATCCATTACACTTGAGGTTGCTTCCTGGCCGGGCAGTTTTTGAATTCAATTTCATTTGACTGGATTGAAAGGGTGCATTGTCTTTTCGTGTTTAAAAACTACGCCATTTTTGCTGTGGTTGCACTCAGGTGCCTGGGCACATGGTTTGACTGATAATCCTTAGGTTAGTAATACAGAATGCAGCTTTGTAGTGCTTGTTGAAGTTAGCACATGATTTGATCTTGATTGTTGCTGTTTCTTCAATCAGAGAAGCAATCTTCACGGGGAGTTTGGTGTACTCTTGCCATGATAGTCAAATAATCATTCATGTGGGTTGATTCTGGGTTTTTTGCAACTCGGGACTCAGCTTTCAAGAAATAGTAGCTTCAGTACAAGGCAGTTCATTACATCATTTAGTTTTTAAATCAATATTATTATGTTGAATGTACTCAACATTAGGTTTTTAAATACATGTGATGTCTCGGATGGAATGAAATTATCACACACTGGAAGGGGCAGCATTGATAGTCTGATTAAATCCCCAGCTTGTGTGAAAATAAACCTAACACAGACTTTCGCTATGCTTTTATGCACAAATGTTGAAGAAACCCCAGCAGCCACCATAGTTGTGAAGTATGTCATTTACGTGTGACGGCCTGAAACAGGTGTGTGGGATCCTTCTGAGGCTCTGGGGCAGGCCGGGAAGCACTGGTGAGCTCTGATTAATTTTGTTCTCCTTTGACCATGCACCCCAGGATCCTTTTGCCATACTGCTGATCTATTCAGAGAAATGCAGATTGCTGGGGAAAAAGGAATCGGATAAAATCCTTGTGTTGTACTGACCCCCTTATATATTCTCAATAGAGCCCCCACAAGTCCCAAACAAAGCTCAGTTGCTGGTAGGCACCATGGTGTGGAAACCATTCTGTTACTGTAGGTCGGTCCTCCCTTTTTACTGACTTGTGCTCTGCTGAAGGTACTTTCAACAGGCTTCATTTGAAAATTAGAAAAGGGTAGTTCGGGGAAGTTGGCTTAGTTGAATGCAGTAGAAAGAAGCAAAGCTTCACAAGGGCATTGGTTATTCCTCAGTACCTTTTCATAAAATCCTACTGTGTTTCTATGTGAAAGGCTCTAAAGTGGTGGCCAAGGCTCACCTTGATCGGTGGTCAGTGCAATTCAGCAAATTATTTATGCAAGTATGACCATTTGGTTCTTATGCATATTACATTGAGCAATTTGATTGGGAGCAATGTTTCAAACATTGTTGTGGTGAAAGTAAAACCATATTCTCATGCAAGGTGCAAATGAGATTCAAAATAATCAGCAGTGGCCAATTTTGGCTGTACGTATTTCGTTTAAAAAACAGGAGCCAAAATATTCCTCATTAACATATTTCTGTTATACGATTGGGCACTGCGGTGCTTCCCACTGTGCACAATTTATGCAACTGAATTGCATTAGGTATACATGCATAACATTATTGCTTTTGAGCACGGTACTCCTTCGGAGGTTCTCAGTAAGAAACAATTTTCTGCTTCTGAGGTTGTTGGCAAGAAACAATTGTCTACTTCCTTTTTATATTCTTCAGCTGTGCCATCTGTAGGGAAAATGTCAGCTGTCGAGATAGACCAGCAAACAGCACAGCCTGCTTTGTGGAGGAGCAGTTATCACTACAATGCAGCCTTTTTCTGTGAGTCCCTGGAGTTTGCTCCATCCACTGGCAGAGATAGTTGAAGAATGGAAAGCTATGTTCCCTCTGCCCAGATCAAGTCTACCGGTGTCAGTGGCAAAAAAAAGTGCTGACATTTAGTTTATATTACATCACCTCTCTTTGATATCACAAGGCTTTGTGTGGTTGGCGTACAACATATGTGAAATTCTGATGAGCCCCTGCAGAAGAATTACTTGAATGAAGTGTAATTTAACATTTCTGGGTCTGGAACATTAACTCCAAATAATCAATATAATTACTGCACAGAAATGTTCACTCTGTTCAAATTACTCAAGTAGATAATGTGGAGGCAGTTGTATGCCTACATTAAAGAGAAAAAAAACTATACAAATGCTTAAACACAAGGAAGTCAAGAGTATTGAGGGATAATTTGTCAGCCAACCAGATAATGTGCTGCGAGCACCCGGCCATATTTTAGAATTAGAGTATTATGCCAAAAACAACTGACCTGCCAAAATATTATGGACAAAACATTATATATATATATATATGTATATATATATATATATATCTGTTTGGCAAATAATATAAGCATTTATGAATAACGCCCTGGAGGGCAGCACAGCTCTGTGACTGATACCGCACTCAACTCTGTCAGTACAAACACCTTCTTTTATACTTTTTTGATGCCTTGAATGTGTTTTATCACCTATCATGCATTGTAACTATATACATATATATATATATATATATATATTTATATATATATATATATATATATATATATATATATATATTATTTATAATGTTCAGCCCACAGGTTGCATAAACAGCATAATTATGAGTGAGAACAAGGTGAGACCAAATCTCTAGAGAAGTCACCTCTGTGTCCAGACTAATAGAAATTATGAGATTTACAGCATAAATTGTATTTATCAGTATCCTTTTAACTTCTGTCTTGAAAGAGGTCCTTGATGGATTCAGTCTGAATTTAAAGGGTAGAGAGTTTCAAATTCTAGGAGCAAGACCTGAGAAGGCTTGGTTTTATGTTTTCTTTTTATATAATTTTGGTGGTTTCAAAAGAAAGGTACTAATGCCTCTGGATAATCTCAAACCACAAGATACCCCTATTTTATATGCAAGACATTTTGGGGTATTGAAGTGTAAGGCTTTATCGGTCATGCAGGCAATTTTTAAATATATCCTCCCCTGATACGGGAGCCAGTTTAGTGATTTCAGATCAGGCGTAATGTGGTTGTTTCTTTTTGATCCTGTCATGAGCCTAGCAGCAGAGTTAAGAGAGGCCCCAAGTGGTGCCAGCTTAGATCTGAGAAGACTGCTGAGAGTTTCACATCGATAGCCCAGCCCTAGGGATCACTAGAGCATGGACAGCTGACTTGAGGTCATCAGTTGGAAGGAATGGTTCTAGTTTTTTTAGGATATTCATGTAGAAGTTCACTCATTTGGTGGCAGCGCTGATGTGCTCCTGCATGTTCAAGTTCTTCTCAAGTGTTATTCCCAGTGATGTTGTTGAATCAATAAAAGTGAAGTACGCAGTTAAGAGCTGCTAGCTGTTTCGTCCATCCTGCAATGTCCAGTGAGTGATTGGGTTGGGCAATTAAGAGGAATTCCATTTTAAGAGGATTAAGTTTGAGGTGGTTATAAGTTAGCCGGTTTGGAGTTTTTGTAAGGTTGTGTTGAGAGATCTAATATCAACAGAGGAGGAGAATTTCGGGTACAATTGGGTGTCATCAAGGTACATGTAATAGTGAATGTTAGAGAACTTCAACAATTTCGTTAGAGGTTTCATGAACAGATTGAAGAGAGTGTGTGAGAGAGTGGACCACTGTGGGACTCCTAATGTGACCATTGTGGTGTTAGATAAGGAACTATTTAGCCTGAATCATTGAATTCTGTTGTGGAGAAAAGAAGTCAACCAGTTAATGATGGCACCCAATAGACCCATCCTACATTCAAGTCGTTCTAGGAGGCTATATTTATTCTGATCCAACAATTTTAGAGCATCATCAACTATGTGTGTGAGTGCCGAATCAGTGCTGTGTCCCTGATGGAAACCTGATTGGAAGTGGTCTAGGAGGTTGAATTGTACAATGTGTTTTCAAAGTAGTGTATGAACACATTTCTCAAGGAGGTTTGCCAGTGTCGGAATGTTAGAGATTGGGCAGATTGTTTGGGTCTGATTGATCCACCGTGTTTTTTTTTTTTTTAATGGGGGTAACCTGCCCCACTTTAAGGCAGTCAGGGATCAATTCTTGAAGTAGTGATGCATTAACAATCTTGGTCCAAAGAGGGAGTAAGGACATTTTGATCTTACTGAAGATATCGGATGGAAGAGGGTCACTAAAGTGGTTTCAAGGTTTTAGTGTTGTAAGGATTTTGAGAATGGCGCTTTAATCAAAGGTTTTGAATATGTTCCGTGAGGCATTGTTTTTGGGGGTGTCCAATGAGTGCCCTGGTGGCTCACCGAACAGGATCTGATATGAGGTGTAATAAGCAGGTGCTCCCTAGATGACTGCAAATCGGTTTCAATATTTCATGTCTTTTCCATGAAGAAGGAGGCAAACTCCTTGAAGTTTGGATGTGAATTAGACCCAGTCAGGAAGAGTTTGGTTGCTGTTTTATTTGCCTTATAGTGTTACATTAGTCCTCATGTTTCTTTAAATATCTTAATATGCTTTTAAGTAATATGCATGTGCGGGGCTGTCATGGTGACGGTTATTGCCCGGTGAAACAGATTCTTCGCATAACAGCTGACCTGGAGGTCATCCGTGGCCTTTGCTCCTTCCCTGACTTCATGGGTTATATTTTTGCAACGTGTGTTATTGAAACTAGATCGCATTAAACAGAAACCATTCAAACGATACAGCACTGGATTCTTTATTTCGTTGTAGTAAGAATACTACATTATTTGGCGACGAGAACGGGATTATTTCCTAAATGCTGTTTTGATGCACATCTGTAACACGCAGTCTTTCTGTCATTGCATGTAAGGAGTTTTGTTTTACTATTATCCTGTTGCCAAGTCTTAGTTGATACAGCACAAACTGAATCTGGACTAAGGTCAGTGCCTGTTATGGCCTTACTGGGTAAGGATGAACGTTCTATTCCTTTGGAAAGAGTTTTGCTTAAGGTGGGATTCCTACAAGCAAGAAGTCTTTCCTTCACATTCTTACTAAAGCAGTTAAAGACAAACTGATCTTTCAAACAAGTATCCAAATGTTCTCCAAAGTTGTATTTGGAAACCAGAATATGCAGATTTGAGACGTTCTCCTCAATAGATTCGTCGGCTAACTGTTTGTTTTGCGTTTAAAAAAACTGTGACATTCAATCATAATATTTGGTTCCTCAGCAAATCTTTTTTCAAGTCTTTTAATTGCCTCTATATACACGATACATTGGTCTTCTTGACCTGGAGGTAGCTCACACCTTGGTAGATTATCAAATATTTCTTGTCCAGCATTTCCCAACAAGCCAAATAACAGTGCTTTCTTCCTTTCATATGAATAGTCCTTTCCATTAATAGCCACTAGAAAGTTTTCAAAAGCCCTAAACCATTGCGACCATTTGATTAATGGTTTTCCATGACACTGTAAGAAAGGATTCACTTGCACAGGATGTACCTGATTGGTCATTGTATAAATATGGTGACTGTTCTAATATATATGTATTTAAAAACAAAGTCAAAATACAATAATAGAATTATTAATCAAATACATTTTCTCACTTGAATTTCAATTCCAGTGAAAGTCTGGCAGAAAACACCTTAATATAGGCTTCAAAGTCGTGTTTGTTGGATAAATTCAGAAGAACTTTAAATGCACAAAAATTGCATCAAATAACGCTTTACGGGCACTCTTCCTAGTTCTGTCGCCCCATAAAGCATTGTGTGCTGCATCCCATAATCCTACACTTTACTTTGTAAGCGTGTGTCGTGTAATTGGAGAAATCACAACAATCGACACATGCGTGAATGAGCTTGAGCAATGCAAATATGTCGTTGAAAAGTATTGTTAGAAATGGGGTTTCTGGTTGGCTAGGGTATGCACCTAAGCCAGGCAGAATCCACCCCCTCTAGTCAGGGTGAGAGAGTTACACACCCAAGATAACCTTGCTCACCCCCTTGGTAGCTTGGCATGAGCAGTCAGGCCTATCCTAGAGGCAATGTGTAGAGCATTTGCACAACACACACAACACACATGCCACAATATCCCCATCACAAAGGAAACCCAACACCAAGTTATATAAAAATAAACTGTATTGGACACAACATTATTAGACCAAACACAACATGTCAGTTATACTTGTCACTTTATGCACTTGTCATAAAAGTATCATAAATGCCCATACCAGGAACATTAGAAGACATATTGCAAGTCACAGGACAGGTTGGCATGCAATGCCCATAAAAGGAACATTAGCAAATATATAGCACATCATAAAGAGAACAGGTTAGCATGGATGCCCATAACAAGGAACATATGCAAGCATTTGGCACATCATAAAAATGCCCAAACCGGCACGTTTCCTGTGAAAGGGTACCTGTCTTCTTATGTAGTAGCCACCAGCACTCCTCTGTGCCAAAAGTGGGCTGCTTTGGTGATTGGGGGGATGGGCAGCATGCACCCCCTCCACATTTTATAATGGGGCCCCTCCTGGGACCCTCAATCTCTGAGCCCCCCCCCGGGCCACAATGGGCCCTCCCAGGGGTGGGGGGCAAATCCAGAACCCCGACGAGGGGCAAAAGGAAGGGACCTTATGGTGCGGGGGACCTCCGGTGAGGCTTTCACCCCACTCGTGACCTCCCAAGATAAATAAGGGGCCTGGTGGGGCAGGGAGCCTCTGATGATGCTTCCTTCCTCGCCCGTCCTCAGGAAACAACTGCAGGGCCCGGTGGGGAGCCTCCATTGAAGCTTCCTTCCCCGCCCGTCTTGTCAACACTAACTCGCCTACACCCGATCTGGTGCGCAAGTGTAGGGCCGTCAGCCCTGGTTGCAGTGGTGATTCGTCTGGAGTGAGGGCCTTCTGGTGCCCCGGGGGTGCTACTTGGAGCCCGCTTCACCCCAGGGGCACCGCTAGGAGTACGCTCGCTCCAGATGTTGACTCTTCATGTCCCGGGGGCACCAAACAGCAAGATTCACTTGCGCTTCAGGAGAACAGCCCACCTGGGCTGCGGCAGTGAAATTGGCATGGCAACGGGCTTCCAAACCATGAAACAAATAAAAAGAAAGCGCTCACCAGGTGCTGGGGCAGGTTGCCAGAGGAGACGCTCACAAGGCACTATGCAGGTCAGTTGCAGGGGTCAGGGGCCACAGCACCCAGCCCCTTGAAAACACAAGGATGGAGCACGGGGTGGCAGGGCCCAGGAGCAGGCCAGCACAAAGGGATGCAGACAGTGGAAGTTCCTTCAAGAGACCTAGCAGGTCACAGGTCAGCACAGTAGCAGCTGTCCAAGGCGGTTTCTGGTGAGGTCCTCCAGCAGCATTCTGTGTCCAGTTACAAGCATGTCAAAGCCCAGAGTGCCTCTAAATTGTGGGGAAAAATGCCCTGTACTTATACTCAGTTTTGCAAAGGTTTAACGAAGAGGGGGAGAGGAGGTTCCAACCAGTTACAACTGGTTCTGGGAGTGCCCTCTCTCTCCTCCAGCACAGACTCCAAACATCAGTTGCGGGTAAACAAGCCCTTTGTGTGAGGCCAAGGTACAGCCTTTACAGATGCAAGTGTGCCCCGCCTCCCCTTCTCTCAGCCCAGGAAGACCATTCATAATGTAGATGAACCTCTGTGACAGCTCCACACTCCCTGTGTACAGGCTGTCTGAAAAGTATGCCCAGAGCCCAACTGTCCCTCTGTCCAGATGTGGATTGGAGTCAAGCTGCAAACACCAGAGTTAAAAGCACAGAGAAATGCTCACTTTCTAGAAGTGGCATTTCTGTAATGATAATAAAACATTTAGATGCCATGTCCCGGTCCCTGTGGCAGTAAACTGCGCATGCAGGCCCTGCGCTAGCAGGTCTGAGATGGGTTGGTACGGCTACTTCTGTGGGTGGCTCCAGCAGCGCTGCAGGCCCACTAGTAGCATTCAATCTGCAGGCCCTGAGTATAGAGATACTACTGTACAAGGGACTTACAGGTAAATTAAATAGGCCAATTAGTTATAAGCCAATCATACCAACTTTAGAAGGGAGAGCACCTGCACTTTAGCACTGATCAGCAGTGGTAAAATGCTCAGAGTCCTATAGCCAACACAAGAGGTCAGAAAAAATAGGAGGAAGAAGGCAAAATGTCTGGGGATGAACGTGCAAAAAGGGCCAGGTCCAACAGGTATTGAAAAATAAATAAAGTAGGCTGCTTAAATAAATTAATGTGGAAAGATCCAAAATCCAAATCCTGTATTAAAGTTGAGCTGCATCCTTAAAAGTTACAGCATCTGAATTACCTGAAGAAAATATTTGTGCTTCGGTGTGTCCTTGACAAAAGTAAATATTTCCTGCATCACCAAATAATACAGCACTGGATTCTTTCATCGTAGTAAGGATACTACAGTTGCCTGTTGGATCGTAGCTTGACAAGCTCAAACAATGTTTTGGATGATTTCTAGCTTTATCTAATTGGTTTCTAAAGAAATTTACTTTAGAACTTCTGATATGTTTGTTATAGATGTTCCTCTGAGATCTCAGTTGTTTAAGGTGTTCTAATGATTGTGAGAGTGGTCACGATCATTCAGCAAGTCTGAGCTTACATCTTTCAGAATTTAAGCCATCATTGAACCATAGTTTGGATTCTCTGGTGGACATTCTTTTTAGCTGAAGAGGTGCTGAGTCAAGAATGGAGTTGTTGTAATGATAAGTGAGCGCATGGACACCTGTCATACTCACGGGAGGTGTCAGGGCATTACTGCTGAGGGATTTCAGATCATTTTTGTTGTGCATGCTCCTTTTCCAGTGTTTGATTTTCTTTAGATGAGGCTTTTTTGTCTTTTCTAGTTCTATTATGCAGAAGGTGATGCAGTTATGATCTGTCCGGTCACAAGGGATGATAGATTCCATTTGGATGGTATTACGTTTGGCAGTGATAAGTTCCAAAGTCGAACATAAGTTGTAGGTAGGACTATCGCAGAATTGAATCAGGTTGGGGTCTTCCAGGAAGTTTTTAAGGCTTTTAAAAGCAGGGCCATAGGGATCATTCCAGTGGAGGTTGAAATCTCTGAGGAAGATCTGGGTGCAATGATGTCCAGTGTTGGTTGAGATCGTTTCCATGATTTGTTCTGTGAATGTGGTGTTATCTCCTGGTGGGTGGTGGAACGTATGCAAATTGCATAATGTACTTTTGTTGCTTTAAATAGCAACACATGAGTATTCGCATAAGGATAAGGCAATGGTATGAGACTGTTTCACTGAGAAATTATTACGATGTACACAAGCAATACCACCACCTGGTCTGCTGGATCTATCTAGTCTTAGGATGTCTTGGTTAGGTAGAACTGGTAAGTCAAGTATAGGTGTGGAGGAGTCATTTGGCCATGTTTCGGTCAAGATAAAAAGGTCAAGCTGATGCTCAAGGATGATGTACGCAAGGTTCGCCACATGTTTCACTGCTGACCTGCAGTTGAGTAGCATGCATTTCAAGAATGGTTTAGTATCACACTAAGTATATTGAGTGATGGGCAGTTTCTTAAGGTTAGATAAGTTTACAGCTCTTTGATTGGTTATCGGTTCTCTCTGTGGGTTTGTAAGAATAGTTTGAGTTAGATCCAAATCGACTTTGTTACCGGAATCGATGGAATCATATAAAAATAGGGTTGAGTGAATGTCACTATCAGAGAAAAGATTATCTAGTGTGAAGCGTTGAGTTTGTGACTTTGGGTAAGGTATTGTTCTCCATCTCATTTGGGAGGGTGCATAAAATTATAATGTCACATTAGCTGTGAGGTGAGATGGTACTTTAGTTCGATAATCATTACCCAGGCCATGGATGTGACTATTCCTCACAGGAGGTTTGTTGTGCCATCTGTTGTTCACCAATTCTGAGGTGGTGCTTAATAGACTTCTTAGATCTGTCTTCAGTAGCTGTAGGCAATGGCTGATTCTTTCCAGTCTGGAATCCACAGAAGAATGAGCACAGGTGATCATCTTTTGCATCAGAGAGCCATGAAGTAGGGGGTGCTCAAGACATTGGAGTTAGCATGCTGTTGGCCTAGGAGAGTCAGCAGGGTGGAAGTTGAATTGACAGTAGAGTGGGGTGTGACGGGGGAGGTGTAAAGTATGTGAACTGGTGAGGTGGGGATGCTGGTGTAATATGTTGGATGACTCAGTCGGGGTGCCATGACCACAATTGAAGTGTTCCTGAGGGAGTATTTAACTGTTGAAGGGGTCATCGGGTTGATATGATTATTTCCATGGTTGTGTACCTCTGTGATCACTGGTCTTATTCTTGAGCTGTAGTAAGGCTGTGTTCTAGTGTGTAAGTTCATGGAAGTAGACCTCAATTCAGAAGTTGGTGATATTGATTTGGTGCAGACTGTGTTGCATGCCATAGAACAGAAAGTTATTAGAGGACACTTCTGTGGGCTCCTGTGGGACTACTGGGGAATCAAGACAACCTTGTGAGGTGGCATGTTCGATACTGGTTAAAGAGTTTTTGATGATAGAGAAGATTTAATCAAAAGTGGCAAGGTTGTGGTTTGAGGATTGGATGAGGATGATCCGGTTATTATATAGTGAGATGGTTGCATCTGCTCTTCAAGAGAGTGGGAAAGCAACTGCGAGTCTGAGCCCATGAGGGATTATGCTGGAAGTAGTGATCAGGAGCTGAGAAAACAAGGCTTCCTCCAATGTGCTTTTCTTTTGGTGTAGAAGATCACTTATTTTAGCTCTTTTTTGTGCAGTAGTAAAGGTCAGAGTTTGGAATTTCTGGGTAGGATTTGAAAATATTTTGTTTTGAGTTCTTGGAAGTGTTCTTAGGTTGGGAGGAAATATAATTCCAAAGGAACTGAAGCCTACCTACTCCAAAATATTGGCGGGCGCTTTTAGGGGGATAGACTCCATGACTGAGAGAATAAATTGCAACCAACTGAAAGGAAGGGGTCAGGAGGTGTTTTTTTTCCTTTTTAGTCCTAATGGGGCACATACTCCTTTAACCCAAAGCTAGAAGTAACAGGAGTTATAAACATATAGTCGCAAACAGACGTGATGGGGGTGAGGTGGAAGTAGATCAAACCAGAGATAAGTAGCAAATGGAGGACAAATCATATGTGAACTTTTCAGATAAGGAGGAAGAAGCATAAAATAAGAAAGGATCCCACTCTAACCACTACAAGATGGCATCTCCAATCAGCAGATGATTGAGGGGACCCTACTTAGGCGTTGAATCCATTCTCATTGTAATCAAGACGATATGATAACAGTCCTGCTTCAATTTCCATGCAAGGATGGAAGGGGAACCATCTTGTGAGAGAGCTCTCATATCATGAAAAGGAGATATATACAAAATGGATGGAAATCCTCACCAATGTAATCTCCTAGATTAAAAAAAGTCCCAAACCATTGAAAAGCGACAAGGATCATGCCATTACTATTGCTTGTGTGCCGCTGGAGTCACCAGAAGCACTATTTCAGCAATGCGGTAGGGAACAGATTGTAGGCAGCCTCAGGGAAGGTCTGTGGAGCTCAGTCGATACGTGCAGCAAAGTACGAGCACAGGCCAGCTTTCTGATGCAGGAAACTCAGCTCCACGCAGCAACCTGAAATCTGAAATTCACCTTCCCCACAACTAATCCAGATCAGAGAAGGACATGGTACAAAGATGAGAGAAAAGCAGAGCATGCCCAGCTAGGCGCACTCACCCCTGTCAGTCGGGAAAACTTCTTATATATATTTTTTATATATATATAGATATATATAGATATATATACATATATTCACTGAAAAAATCCAAAGTTTAAAGTAATGTCGTCAGTGATGTAATCAGTGATATGATTTGAGATGCCATCAGTGATGTCATAAAGGATGTCATAGAACATGTGATGGGTGATGTAATTTTGTGAGCTGATAAGCAGTGCATGGCAGGGGTGCAAAGTATAGTTAGTGCTGCTAACTATAACTGCTGAAATTCTGTATTGTTTTATTTCAAAATGTTAATGTTGTGACTGGGAAATTCACCAGCTATAATGTCACTTTAACCAATGTTTTTCTGTGCATTTCTAAGGTTTTATTAAATAAATAAAACATATTTTAATTGCACCTCACTATAACAATAGATTAACCTTTGTTTTTTCAGTGAATTTCTAGGATTTATTTTTAAAGTAAATTAATTTAATTTTGGAGTGTATGTATAGTAGAATGATTTTATAATATATGTTGTCTGCAGACATTATTTTGAAAAAGGATGCTTTTATTTATTGTAACATTACAGGATATGGTTCACAGTTTGAAAAATGTTTCTAAAGTATGTGTGAGTATTGAACAGATAAATATTCAATATTTCAGCAGAAATTGTGTATTTCCTAAGTTCTTGTAAGTCTGATATCAAGACATGTTACCAGCAATAATTTTTTGGAAGGGGCCATTGCCCTCGTGAGAGCCTTGAGAAAAGCTCGCAGGACGCTCTTGAGATCGTAAAGTTCTAAATTTCATTGTAATCTATTACATACAGTTCTTTATCATGTTTTAGTTATTAATTAATGCTACTCTATAACAGAGCAGAGAATAAAAGAGACTTGGCTATTTATTCATTTTTTGAAAGTGATGGTTCTTGCAAAATGCTTGTGGGAGCCGGACCCACAATCCCCTGTGTGGACTCTGAGGGGGCTGTGATTCCTGTTCTGCTCTTGTGTAGTAGTGCATGGGGAGGGACTGCACTCTTCTGTCAGACCTCTCTCTCAGATGACTGGTGTGTGTAGTAGAGTTTGTGGATGGTCTGGCCTCTCCTTTCATACCTCTCTCTCAGATGACAGGTGTGCTTAGTAGTGTGTGGGGAGGTACTGCCCCTTCCTTTCACACTTCTCTCTCAGATGATGGGTGTGTGTAGTAGGGTGTATGGATGGACTGACATCTTTCAGACCTCTTTCTCAGATGATGGGTGCATGTAGTAGTGTGTGGGGAGGGTCTGCCCTCTCCTTTCATACCCCTCTCACCCCCCTCTCTTTTCAGATCTCTCAAATAATAGATGTGCATAGTAGTTTGTGAGAAGGGGCTGCCCTCTCCTGTTAGATGGATCTGTCAGATGATGAATGTGTGTAGACGGGTGTGTGCAAGGCCTCTTCTTTCAGACCTTTCTCTCATATGACAGGTTACTGTAGTTAGATATGGGGAGTGACACAACTCTTAATCCAGACCTCTTTCTCAGATAACATTTGTACATAGTAGGGTGTGTGGAGATAAACTGGCCACTCTCTCTCAGATTACAGGTGCATAGTAGTGAGTTGAGGTAGACTACCCTTTCCTGTCAGACCTCTCCCTTTGATGATGGGTGTGCATGTTAGGGTATACACATGAACTGGCCTCTTCTGTTAGACCTCTATCTCAGATAACGGGTCTGATTAGTAAGGTGTGGGGAGTGACAGCCCCCTCCTTCTACACCTCTTTCCCAGGTGACGGGTGATCAAAAGACACTGTATGGATGGACTGGTCCTATTTTTAGATCTCTCTATCAGATAACAGGTGTGTAATAGGGAGTGTATAAAGAGACTGGTACCTCTGCTGAGAGTTTTCTCTCAGATGACAAGTAGGGTATGTGGATGGACTGGCCATTACTGTCAGATCTCTGTTTCAGATGATGGCTGTGCATAGCAACGTCAGGCCTGTGCTTTTAGACCTCTCTCTCAGATGGCAAGTGTGCATAGTAGTGTTTATCGAGGGACCAGCCTCTCCTGTCAGACATCGCTCTCAGGTCTGTCTCAGAGTCTGGAATAAGAGTTGTTACTCCCCACACCTTACTACAGTAACCTGTCATGTGAGAGAGAGGTGTGCTCATTAGGGAGTGTACATGGACTGGCCTCTCCTGTCAGACCTCTCTCTCAGATGACAGGTATGAGTTGTAAGATGTGTGGAGTGATAGCCCTCTTCTTCCACATCTTTCTCAGATAACTGGTTACCATAGTACACTGTATGGATAGACTTGTCTCTACTTTCAGATCTCTCTATCAGGTGATGAGTGTGCATGGTAGTGTGTGGAGAATATTGAGAACTCATCTATTCCTTTTTACTATTCATGATCTTGCGAGAGTCCTGTGAGATCGTAAGAATTAGTTAAAACAATATGCATTTCTGTTTTTTCACAGTAGTTATCCCTTAGACACCTCCTCTCTGAATCTAGGGGGACAGTATGCCTTTCTGTTGCCCCCTTATATAGCACTTTATATCACAACATCACAGTAAACATTAATGGTGGCCATTTCATTTCTAACATTCCAACAGCCAGTCAAACAGAGCACTCACTCTTGCGAGTCTCACAGGAGCCTCTCACTCCTGCAAAAGCTTAAGGCTCATGGGAAAAATAGGCCTCTTTACCAAACACAAGGCTCCATTTTTTAATTTGCGCTCTTTTCAGAGGTTTGCTAGACTCTTGTGAGCCCAACTGCTAAAATACACAATCAATTCTGACCCTTAATTACTGCTAATGAACTGATGTACACCAGATCACAATAAGCACAATCTACGGACCAAGATCTAGCTTCCTGCCGAATTTGGTGTAATTCTGTTCAGCAGTTTTTGCTGCAGCATGGAGATTTTTCATTTTGGGACCCTTTTTTCTTGGGGCCCACTTGATGGGTCACCCCAAAACAGGAGCTGAGGTGGATGACATTTTTTTGGGAAAGTTTTGTGAAAATTCGTCAAATGGAGCCACAGTTAGTAGCAAACCAAAAAATGCTCTTTCTGTGAAAAAGCTGACTACCTAGTGGTGACGTCACTTGGTAACAGATAGATAGATAGATAGATAGATAGATAGATAGATAGATGTCTCAACTACTAGCGGTCACCAGTAGGTAGTTATAGTTAGGATCATGTTTCCATAGGCAAAGCGTTTTTTGACTTGCCCATATCTGGCACTGTTTGACGAATCTTCTCAAAATTATGAAACAACAGTGTTGCGGTGATTCTTGTTTCACATGGAAAGTTTCGGGGTGACCCATCAAGTGGGGGCAAAAAAAGGAGGCTCAAAAACATTGTGTTTCCCATGTTAATTTCCAGAGGATTCTTTAGACACGGCTACAGGCCGAACCACTGGACGGAATTATGCCAAATTTGGCAGAAAGCTAGCTTTCGGTACGCAGATCACATTTCTGCTTATTTGGAGTAAATCCATTCAGTAGTATTTGAGAAACTTAGGGAAATTCAAATTTGGATATCTCTGGCTGTGAAGTATTCACGAATAAAGATGAGCTCATGCAGGGAAATGTGCAGCTCTGATTGGATGCCAACACTTCAAACCTGGAAGTGTTGGAAGCCATCTTGGGATTTGGCTTGAGCCGAGTCCTAGAAAAAAAGTAAAATTAAAATAAAAGGGGCCATGGTTGGGACCCCCTGACCCCCTAGCACTGGTGGGGGCCTCCCAGGGGGCCCCTCCCAGAGCAAAATACATTTTTTTAAATGATTCTTTTGCCGCAAGTTTGCGAGATTTGCTGAAAAAAAAATGGAAAAAAACAAAAAAAAAACAATCATGGGCTCCCAGACTTGTTTATTTTTATAGGCCTGGTCCAGGAGGCATTAAAAATTTAGTGTGGGGGGCCCCCTAGCCCCCCACAGCTCCAGGGACCGCCACCTCCCCAGAGCTTTTATTTTTTCGTGTGCAGGAGCCCGTGCCCCCCCATCACTGTCCTGGGGACCGCCACCTCCCCAGGGCTTCCATTTTTATCTATGTGGAGGACCGCCACCTACCAGGGCCTTAGCTACCCTGGGGACCACAACCTCCCCAGGACTTTTTTAAAAGATATACGGGGGCCCGTGGACCCCCAGCTGCCCTGGGGACTGGCACCTCCCCAGGGCACCTTATTAAATACATGCAGGGGGGCACAAGGCCCCCCACATCCCGGCGACCACCACCCCCAGGCCTTCTTATTAAATACATGTGGGGGGCCCCGCAGCCCCGGTTCCCATGGGACCACACCCCCCGGGCTATTCTCGTAGGAGGGCGGCGCCTGTCATGAAGCCACAGAGAGCCCTGTGGACTGCAACCCCCCAGGTCCAGCTCCTGCAATGTCCTGGGGGTGCCCACCCCCGGGATGTAGCTGTTTGCTGTAGCTCAGTGTGAAGGTTGCAGACCTTCGCATTAAGCTACTGGAGTTTGAGTCCAGCTGGACTCATTTTCATTTTTTTTTTTTTTTTTAAGAATAGCAAACTATATATTTTTTTAAAACAAATACTTTTTTAAATTTTAAATTGGAGACAAATAACTAATTCTAAGTATATCAGACATCAAAGCCTAAAAGACTCTCTCTCTCTCCCTCACTTTCTTTCGCTCTCTCTGTCTCTCTTTCAATCAAGGCTCCTTCTCACACACCCACTCAGACACTTACGCACACACTCACAGACCCACTCAGACACTCATGCAGCCACTTACAGACCCACTGAGACACTTACACACCCACTCACAGACCCACTCAGACACTCATGCAGCCACTCACATACCCAATGAGACAATCACGCACCCACTCACAGACCCTCTCAGAACCTCATGCACACACTCAGACCCAGAGAGTTACACATTCTCACACACCCACGCAGACATCACACACCCACTCACACACCCACTCACACCCTGATGCACCCATCTACAGACTAGCGCACATACAGACACACCCACTAAAACACTGCTGTGTGCACCCTCACACCTAGACACACTGACAGTCACTCCTACCCCCGGATACAGCCTCTCACACCTATTCTCACTCCCACAGAGGCCACGGCTAACTTCTGCCATGCATGTGCAAAGGGCCGTGCACAACATCGGGTTGGGTAGATAGGAAGTTGGCTGCAGGGACTGGATGCAGTCCAGCCCTTGTGGGCAACCCCTGCTGCGCACAGGAGAAGGCAGTGCACGGTGATATGTTGGGTGCTTATAGGGGGTTGGATTCACATATAGCAATTAAAATGACTATGCGTTAAAAAAATAGAAATTCACTGAAAAAAACAAAGGTTACAGGGACATTATAGTTAGGTCCTGAATTTACTTGTACAAAACCACAGAAATTCAGCAGTTAAAGTTAGAGTTCTTTCAAATAACTAAAACTCACACCCTAAGTTAACTATAACTCGCACCTTCACCATGGCCAGCTAATTATTCTATATGTTATATCATTGATGACATAATTCTATGCCATCTTTCATACTCTCAATGCAACATTTGCAATAAACTTATTGATGAGACAACTGTGCATGGTGAAGGCGCAAATTATAGCTACCTTAGGGCATGTGTTTTAGTTAGGTCCTCCCATTTTGGCAGCCCCCGCTAGACAGATCTCCCAAAAACTTTCCTGGAAGGAGCTGAGGAGGATGAGACTTTTTTTCGTAAAGTGTAGTAAAGATAATTCAAATGGCACCAAAGTTAAAGGCAAACCAATATAGATGATAGCTTGTTGAATGAGGAGGAATATTTGTTCCTCATGAATGATTATTCACAAATTCCTGCTATGTATTTAATACCAAAGGTTCATAAGAATGCTTTGCAACCACCTGGGAGACCAATTGTTTCAGCCAACAATGGTCTCTTTGAAAACACTTCAGAATATGAGGACTTCTTCCTTCAGGAGTTGATGTACAATGTGTCATCTTACATATCAGACACAGGTGTGTTCCTTAAAAGAATTTATGATATCCCATGGATTCAAGATAACACTTTGATGACATTGGATGTCACCTCTTTATACACCAACATACATCATGAACAAGGACTTAAAGCTGTTACATATTACCTCAGAAATTAACCACTGATGATTTATAAACATACTAGAATGTTGTTAACAATGATACAGTGTTGTTTTGAGAATAACTTCTTTTTATTTCAAAACAAGATGTACAGGCATGTGCGTGGCACCTCAATGGGCACCTGCTGCGCCCCCAACTGTGCTTGTTTGCATTTGGGCTGGTGTGAGGAGCAAGTGTTCATGGGTGACAGCATTACAGAATTTTGTTTGATACTGATAAGTTTGTATGCTGGTTACGTTTTATTGTTAATGTCTTTGTAGTTTGGAATGGCACCATTGAGTCAGCAGCAGACTTTGTAAAGAAGTTAATCAAATTGATCTCAATATACATTTTTCTGAACAGATTAGCAAGAGCCAAGAGGAATTTTGGGATTTACAGGGTTATGTGTGTGAGAAAAGACTGCAAACCAGATTATTCTGGAAGCCTACAGCAGGGAATTCATTTCTGCATGCATCTAGCTTCCATCCCAAACATACAAGTAATAGCATCCCTTATGGGGAGTTATTGAGAGTTAAGAGAAACACCATTGAGGGAGTTGGCTGGGAGAGTAGAGGAGAGGAGAGAAGAGGAGATTATGTCAGAGAGGATGCAGTCAGAGTATCATTGATGCAGCAGTGGTGAAGGTTGAGGGGAAAAGTAGGAAATCTATACTCTTCACGCTGGCGACGCAGAACAAAACTAGATTAATTACAGCTTCTAGCACTGAAAATAGAAATGCATGTGCTATCCTGAACAAATACTGGCATTTATTAAAAGCTGATTCCACACTAGGCCCTATCCTACTTAAGTGTCCTCTAATCATTTTTAGGAGGGCATATTCGATGAAAGACTCCTTAGTCTCCAGTAGTCCAGAAATGAGACTATCACTTTCATGGCTGAAGCGCAAATGCTTTCACAGTTGTCAAAGATGTAAAGACTGCAAATAAGGGGTTGATATGGATGAAATAAGGTCACCCTTCACCAGTACGTCTATAAAAAGGGACCCTACCACTTTAGAACAGATTTTGCATTTTACGTACTGAGATATCAATGCAGCCTGCAATATCTAGGCAGTACAAAATTACAGATTCACAAACAAATATTACATCATTGAAGAGCCATCACGAATAGCGAAAGTACATAACCTGTGGCAAGGCTTATTGCTGAGGTATATATGGGAGACATGGAGGGATCAGAGTACTTTGTAATAGATGCAGTTCCTATCCAGCACAGGGGTGGCAACTGAGAGATCAGGTTAAGACAACTGAAGAGTAGGTATGTAATAAAATTGGACACTTAGGGGATCATTACGACTTCGGCGGATGAAAAAGCCCATCTGCTGAAGGACCGCCGGTCAGGTTGCTGCCAGTGCAGCCGTCTTCCAGCGGGCCCCATTAAGAGTTTCTTGCTGGGTCAGCGGGCAGAAACAGTTGACGCCACATTGATGCCAACTCATAATAGAGCCAGCGGCAATGCTGTAGTGCGTAGGGTGCACCAGCACCCATCCCAATGTTCACTGTCTGCAAAGCAGACAGTGAATATTGTGACGGGGCTGGCCAGGGGGACCCCTGCACTGCCCATGCCAAGTGCTTGGGCAATGCAGTGGATCCCTTTGGGCCCCCTGCACCCTGTCTCTGCCAGCAGATACATGGTGGTGCTACCGCCATGTAACACCTGGCAGACAAAGTGTTTTTAATCCCCAGGGCAGCGCTGCTTGCAGTGCAGCCCTGGCGGATTGGGACTGCCAGCATCACCAGTCCCTCCTATGGAGGAAAACTGGTGGTGCTTTCGGTCAGACCGTGGCACTACTGCCACAGTTGTAATGTGGAGGTCGGATCACCACATTGGCGGCGGTCCAACCGCCACCACAACCCTAGCAGTCTTAAGATCACCAGGGTCATAATGAGGGGCTTAGATACGAAATGGACCAAATATTGAAGAGGAGTTGTATACATTTTTAGCTTTTACAAAATTTTAACAAGGTTAACGAATTTGAGGTCTGAAATATGTCCTGAAATCTAACTGTTGTATTGCACACTTATAAAGGGACTATTTTTTACTTCATTATAAATAGCAGTGGGAATTATTTGGTTTTATGAATTGTGTTGCTGGTTTGAAAGTAGCATTGATGCACAAATAAGATAGAGGACTAATGATTTTTATTGACATAGAGGTAACATACGAATAATATAGTGAGTTTGTTGAGCAACTGTTCGAGGGTGTATTATGGTATGCATGACCCATCTAGGCATGATCGTGTGGTGGCTAAGTATTGATGGAATCATCATTTAGGCCGCAATTAAAACGATTAGGGTTATGCCTGACAATTTTGTGAGGCTGCAACCCACTAGTGTATGATTGTGAAGAGACGACAAGGTTGAGAGCACAATTGTATGCATGGTTAATGCAATCAAAAATAGTGCCTGATGAATTGGTAAAAATGGTTAAACAGTATTTCAATAGCTCATTGAGTGTTTCTGACAAACATATGTACTGCAAATAATTCTAAGATAGGTTGTACCTACCATGCGGAATATTGAAAATATGTGTTGTTTTATTAAAAGTTACCTAGTTGTGGGCAGCTTTAAAGCTCACAGAGGAGTATGTCAGTTGTATGCTTAATGGACATGCTAAAATACTATTTCTTTTATCCTCTATGCAGAGCATAAAACTATAAAATCCAATCTAATTGTGTGATTAATGATGGGACTTAATTATTTGAATTTAATTCAGGAATGAAAGTATGTATTGCCCTAAGCCCCAAAAGTTATTTATTGTGTGTTTGGTTGTTATAGTCTATTTTTCATGTCACTTAATGTATGGATATAACATTGGGTGTACTTTAAATGTGGTACATATGATGCAGCGTGTCATGTGTTCAAGACCTGGTTCAGGGTCGAAATGCGTAATGCCTGATTGGAGCACCAAATAAACAGTTTATTTTCTATTGAAGTGGGTCAGTGCCTGGATCTTTGGCAAGTGTGGATACAGGTGTTTGGAGTTTATTTATATATATATATATATATATATATATATATATTATTTTTTTTCTCACCAAAAATAAATCATCGCACTCTGGGAAGTTCCTCTTTTCAGCTTTTAATTATTTCGTGAATAGCGCTTTTACCACCTAACACGTTTCGACCTAACCAGGTCTTGATCACAGTCAACAGCCGTCTCCCTCCACCACACTTATATAGTCCTTATCAATATTTACAACAATGCATTCTGGACCATGTAGTTGTTAAAAAGTTAGCCTTAAAATGTACTTTAACTTTTTTTCTTCCTTTTCCCTCTATTGAGCCATTCTTTACAAACCATATCCAACTTTTGTTATCATTATATCATTTGCAATGTTTATGCATTCTTCACAATTATGTGCTATAACCTAACAACTTAGCATTTAGTTACAAATTATGGATATTCTTCAAATTGTATTTCTAATATGTGAATGAATTAATTAATTCTAGTTCATAAGGTATTGTCAAAGACATATTAAGGATACTGGCGATTTCCTCAGGATACTTACCGATATCAATTGGCAGGAGGAATACCTGCTGGTAACAGTGGATGTGGTTTCTTTGTACACCTCTATTAGACACGAGGTTGGTCTCAAGGCTGTCGAATATTTTCAGAGGCAACAAAATATTCAAGAATTACAACATTCCAAGATGTTGGTAACTGTGATTGAAATGTGGTTAACTAACAATATCTTTATGTTTAATCATGAGATTTTCCTTCAAACACAGGGGACGACAATGGGAGTGTCCTTCTTTCCAAGCTACGCCAACCTAACGATGGGCTGGTGGGAAAGAGAGGTGGCATGGAGAGAGGAAAATAATCAATACATGGAAAAAATACCACTATGGTTGAGATTCATTGACAATTTTTTCATAATTTGGAAGGGAACAGACAAGGAATTTCAAGGATTCTTTGAAATACTAAACAATAATGAACTGGGTCTCAAGTTTACATATAAAACCAATAAGAAGGAAATAGAATTTCTGGACATCAAAATTTATGTACAGAACCAAACACTATGTACAACCATGTACTGGAAACCGACATCTACAAACAGCCTTTTACACGGTACAAGTTTTCACCCTCAAAGTTTAATGAAAGGCATACCCTATGGTGAATTTTTGAGAGTTAGACGCAATTGTTCAGAGAATAGCACAATGATAGAACAATGTGAGGAAGTTAAAAATCACTTCCTAAAAAGAGGGAATAATCATAAGGATATCCACACAGGTATGGCAAAAGCACGTAATACATGTAGAGAACATACCTTAGCAAAAAAGGTGCCAAAGAATCCGCAGAGTAATGATGATCAACAAATACGAATGATAATGTCATATAAAAAGGAACACAATGATATTGCAAAGATTTTGCTAAGACATTGGAACTTAATATATAATGACTCTGTCATTGGACACTTAGTGGGAAAAAGACCGAACATTACTTATAAGAGGGCACCCACCATTAAGGATCAATTGGTGAAAAGTCATTTTGTTGAACAGGTACCACAAACTTGGCTAAAGAAGGATGTGACAGGGTTTTAAAAATGTTTGAAATGCAAAGCGTGTCAAATTGGTGAGAATAGACAAACAGTTCAAGACACAACAGGCCAAATTTTTATGATTGACAAAAAAATAACCTGTGAAATGACCCATGTGGTATATGTACTGAAATGTGGTTGTGGTCTAAAATATGTAGGCAGTACAACGTGTAAATTAAAGAAACGTATACTGGAACACATCAGGGCAGTCAATAATGGCGACTTGAGTTATGCAGTGGTAAAACATCATAAACATTGCCAGGAAAAACATTGGAAACAAATGAGGTATTTTGGAGTGGCACATGTCCCTGAAAATGAGAGAGTGGGCAATAGAACTTTAAAATTACGTCGCTTGGAATCAAGATACATTATCAAACTCAAAACTAAGATTCCATTTGGGTTGAACACAGATGAAGAACTTTTTGTACACTTAGAGACAATAATTGGAATCATCATTAAGAAATCAAAAGAGACAGTCTTATGAATGAGTATTGATCAATAATGTATATTACATAATGAGATATAATAGAAACAAATTAGTAACCTCATGCCTAGTAGAATAGGAATTTTCATTTTTAATTCACATAGTTCACTTAGTTTATTGATTTTTTTGGGAACAACAACGTCATCCATCCACACATCTTTGTAGTAATTAGTTGTAAATGTCGAGCACTGGATATCATGTAATTAATAATGGTGAGCCATAACAGTGCAGGTTAATTGTAATAAACATAAAGTCAGTAAAAGAAAGATGAGATGGTGGGAAAAAGACAAGTTTGTCTACACATTGTCAGAAAAATGTTTCATTGATTTTATGTTATTGTTCTTTTGACAATACCTTATGAACTAGAATTAATTAATTAATTCACATATTAGAAATACAATTTTAAGAATATCCATAATTTGTAACTAAATGTTAAGTTGTTAGGATATAGCACATAATTGGGAAGAATGCATAAACATTGCAATTGATACAATGATAACAAAAGATGGATATAGTATGTAAAGAATGGCTCAATAGAGGGAAAAGGAAGAAAAAAAGTACATTTTAAGGATAACTTTTTAAAAAGTACATAGTCCAGAATGCATTGTTTATAGATATTGATAGAGACTATATAAGTGTGGTGGAGGGAGATGGCTGTTGCCTGTGATCAAGACCTGGTTAGGTCGAAACACATTAGGTGGTGGAAGCACTATTCACGAAATAATTAAAAGCTGAAAAGAGGAACTCCCCGGAGTGCGATGATTTATTTTTGGTGAGAAATTATAGGAGTTGTGGTCGCCAACTCCGTCATCAGCACATGCAGCAAGAGCACGCGATTTACATGTGGCCATTTGGTGATATATATATAACCTTTTTGCTGTTGCCAGTAGGTAGTTATAGTTTGTTTTTTGACTTGCCTATAATTTTGGCACAGTTTGATGAATCTTCATGACATTTTCTGAAACAAGTGTGCCCAAGAATCTTGTTGACATTGGGAAGTTTTTGTGTGTGAATCATCAGGCGGCAACCGAGAACAAGCATTTGCAATGCAATGGGTCTCGCGTTTGCTTGAGTTAGAGCTATTAGCGTAGTAAACTCCTAACTGGAATTTTCTTGCCAAATAAACTGAAAATGAAGAGTAATACAATTTCACATAAGGGAGACAATTTAAAGCGCCATGCCATGAGCGTGAAGAGGACTAATCAGAACAAAAAGATCGATCCAGTTTCGCCTTTGCATAGTTATAAAAAGAAAATGACTGCGCTGTGTAAAACCTTGAATTCTGATTTGCTGCCAACACATCGGCCAGTAAGTGTTGGCAGCCATTTTGAGACTCGGCTGAAGCCAAGTCAGACTCAAAAGTTTTTTTTGTTTTTTTTTTTAAATCGCAGCAAAAGTTGTGGCTGATCCATGAACTTCGCCATGATTTAACAAAAAAAAGCATGCATGGTCTCCTGTGCTCGTTTTTAATAGTGCCCCCTGATGAGCTAGGGCCTGGGAGCAATGTGGGCAAACCTGAGGGGGGTACCTGGGGCCCTGTCCTGGGGCTTATAGAAAACCCTGGGGACCACCACCTACCTGGGGCAATCATTTTTTCGGTTTTTGAGTGGACCTCCTCAGCCCGCCCACTTCCCGGGGACCACCACTTTCACGGGCAAATGATCTTTGTATCGGGGGCTGTGTGGCTCCCCCATGCACTCTCTGGGGATTGCCACCTCCCTGGGGCAAGTGTTAAATGTATGTGGGGGGACTCAGGTGGACCCCAGACCCTGGAGACCACTACATCCCGGGTCTCAATTAACTCAATGTAGGGGGCCCAGGGGGCCACCACTTCCCTTGGGGGAAATTGAATGAAGGAGGGGGACCCTAAGGTAACTATAACTTGTGCCCTTGCCATTCTCTGCTAATTACCCTACATATTACAACACTCATTGCATCTTTGATAACATCATTGATATCAAAAATTATTCAGAAGAAAACTGTGCATGGCAGGGATGTGAGTTATAGTTACCTTAGCGCATGAGTTATAGTTACTTGAGCTAATCATAACTATAACTGCTGAATTTCTTTAGTTATGTGTAAGTAAAATGTGGACTATAATGTCCCTATAACCTTTGTTTTTTCAAGTGAATATATATATAATATATATATATATATATATATCCACATCTCGGTACGTTGAAGGTACAATACATATAGCTTCAAGATACGTAGACATAAAGTTAAAGATAGTATACTTATCTTCCCAGTAGTGTGGTATCACATATTTTGACTACAATAATTTGTCAATTTGCTATGAAAATCTGAAGATTCTGGTAGAATAACCTTCCATAGTTAAGACAACAGTTAATGAGGTGGCCAATAACAGTACATGTTATAGTATGAGGGCCACATTTAGAGTTTAGGGAATAGGTTACTCCATCACAAATATGACTGATATCTGTCACATAAGTGACAAAGTGCCCAACTGCCAAATACTCCATCACAAATATGACTGATATCTGTCACATAAGTGACAATGTGCCCAACCGCCAAACTCTAATCAACCCTAATATTTTGAGGGATGATTGCTAAAGCCACAATGAATCATCTTCATTTGACTTTCTAAATATATATATAAGTGTGAGTGGTTATTTTGGTGGCCAATATATTGGAAGTGAAAGTGTGCATGATTACTGAGGCAATGCTTATTTGAACTGGAAGCTTTTGTGGCTTTAGTTGCTCTTTCGCTATAACCAGAGGAACAAAAGACAAAATTTAAAAACTCATTACTATATATATGTAGAGCATGGGGCATTTTTTAACATCATGATGTATTAGAGTGCTCCTATTATTGATGTATTTTTATGTCCTGGTAAATATTGATTGCAAGAATGGATTGTTATTGGATTGTCAGGGAATGAATCATATCTGTAGTTTTGTATAGTTTTGTATACTAGCAAGTGTTGACATATTTATAAAGACTGAACAGAAGTCTAAATAAAAATAATGTAATTATATATTGTCACACCTCGACTCCAAGAATACCTCAGAGGAAACTTCTTGTTTTCTGACTTCTAATCAGGTTTGAAGGTCTTGCAAGATAACGAAACAGTGGTACTTGATGTCAAAGAGTAACTTCTGGAAACCCAAGGCAAAGGTCAAAGTGGTGTTCTAATTCTTTTGGATCTGCCAGCAGACTTTGGCACCATAAATCATAATCTGCTTCTTGCCCACTTGCTCTAAGAATTGGGAAAAGTGCTTGGGCTGTTGTTCATTTCTCACTAACAGACAAAGAGACTACCTCAACCATTTTATAACTAAAGATGACATTCAATACCAAGATGATTCCTTTTGGCCAAGATAATTATTGTATATGGTCTGCAGTATCAGATGCTTCTAGATGGCACCCATATCTCTCTGAATCTTTAGAGGAACAAAACTCCTCATTTTGCCTGATAGCCATAAATTCCTACCTGAAAATTACCTCTGACACAACACAAATGAAACCGATAATCCGAGAGACTGCTTGGTAAACCGAATCGCTAATATGTTCGACTGGCCCCACTCAATATATAACCACAGACTATGATATATGATATGATAGACTATAATAGAGTTGAAACTTTCACCCTGGAATTCATAATGACAGTGAAAGTAGCCAATTTCCATCTGTGCATCCCATGTAAAATCTGCCCCTTGCTAGGCACCATAATTCGAGTCATACTTCTCCAAGCAATCATGTTCACGAGACTGTTATATTGCTCAACGGTCTATTTAAACTTGTTACAACAACTAATGCTTAACAACAAACTGCACAATACAGGATGCCACAATAATGTACTGTCACCTCTCTAAAGCACAGTCTGCTTTAGGTTGAGTCAATGTAGAACCTCAGATCAAAATAAATGTGCTCCGTGTTATCTGAGAATCCATCCATGGCCCAGCATCAGTCTACCTTCTACAGCACTTCCAGTTTCTCAAAACAGAGAAACCTACCTGCTTCCTTCCATCAAACTTAAAATGGCTTTCTCCAAATACCAATGAACCAGAATTGCAGGAAAGGCCATGGAAGTAGCAGGAGTATTCCTTCGGAATCAGATGTCCAGCTCCCATTGGAACACTGCAGTCCTTAACAGCTTCAAAAAATAACTACGAAAACCTTTCTTCAACCCATCTATCCACTAATAGATCTCTGGACTATTTGATATCGCTTATCTTCTCCTATAATTTCCCTTGCATTTGTATAAATATGTTATCTAAAGCGTTATGCATTACCCCAGCTTTCTCCTGCTTCTTGTAGTTTGTATTTTTCAATTTACATAATTTGTCTCTGCTGATATTGTATTCCATTATCAATGTAATATATATTCATCCTTTCCTGTAATGGTTCATTTATGTGTTGCTGATATGTACGTGCTGAGAAGCAAGTTAAGTTTATTTCTGGTAGTAATGCTATAAAGTTACATACAAATGCAAGAAGTGTATTCGGTCAGAACCTTTACCCTGAGAACTATTTATTTTTTGTCAATTCTCATACATTTACAAATTAGTGAACATACTGCTATCAACTGGAAACACAGGAGACGTATTCATAACTGACATTAGTGTACAATTTTCTCTAATATGTTGTATTTTGTTCATAATATAGACATCACATCTGATATTAATTGATTTGAAGATGTTTGTTCATTATCTATCCCCGAAGAACTATTTATTGACCTCACTCTCCCTGAGGTATCACTTTGTTGACTATAGAGATGTCTGCTCTCTAGACTGTGATGGTGCAAGGGAATCTAAATGACGTACCCCAGCACCAGATTTACATTTGTTTTCAATGACAGATTTTTTCTGAATATACTATGGCTTTCGAAACAATTTAAAAAATGTGTTTCTAGATGAATAACTTAAAATTCACATTCATCTTTGTTACCTTTTTGCTCCTTTGTATCAGCTTGATATTTGTGTATGTGGTAAAATGTGCAAAACAAATAAAAGTAACATCAATACGATTACCACATTAGTATGGTTATAAATAATTTCGAATAAATTATAAGCAGCCGGGCTGATACCTGTGCCTCACATCACACAAGTTTAACAGTGTAACAGTGAACAAGAGAGATATTAATTAATCTGAATTAATATGTTGCCAAAAACACTAGAAAATATCATTGACTAGAGATCCAACACACATTAAAATACTACCATAGTGTTTGCACTTGAATCACATGGCAAATTCTTTGTAACTATAGTTGCTCAGTGTGAGCTTGTTAAATAATTAGTGCACTTACCAGTGGCCACTTTAACCTCAACTACGGCTTTATCCTGCCCATCACTCTCACAACTGAACACAAGAGTTATATTTTTTTTATGGACAATTATAATACTCCTTTAATGCTATAATTGTTAGGAATTGTGGGCAGTCGTTCACCTGTATCAGCAATTGGCTCTTGAGTTATGCCTGCTCTAGATGGGAGTCGAGATTGTTAACAAAGAAATTAAGCAGTATGGGGCTATTACATACTTGTTTTGAACTAAATGTTTATACTAAAATATTTGGTTTTATATTAGTTACAGTACAGAAAATTGTCTGACAAATATCTAGGCTTGAGTATTCTTTACAAACATATCATACAATTGGGAAAATAAATTCATTTATGAGCTCCACAAGGGAAATATGTGTGGAGGCAATATTAAGGATATGATATTTATCTCAGATGATATCCTGATCATGATATTCTGGTAACATAGTGAACTGTGTCTCTAGTAAAAGGAGACACAGTGACAGCCGTTGTCTTGGCTGCATTTGTACACTGACTTATTGCATTTAAGTGTAATGGGTCCATATTGCAGAATATTTAACTTATCTAAACTGTCATCCAAAATCTCTTAGGTACACAGGATATCTAATGGGGCTGAAATCTTTCTGTTCTGTTGCTGCTAAAGAATATTACTGTGAAACTAAATGTAGGACATTTTAAACATGTCAGTGTAGAACATTGTAGGAGGCTGGCCTGGTTTGTAGTGGGTAGCTAAGGTACTTACACCTTATACGAGGTCCAGTTATCCGTTACTAGTGAAATGTAGTCAGTGTCTAGAAGCCAGGCTGTCTAGGGGTAGTGTGGATGAGCATCCAAGGCCTAACTAGGAGATATGCAAAGACACATGAAAGAAAATACTCAGTATTACAAAAATAAAGGTACTACATTCTGGTGACACAAATGCCAAAAATTCCATAGAGACTATACTCCCTTAGGAGGTAAGTAATGCACAAATTATATTCACCAGTATGTAGAAATAGCTGGAAAAACTGTTAGAAAACGGTGCAAATAGTAAAAATCACAATAGTTAGAAATTTACCTAGGGGGAACACAAACCATAGACTAAGAAAGTGGAATGCAAAAGTCGGTTTACCACCTAGGCAAGTGTAGTGTGTAAAGGAGCGCTCGCAGTATTAGAAAACAAAGGTAAGTAATAACACCCAGCCCAGAGCCCAGGAAAGCAGGAGTAAATAACAGTAACTTTCCTGGACCTGGAGACCTGTGGAAGAAGGGGACGAAGGCCAAGAGCATTGAAGAGTCCAGGGTGAACAAGAGCCCCTGCTAACCCGGATGAAGGTGCAAAAGAAGAACCACCAGTGAAGAAGAACAATCAGCACTGCACCCAAGAAGACGGATGTGGGTTCCTGGTTGGTGCAGATGATGTCCCACACCAGATGGATGATTGCAGTCTGGTTTGCGTCGCGGTTAGTGGAAAATGGTGCTGCCCGGGGCCAGGAGGTACCTGGTGGCCTCTACCCAGGAGGGGGAAACAGAGGGGTTCTCAGCAACTCAGAGAGCCCACAATAGACCAGGCAGTGCGCAAAGGAATCCCACAGCACGGGGACAAAGAAGGTGCAAAAGGAGGCCCACGCAGCACTACACAAAGGGATTTCACGCTGCTGGAGAACCATGCAGAAGGCTGTGCATCATAGGAAGGAGTGCTGGGGGCCGGAGCTGCATGTTGTTTGAAGAACTTCGTGGAAGGATGCCAACAAGCCTTGGCAACTGCAAAACATGCAGTGCATGGGCATACTGTCTTGCTTGGGGAGGCAAGCTCTTACCTCCACCAAAGTTGGATAGCTGGACGTCAGGACCATCGGGACCACTTCAGTCCACCACACGTGTTGCGGGATCCACACACTTCTTCAAGAGAGGGGACCCAAGCCACCTGTCACCGCTGCACAGGGGTGCCTGCTGAAGCAGGGAAGTGACTCCTTCACTTTAAGGGAAATTCCTTTGTTCTTCTGGTACAGGCTGAAGACAGGCAGTCCTTGGAGGATGCACAACCTGGAAACAGTTGCAGTTGCTGGCAGGAGCTGAAGATACAATGTTGCAGAACTCATCTTTGCTTCTTTGTTGCAGTTTGTAGAGTTCCTGGAGGGTCCAGATACAGTTTAGTTGGTAAGAAGTTGAAGTAAAGGATGCATAGGATTCCTGCTGGAGTCTTGCAATCCGAATCTGAGGAAACACCCAAAGGAGAGACCCTAATTAGCCCTTAATGGGGTAATGGTCTGCTACACAGGTAAGCATCTATCAGGGGAGGGCTCTGATATCACCTGCTGGCACTGGCCACTCACATGCTCCAAGAGTTCCCTACCACCTTGGAATCCAAGACGGCAAAACCCACGGATCCCCTAAAGGAGCTGCGAGCACCACCCCTGGGGTAGTGATGGACGGAAAGTGGTCACTTTCCTTTTCTTCATTCAGTTTCATGCCAGAGCAGGGACTGGGGGTCCCTGAACTGATTAAGACTGGATTATGCAAGGAGGGCACCATCTGTGCCCTCCAAAGTATTTCCAGAGGCTCTGGGAGGCTACCCCTCCCATGCCTGTAACACCTATTTCCAAAGGGAGAGGGTGTAACACCCCTCTCCCAAAGGAAATCCTCTGTTCTGCCTTCCTGGGCTTGAGCTGCTCAAACAACAGGAGGGTGAAACCTGTCTGTGAGGTGGCAGCAGCTGGGGCTGCCTGGAGAACCTCAGAACACTGTAATGGTATTGCGGGGTCCTCTAAGGAGCCCCCAGAGTGCATAGAATCATACAACCAATGCTTGTAAAAGCCTCTGGGTATGATTCCAACATGTTTGATACCAAACATGGCCAAATTCGGAGTTACCATTGTGAAGCTGTACATAGGTAGTGACCTATGTATAGTGCACGCTTAAAATTGCATCCCCGCACTCGTGTAGTCCGGGAAAATGGTCCTGGGCGAGGGGGGGCACCTCTGCTGGTGCAGGGGTGCCCTCACACACATGTACTCTACAACCAGCGTTCAGGGTTGGAAGGCCTGACATATAGGTGACTTAGAAGTGACCTGGTGCAGTGTAAATAGCAGTGAAAGGGTGCATGCACCATTTCACACAGGCTGCACTGGCAGTCCTGTAGAAGGCTTTGCAAGTGCTCCCGATGGGTGGCAAAAGAAATGCTGTAGCCCATAGGGATCCCCTGGAATGCCCTGGGTACCCAAGTACCATATACTAGGGACTTATAAGGGGGGACCAGTGTGCCAATTTTGGGTGAAATACTGGGTTACTAGTATGCATTGACAACATTTAGAGGAGAGAGAGCATAAGCACTGGGGTCCTGGTTAGAAGGATCCCAGTGACACAATCCAACACACTGGCATCAGGCAGAAATTGGGGGTAACATGCCAAAAAGAGGGTACATTCCTACAAACATTACTTCTATGAACACAAACACTTTGAAAATATAACACCAAAAATGTCAGTTGACATAGTGGGTTCACAAGGGGTAAATCTTTTGGCATGTTCCAATTATGCCTATCTTGCTGGATTGTGATGGCCATAAGCTCCATTCTTGCCTTTGTAAAGATAACTATGATTTGTCATGAGTTATACCCTGAAAGCCACTTGAATCTCTAAACAGTGCTCAATTTGTGTGTAGCATACAAATCATGTACTAAGTAAAATCCTAATCTCTTTGTTCAGAATTCTTATCCCCAGACCAAATCAGACTAGAGAAAGACAGTGTTGATTTGCTTTAAATCCAGGTTTGCAGTCATGACAATAATATTTGCCAAAATTAAAAGGTAGAAAGTTAATTGGAGGAATGGGTGAATAGCCAACTAGATTGTGCCTGTCCCCATTTGATGGACAGAGGCTATCTCAGGCACACTTGGTAAATCAGGAATACTTCATTTGCAAAGGACTGAGTTTACAACCTTCAAGTTGAAGGGTTCCAAAAAACTGGCTAAGGCTGGTTTACAGGTATCTTATCAAAATGTGGAGCTTTCCCTATTATGGGGGCAGTAAGTGGATGAATGGCTTTGATCACTGTGAAGGTTCTAAGAGGTAATGTCATGGATTCCATGTTTATTCTGTGAGTGCTTTCTGCTTGATTAAGTTAATAGATGGATCAACGCAGAGGGGAATGAAATGCCATTGGAACTTTTTTTTGTTCATGTAGGTGATTGCGATGTGATGTGTGGAACCTAAAACAATGATTTCTTAAACGTGTCTAAGAATCTATATTGAGTATAGCATCATGCTTATCTGCCCAATTTTTTAATTGACTGCCTCTTTTTTACGTTAACAAATTATTTATAGAATATAATTCATGAAGCTATATTGTCAGATTGCCCAGCAACTGACCTTTTACAACCTTTACCAACATTATTTTGCTCTGCATTTTTCCTCTTAGGGTGGCAATACATTGCTATAATAAGCTAGTACCAAATGAAATGACCAATTATTAGTGTATGCACTTGATATGCTTAAACTTCATGTAAGGAAAGATTGCAGTAATTTGATAACAATTGTTAAAGCTTCTGTTTCTTCTAGTAATGCTTGTAGAGCGAGGTCTTATGAGGTGCATTGAGTTAGATTAAAAGATTTTTCTATTTTTGTATAAATTGATACCAGATTTACACTCTCTCAGCAGCTGGTCATTGTTTAACTAGTGCATCCTCAGATATAAGAAATTCATAATCATTTTCAAGGAGAAGCTTTATCTGGAAATTGTAAAAGTGTTAACATTGAATTCATGTTGATTTCATAGCCAGTGAAGCATATTTTTTCTATGGCTCTAATGGAATGATTGAGGGGGATTCCAGAGGTGCACTTCCCATTTGTTAAATACGTACCATCTGGTAAGGCATGGGTATGACTTTTTAAAAACAGAAAGTTCTTTATCTCAAAAAAACACTTAATGGGGTGATAATGAAATGCTTCACCACTCAAAACTATCTCCTGAGTGAAGGAGTTAATATTTTCAAACTTGGTCTTAAAGTGTACCATATTGGTTATGAATCAAATAATACAATTCTTACTCATACCTTTCTAATATATTTGAGAGATGCCTATAAATTGTGATTACGCTTGTCTCTTGTCTGCTTGAATATTTTTCTGACATTTCAGATGTGATATATTTACTACAGTGGCACAATAAGACTGTCAAACTCCCATATTAAAGAAAACTCAGTAAGGTAGTGCCTGGATAGAAACAAATTAAGCAAAGCAAATGGCATTAAGGGGATTGTGGATATTATGCCACTATGGATTGTTATGGAAGCCAACTTTATGATGGTGGTCACACAGCAAGAATACTGGTCCAATTTTTAGTATTACCACCATCAGTAACATGAATATTTCCATCACTAGCCTAATGGTGGCCATTCTCTGTATATCCCTAGCATTTGCTGGATGATGGTATTTAAACCTCACACTCTTGGGCATTTCTGCATTTATGTGCATCTATAGCATTATGTGACCTACAATTGGCAAAAAAAACACTCATGGCAGAACATGGGCATCTGTAGCATGCACTTGCCCGCCTTGACATAATGGAATCAGTGCTTGGCACATACATTATGGGCATCCATGGCTTTATGGCCTTGATTTGGTCCATACCTCATATACTGTTGGACATTCATGGAATATCATAGGCATCTATGGCATGAAAATGTCCACCTCTGACATAGGAGGGCATCAATGGCATAGTGGGGCCCACTCCATCTTTCACGTCACTGATTGGTTGTAATTCAAGTCAGGCATTAATTCCCATTATTTCGAAAGTTCACCAGCTTAAACTAAAAGCAAATTTGTGTCCAATAGAGCAGTGTTCCCCAACCCCCGGGCCGCGGACCGGTGCCGGTCCGCGGATCAATCGGCACCGGGCCGCCCGAGGTCTTCAAATCTTGAAGGCATGTTTAAATACAATTAAATTAAAATTATTAGATCAAAACAAGCGGGCCACGGAAAAATTATCAAACATTTACCGGTCCGCGGTGATAAAAAGGTTGGGATTCACTGCAATAGAGAACAATACACATTCAATTTCATAAAACCACAATATCTCTCACTACATATCCAAAGAGAAGTTGCAGTGATGCTGCATAAGAGTAGAAAATAGTCAATAAGTTAAAAGTTTCTTAACCCGTCGGGTGCCTGGTTCGAGCTGGTCTCGTCCTCGGCCATGGTTCCTGTGTGCCGTGGACGAGACCAGCTCATCCTGCACCCGGCCCTCGGGGGAAGCGCTAGCTGACTCCCCCAGAGGCCTCTCCACTACCCCCCCCCCCAGGGCAGGGCTGGAAGAGGAATCGCTTTCCCTTCCACCCCTGCCCCCCACCAGTAATGTCTGATGACGTCAGTGCTCGATCGTGCGCTGACTTAATCAGAGGCCACCGGATTTAAAGAAAAATGCAAAGCATTTCTCTTCTGATCATGGGCTGGGGCGGGAAAGGCATCAAAGGAAAGGAAAGGCCTTTCCTTCCCGTTAATGTCTCTCTGAGCATTTCTGCAACGCGATCGGGCTGCAGAAATGCCCACTAGACACCAGGGAGTTTTTTTTGTTATATATTAACAATAAGGGGGGACAAACAGATGGGGAGCGACCCATTAGGCAAGGGCCGCTCCCCTGGGTGGGCAAATTTATTTTAGGCCATTTCTGCCCCCCTGGGGGGCAGATTGGCCTATTTCTATTAGACTGATCTGCCCCCAGTGGGGGGCAGAAACCACTTAGGCGCCAGGGATTGGTGTGTGTCTGTGTGTGTGTGTTTTGTTTGGTGGGGCAGCCCCTTGGGCAAGGTTCACTCCTCATGGGGGCATTTTACCTTTGGCCATTTCTGCCCCCTTGGGGGCATATCGGCCTATTTTTGTAAGGCCCATCTGCCCCCTAGGGGGGGCAGAAAGCCCACCAGCGACCCGGGAAGATTTTTTCCCCAAACAAATAAGGTGGGGTATGGCCATACCCCACCCCAAATAAATGGGAGCAAAGTTGTTCTGCCCACTGGTGGGCAGATGGGATAATTACCCCCGATCCACTCCCCTGGGGGGGGGGGGGCAGAAAGCCTACCAGATGCCAAGGAATAAAAAAAAAATAGTGGGGTGGTGGCTTCCAACCAGTATGGGCATGGTTATGCCCCCACCCTAACTGACGGCGGTAGCAGTCTTTCAGCTCTCCTCCGCACACTAAAACATCTTATTCCATGGCAGGCAAGAGAACATTTGATTATTTTGGGTTTTGGTTTTACATTTGGTCCATGAGAGCTTGTCTAACTCTCAAAATCATCCCACTTTGAATGTTAAGGGCTGCACTTTTTGGACTTTGGGATGCTGCCATGTAGAAAAATCTATGAGACCTATACACATCTGAAAACTAAACAGCTGAGTGAGTCCCGGGAGTGTGTGCTTTACATGCACCCGCCCCATTTTCCTACCCACAATGCCCTGCAAAACTCCAACTTTGCTTGAAATCACACATTTTCCCCACATTTTTGTGATGGAACCTTCCAGAATCTACAGGAATCCACAAAATTCCAACCACCCAGCATTGTCGCATCTATACCGATATAAATTCTGCCCCACTTGTCAGCCTAAATATGTTTTTTTTTTCAAACTGCCCTTTTGGACCCACTTTGGTTCCCCCTCATTTTCAACATGTTTTTGCTCATCCCTGTCACAGGCACTTGGCCCACCTACTCAAGTGAGGTATCATTTTTACCGGGAGATGGAGGGGAACGTTGGGTGGGAGGATATTTATGTCAGTGCAGTGATCCCACACAGAAATGTGGGGAAAATGTGATTTTTTTTTAGCTAAATTTGAGGTTTGCTGAGGATTCTGGGTAAGAAAACACTCGGGGATCCATGCAAGCCACATCTCCCTGGACTCCCTCAGGTCCTTCAGGTCCTGTTTTCAGAAATGTTTGGGTTTGGTAGGTTTCCCTAGATGGCTGCTGAGCCCAGGACCAAAAACGCAGGTCCCCCCTCGCAAAAACAGGTAGTTTTGTATTTGATCATTTTGATGTGTCCACATAGTGTTTTGGGGCATTTCCTGTTGCAGGCACTAGGCCTACCAAAACAAGTGAGGTACCATTTTTATTGGGAAACTTGGGGGAATGCTGGGTAAAAGGAAATTATTTGTGGCTCCTCTCAGATTCCAGAACTTTCTGCCACCAAAATGTGAGGAAAAGGTATTTTTTTGCCAAATTTTGAGGTCTGCAAAGAATTTGTGGTAACAGAACCTGGTGAGAGCCTCACAAGTTACCCCATTCTGAAATTCCCCTAGATGTCTAGTCTTCAAAAATGTATAACTTTGCTGGGTTTCCCTAGATGCCAGCCGAGCTAGAGGCCAAAATCCACAGCTAGGCACTTACCAAAAAACATGGCAGATTTCAATGTAAAAATGTGATGTGTCCATGTTGGTTTTCCTGTCGCAGGCATTAGGCCTACCCACGCAAGTGAGGTACCATTTTTATCAGGAGTCTTGGGGTAAAGTCACAAACTCTGGGTACCTCTAGAATCCCTAGGATGTTAGGAAAAAAAGGACACAAATTTGACGTGGGTAGCTTATGTGGATAAAAAGTGGATACAAAGTTATGAGGGCCGAACCACGAACTGCCCCAAATAGCCAAAAAAGACCTGACACCTGAGGGGGAAAAGGCCTGGAAGCGAAGCGGTTAATGGTGGAAAAGTTGTAGCGAAAGTAGTTGAGTAAAATGAGTACAGTTATGGCTCTTGTAAGGTAATGTCAAAACCACATGGCATTTATCTTTGTAACATCAGTATGTTTTCTTTTTGGATACATTTACAATACTCTCTAACTGCCCTGAGGAAGTACCATCTGTGGAAGAAAATTAATCGACTGAACTATTTGAATCCTTTTTGTTGCAAGTCTTGAACAAAGAAATTTGTATTTATCAACTTGGATATAAGAGTTATCTTTATGTGGCAACATATATATCGTTCAAGACACAGACTGAGGATTGCACCCCAGTCTTCCGTTTTCTAACGTGAATTCTATTCTGTTTCAGGACAGCGGAGCCTTTCGAAGTTTGTTAGTTTATACTCTAGGGCAGAAATTTGCTCCATATCACAGCTGCTTGCAAATTGTCTCCGATTATTTGCTCATCGTAATTCAACTATACTGAGTTGTGAAAACAAAATGTAGAAGATGTGTTGGGGTTCTGGGAAAGCAAACTGTGCAAAAACGTGTTTAACTCTTTGGCGGAGCCTGCCTTGCAGGAACTGCTGAGAGAAAATGCAGTGGTAAATGCTACGTGTTGTTGTGCTCTGCATGCACGCTATTTATTAGCTGTCTCATTGCACTGTGGTTATTAGTTAGGTTAGTAGGTTTTCTCAAACCTTTGTGTAATTTAAAAACTAATCCAATAGTATATGATGGTTTTCCCTCCTCCAACGACTTGTTTCAGAAACTGAGTGGCAAATAGTTCCTTTGGAAAGAAGCTAGACCCGCAATCGTAATCAAAACTTTTCAGGATTTAACGCCTGTGTTACATGTATGGCAGGGGGCTTTGGAGTGTTCTTTTCCAACCATCATTTCTTAAGTGGATCTGTAAATTTCGCATTTGCAAGCACATTGAGCTTCTAACATAGGTGGGTTTTTAAAACTACTTTTAAAGGGGACAGAAATGAGCCATCGGTATTGCGGGGTGCTGAAGCAGTTTGCAAGTGGTCCTGAAGGGTGCAGCAGCAGTTAATATACTTGCTATGTACACTGTGTGTGCATGAAGAACTTCACATGCATTTGGTAAATGCACGCCTAAAAATGTCCTGATCCATTACCACCGAACTAATGGGATGACGGCTTCTCCCACCTCCTCCTCTTCCTCAGTTTTGCCACTGGAAACATTCCAGAACAGTGTGGTGACTATTTTCTCTTATTACAATAAATATTTTAATTGATCACAGTGTTTACATCAGATTCACAGGTTGAAATCGATTGAAATTCATTAGGCTGACCAACTGAAGAATAAATAAAGGAGCCTATTCACAAAGGCATTTTAGTGAATATAAAGTAATGCTCATGTAGTACTCTTTTATTTACTACTACATGGCTATGTGAATTGGTCGCAAAACATTAACAAGCATTTGCAAATGCAATGGGTCTCGCGTTTGCTTGAGTAAGAGCTATTTGCGTTATGCATTCCGAACTGAACATTTCTTGTCACATAAATTGAAAATAAAAAGTAAAACAGATGTTCCCTCGCAGTCAAACATATTATCGGCAAAAATTGAATTATCCACGTAACAGGGTCGATGTGATGCAAAGCGCTCGACTACTGCGAGATCGTGCTGCATAGGAAATAATTAGAATTAGTAGTCCAGGAACCCATTTGGAAAACACGGAATCCTGTATGTTTTCAGTAGTTGGCCGGTGCACTCGAGGAGGGCTATACACCGGAAAAGGCATGACGTATGCATGCCTTCCACTAATGAATGCAAGCAAATTTTTTAAGACAAGTCCACAAACCAACCAAACTGATGGGCGTGGTTACAAGCCCATAGAGATATTACAGCAGGAACAGAGTGCTTTGTGCTCGACCCTAAAAATGGAAATAAAATGAGAATTGCCAGGAAACATTCATATACAGTTAGTAAAAAGAGAAAGGACTGTGTCATCTTTGCACATTTACTGGTACCTTTTGGGGCAGCTTCACAAAGGCATGTAGGAGTACATAACATAATCCTCCTGTATTTCTACATCTTACACTCATGCTTTTGTGAATTGGCCCCAAAGTGATTGGTGTCCCACTAGTTTAAAGATTTGCAAATGCACACACAAACTTTTTAATCTACATGTTAAGCCCTCCTCATAGGGAAGTGTAGGGTTGTAAAAATGTTTCACTAAGCTCCATGGCTCCCACTGCTAGCACATTTCCTTAGTTAGGGTAGCGCTCCAGGTCTTTAGCTGAACACTCTCAGCTTTCTGGACAGTTAGTATTCAGATAAGTTTATTGTGTTAGTAACGATGCTTGCTCGCATTAACTATGGTTATACATGGTCCCTACTGACTAGCTAAAAACAAACCTGAATGCAGGATTTGGCTATTGCACACCATTCCAATTTACAATAGTAGTTGCCTTTTCCAACGTTTTGCTATTTCTCCTGCAATGAAAACCTCATATCAGACAATACTATCGCCTTTAAAGCCTTTTAGAGCCCCTTTTGACTAACAGGCTTCAGCATTAAAGCAAATAGGCTCGTCATCCTCATCTCCGTGCCCTCTCCATAGCATCTTTGATAGCATCCAGATAAGTAAAAGTGGAAATCGGTGTCTTCCTGCTGTGGGCCCAAACAAGGTCAGCACTTGCTTTAAATGTGACTCCTGTATTAAACTGGAAATATTGTTGGCTGCAGTTTAATAAATATTTGATGCATTTTGTTCTTTGGGGGATGCAAGCCGCGCTTTCACATCAGCGCAATATGATCGCAAATTTGCTAAACCTGTTCTCATATTTGTTGGAGTTAGGAATAATAATACTATTGGAACATTAAATGATGTGACTTGTAGCACTGTTTACTTCCCTTAGATGAAATATCCAGTGACTCGAGACAAGAGACTGCAGCTCTCACTGTCTTGATGCCAGTGTGTGACAGGGCGCACAGCATGCTTCACTGGAAGTCTTGACATAATGAAAGCTATAAATGGCTTTCCTTTCTTTATTTCCCTAATTACACCCCAGGAAGCACAGACATAACAAACTGTGCTTTAAATGTGTAATATAGTTTACACTTTTAATCTGGCTGGGAACTCACTGTTATCTGGGAGTTTAAATGCCTTTCTTATCCTGGTAAATAGGCTGGTTTAATGAAGCAGAAAATCGCAAGCACTTGTGTCACATCAGGGCACGTCAGTGAACTGTCCCCCCAATTCAGGATTATGAGGGGCTGCCCTTATATCAGTCATCTGTATATGTTTTTATATTATTTATTGCCTGTAAACTAGTAGGTGTATCTCTCCTGTATATCCTTCTGTAATACCTTGAGGAAGTTGAGTTCGACAAAGCCAGTGCATAATCAGCCATTCTCTCTGGACTACCAGGGCTGTCCAGTGTGCATGTCTGGACAAAGGCGGGCAGTCCATTTATTCCATGGGTCATTTTCCCGGAAGGTAGGAGCCATTGGCGGCTGCTTTCTGAAGGTCGATGGCTTCTTCCTTTGTCACCTTCTCTACAGGTTTATGACAGCAGACAAAAATAGAGAGACAGAGAGAGAGAGATTAGTAAGGATGAAACAGCAAACAAAGAGGAAGGTACAGGAGGCTGATCTGCACGTTTTAGCTGTGGATGGTTTGAACATTTTTGCCAGGGTTACTTTTGGTTCACAGTCCGTCAGTTTTTTTGGCTCCACCTCACAAATTTAGGAATCTAAAGATGGCTTCTTTTTGTGTCTACAACTACTTTAGCAATTCTTAAAATGCACTATACTTGCTGATTGATTTGAGTGGGCCATAGAAGTATTCGTTTCAACTGTACCATTCACTAGTTCACTCTAAGGGGCCAGAAAGGCCTCAGATGTGCTAGCAATTCAACCACAG
Source organism: Pleurodeles waltl (assembly GCF_031143425.1). NCBI lineage: Eukaryota > Metazoa > Chordata > Amphibia > Caudata > Salamandridae > Pleurodeles > Pleurodeles waltl. Next base: position 767,422,950 of record NC_090449.1, on the reverse strand, counting down.
AGCAGAAGAGCAGTTTAATTTTCAAGCTTGCAAGTTTATTCATAAGTACATTTCCCTCAAATGTTCCAAGTAAGATACCGGAAGTTACTTTTTGTTATTAGTAATTAAATTGCTAGTTATTTCAGGAAAATGTTTGAAGGATTACAAAATCACTCAGGTCTTAAACATTGAACATGTGTATTCCTGTAGTGTTCCACAATTAACTTGTTGAAGCAGATATTCTAATTAGGATGAGGATTCTGATGTTGAGGACCTCATTATGCAGCTTTTGGGGGATCAACCTCCACCCTCAGTGACATATTCAGGAGGTCCAAGTACTAGTGCCACTACAACTGCTCCAACACAAGTACAGGGAACTGAGGGAGCAGCTCAGACAGATAGTGGACAGATACCAGGGGTAGTACACCTAATGCAGGGACTACTACTGTGGTCCTAGCACAGATGCATCCACCTTCGGTACAGAGAATTTATCCAGATGTACTAGTTCTTGAGACAGTCTCAAACATAATGGTGCCAACGGAGCAAGTGCTTCCGAAGCCAATGCTAGTTCAGACAGAGCCGACACCAACGTTATTTCCTCCGGCACAGACACAGGGTTTGCCGAAGTATACACCAATGACAGAAACACAGTCAGATATTACACCAGTCATGAACCAGTCAATGGGGGTAACATTCCCGCAAGGTGCGAGTGTTAAGCAGCTCCGGATGCAATATCGCTACCATTACTGTTTGTCCATCGGTACCCTTGTTTGCACAGAAGAAGGCAAGTGTGGGAGAACAGAACAAAATGTCACAAAGTCTTGTAAAAAGGGGATTAAGGGGATTAAGTGATCCGGTGCAAATAATGTCATCAATAGGTCAGACTTTTAATGGATCTAGACCATTAATGGATCTTAGTCCACTTGTATCGCTTCCAGATGCAATAAATGGACCGATGAGAGTAAATAAATGGAGTTTTAAACTTTTCACGCCGCAGACTCCAGATGCAGTGGTAAAACAGCTACCAGTGCAAAGGAAAGTAACATTTCATTACAGGGATTATCAGCGCAGTAATTGAGTGAATGGTTAGACATTCTAAACACTCCTTAAAATGCATCCAAAGGCGAAGAGCAGATAAATCATGTGAAGTTGAATATAGAAGCAACCAAACTAGTCGAGGGAACAATGGGTGTGAACAGATTGGAGTCCTACACTGAAGAAGAGCTGAGGTATTTATGCCCAAATGTTACAAGAGAAGTGAGTAAAATACATCAGAAATTGGCAGAATTAGCAGAGAAGCATGACATTGAGATTGGGAAAACAAAGCGTTTGAAACGCAGTTACAGATTAGATTTTGAGGCAAAGGATTTTGAACACATGAGATCAGCAGGACTGGAGGCTCATTTAAGGGGATTGCCGCAGAGTGCTCAGATCTGGGGAGCATTAGAGAAGTGGGAAGGTAGATGGACAAGGAAAAAAAAACAAGTGACAGTGGGATTCACAAGAGGGATCCGAAGATGTTCAAAAGGAAAACGATTTTATAAAAATGCTTCTGATGAGAGAGATTCCAGGAGGGCAGTTTGTTCACCCAAAATTAAGAGAGAAGCCAGTCAAGTGGTATGAGCAGACAGACAGATTTGTAAAACTTTCCAAATGTTTGTGGGAGGACTTAAACACGCTATTGGAGATAGTGGTGCCAGCCGACTTGTGGGTTGAATGTAAGAGAGCAGTGGATTGGCCAACAAATTAACCAGAAAGGGACAAAGTAACGGGTGCACCTTCACCTGAGGTAATGAAAAATTACTAAAAGGTGATCGAGTTCCTGAAGACAAGAATTTCTCCCCAAAACATTGATTGGCAGCGAATTGATAGAACAGTTCAGGAGTCTAAAGAGTCAGTACGAAAGATTGTTAAAAGCATTCAAGAAGTACAGTGGCAAGGAAGCAATTGAGCTGAAAGACATATTGCCTTTCGTGTTCAGGTTCATTGAAGGTTTGAGACCAGAAGTAGGACAGATGATTGAGTCATTTGATTTGCTGGCAGGCAAAGCCGATTGATGAAGTGTAGCAGTATGCCAAATACTATAGTGACGAGATTGAATTGAAGCAGAAAAAGTTGAAGGAGAAAGCAATGGTGATGCAAATAAAGGCAGCTCAGACAGGAGTACAAGGAGCTATAGTACCGCCTATGCCGCCACAGCAGAGAGCTGTTATGTTCCAGCCTCAAATGAGAGGTAGAGGTCGAGGAGTTGACATGATGCGTAGTCCGGAGTTAGGGACTGTAGTGGTTCAGAATGACATGCAAGGGATGAAAAAGATGTTGCTGTGTCATTTGTGTGGAAACGTGGGACACTCGAAGCGGGAGTGTCCGTTGATGGCACAGGATGGTGTTGTTCAGGAAGGTGATGTCAGTACATTTCAAACTGTGAAAGTCCCAAGAATGAAAGGATTTATTCCTACTGTTCAGAATAAAGGACAGAATTTCCTACCAGTGCAGCAAATGCAGGTGCCACGCACACAATTTACAAAGGTGCAGCCAGTACAGCAGCAGGGCTCCATGGTACCTAGACAGCAGATGCAGATACCTCAAGCCCTGATGGAGCAGCAACATGTGATGCTTACTCAGCAGGTCACAGGTCAGAGACAAGACAGTAGTAATAACACAGTGCACCAATTTCCATTTTATAGTGAGGATGAAATAAACAAAGAATGGATGAGTGACAGTTTGGGTGAAGGAGCTTGTACACTTACCGCCTTCCTAGAAGTAGATCAGAGAGGACCTTTTGTGAAGGGAGAAGTGATGGGATATAAGGTCTCATTCTTAGTGGATACTGGAGCTACACGCTCTACAGTGAGAAGTATAGAGGTTCCGAATGTACCTCTTTCAGGTAGGACGGTTCAAGTTGTGGGAGTGGAGAATAGACAGTTGACAAACCCAATCACAGATTTGTGGTGTGTTACTCGAGTCCTGTGTCTCTACCGGGAAGAGACTTACTGTGTAAGACAAGATGCTCCATTAATTGTTCAGACACTGAAATAGAAGTTCAAACAAATAGTGATGATGATGAAGAACAGGTGACTGAAATGATGGTTAACAATGCTCATGAAGAATACCCGTTGATTTAATTTTTCCTAATGTTTACTGTGAACGAATTGCATGCAGATTTACAGGGAACAGTGAAAGAAGACGTTTGGGACCTGACAGGTAAAGAAGTAGGTCTGATTAAAGGAGTGGAGCCATTTACAATCCCTTTAAGCCCAGTATTTCCACAGCTTCCACAGTATAACATGCCACAAGATGTTTTGATGAAAGTGGCGCAAATAATTGGAGACTTTCTATAACAAGGAGTTTTGAAGGAAGTGTTAAGCAGCCCATGCAATTCACCAATAATGGGCTCGAAAAAGCCATGTGGGGAAAGTAAGCATTGTGCAGGACTTGCGAAAAGTGAATGATTAAATGTTGTCCAGTGGTGCCAAATCCAGCAGTGATACTGTTTAAGATTCCTTTTTTTTTGTTGGTCCTCATACACCTCTGGCATTAAAGACTACTCATATCGCCCCATAGCTGTTCGTCCATCGTAACGATATCCAACGCCAGGGAGAATAAGACTCTCTCATTAGTCCTTAAACAACTATTACACTATTATTGTTAAGGACACCAGAGTTAACACATATATAATCATAGGACCAATATCAACATACATAGAAGATCCATTATCATAAGTGCATTTTAATAGAGTTCCCTCCCATTCCCATAAACGTGACCACATTATGATTTTTTTTTCCCTCTTGTTCAATTTACTCACTCCTACATCCAATTTTGGGATACCTATCAGAGCATTTAGCCAATCTGTATAGGAAGGGGGCATAGGAATCATCCATTTCCTGCAAATCTCCCTCCTAGCCAACAATATTGCATATATAAGCATTGGTTTGGTTTCTCTGTTAACCACTACGCCCTCTTCCAATTGAAAAAAAATAACCAAAGGTAAAGTCGGAAAAATATTTTGTGCAGTAATACCCGAAAGAGATGTACATACCTTTCGCCAAAAAGCTAACACGCCTGGACAATCCAAAAACATATGTACATCCGAAGCACCTGGCAAACCACATTTTACACAGGCTACTTCTTCTCCTTTCCTAATCTTAGAAAGTCTCTTCGGAGAAAAAAAAGACACTATGCAATGTATAGAGATGATTCCTTCTCAATGACACAGGTTTTATTACTTTGAACACCCTTTGCATAGAAGACTCCCACCAATCTTGCACCTCATCCTGCCTTGAGGGAAACTCCTCCCCCCAAAGGGCCCTCTATAATCCAAAATCGCCATCTAAAGCCTCCAAGATCCCCCAGTACCATTTAAAAACTTTCTGTAGGTGTACATGATTCCTTATCAGAGTGTCCTCTAGTGGATTCGCAGAGCCGAACTTATTTGTAAATTCATTTGACCAATTTCTCAATTGGAGATACTTTAATCTTGAAAGGGATCCCTCTGTTATTTCCAAGAGCTCATTCCAAGATAACAAATCTCCTCCCCTAATCAGGTCCCCCCAAACTTTGATTCTTGCTCTCTTAAGAGGGCGAGCCAATACATCCGTTAAACATTCAGGGGTACCTGGAAAATCCCAAACTGGAGCATTCGGACTGTAATATTGCAATTTGACCGCTCTGCGAACCTCAAACCATACCTTAGCAGCGTCATAAAGTATTTTCAATTTCACTTTCTTGAAGAACTTAGGATCACCAAACTTATATAGAAAATACCTTGTTGCGCCTTTTTCAGTGGCCACCATAAAGTTAAACATCGCACCCACTGCTGAGAGGTCGGGGGAGGAGAACAACATCCTAACGTTCTTGAGATGAAATGCCCACGCATGGTATTGAACATCAGGAAGTGTCAACCCACCTTTCTCCCTTCTTCGACGCAATTTCTTCCAGGTTATCCTAGGGCCCTTGTGGGCCCAAATATAAGAGTTGAATTTCTGTTGAAACATAGCCAATAATTATTTATCCATATAAAGAGAGACAGAATTACAAAAAATAATTCAACTTAGGTAGTATTATCATTTTAACCAAATTGACCCTCCCAATGATTGTAAGAGGCAGATGGAGCCAACCCAACATAAGCTTACTACACTCAGCTATAATCAACCTTATATTCACCAGGGAAATTTGTTTCAAATCGTGGACAATTGTTAACCCTAACTACCTCATAGAATTAGTAGTATGCCAATTCGCGCTCTTCAGGTTCCAGACCATTATTTCAGTTTTGTCAGTATTAATACAATAACCTGAAATCTTCCCAAACCCCTCAGCGATATCTAACAAAATAGGCATCGTCGTCAATAGATCAGAGGTATAAATCAGAAGATCATCGGCGAACAAGGCTACCTTCTTCACCCAACCGTTGCTCCTAAAAGGGAGAATTCTCGAATCCTGCCTTATTCTCCTGTCCAAAGGTTCTATATATAGATTAAACAACAAGGGGGAGAGAGGACAGCCCTGTCGCGTACCCCTAGTAATCGGGAGTGAATCTGTTAACCTACCATCAACCAATAGCCTGGCCCTGGGCGCCTGGTAAATGGATTGTATAACCTGACACAATTCCTGCCCCAAATTACTACGATCCAAAATCCTATACATATATTTCCAACTAACTGTTGAAAGCTTTCATCGTGTTCACCGCTATAACAGCCAGGGGATCTTGGTATGTAGTAGATAAATCAATAGCCCCTATTAAGGTAAATGTCTGCTCATGAAGAAATCTATTCCTAATAAAACCTCTCTGGTCAGAATCAACCAAATCACTCACCACCACACTCAACCTATTTGCCATTATTTTAGAAAGCAACTTGTAGTCGCTATTCAACAAGGAAATTGGTCTATACGACTCACACTTCAAGGGGATTTACCAGGTTTTAAAATGAGCAAGATAATAACCTCCAGCCATGTAGCTGGTAAAGAAACTCCCTCCACGTAGATCTCTGAAAACAATTGCAAAAGAGCAGGTATTATAACATCCCCTAATGCCTTATAAAACTCAACTGGAATCCCATCGGGTCCAGGGGCCTTACCACTCTTGCTTTCCTTTAATACTGCTATAATTTCCCCGTCGGTAACAGATCTAGATAGATAATTCTGTTTCCATTCCAGGAGGCATGGAGCAAGGTGATCTTTATCCAACCATTCATCAATCATCCCCTCACTCACCTCCCCTTCCTTGCTATAAAGTATTGAATATTTTTTGTAGAAGGTCTCTCCTATAGCCTCAGGAGATGTTACGCACACCCCTCAACTGCACATCCACTAGTTCTTTAACCATATTACGTGTCTGAGCATTTTTACACTTCCAAGCCAGAACCTTTCCCATATCCTCTCCATATTCAAAGTGTCTTTGTTCCCTTGCCTCATATCGCTTCGCAATTTTTTGTTGTAAAACAGACTCCAGCTGTAATTTTAGCTGAGAGATTCTATCCCTCAAATACTCATCATCTCCACCCATATCATAGAGGGTAGTTAATAGTGCAATTTGATGTTCTAAATTCTTTACTTCCTCCTTATGCATCTTATTCCTATAACTCACTAGGCTTATGATTTCCCCCCTCATTACTGCTTTACAAGTATCCCACACTACCCCAATAGGTGCTGAGCCTAAATTCACCCTCAAAAAATCCTCAGCCTCCTTGCGGAGGACCCCAATAATCTCCTCCTCAAGTAAGAGGGCTCAATCAAAGGTCCATCTCGTCCCACCTACCCGATGAGGACTATGTAGTTTTAACCTCACTGCTGCATGGTCTGATAAATGGGCAGGTGAGTAGACTATAGTCTCCACCAAGTCACAGATAGAGTGATCCACTAAAAAATCATTGATTCGCAAAGCATGCTTATACTTTCTATTATGAAATGAGAATTCCTGCCTCTGCCCTGCTCTCTCCCTCCACAAATCGCACTACCCGTAATCCTTCATCATTAACTTTAAATACTGCTGGGACTTAGGAGTGCCAACCGCCCTGGATTTTACTTACCTATCCAGTCTATTATCTAAGATCACATTAAAGTCCCCTACCACGATTACTGGATCAGAAAAGTTCAAAAGGTTGGAAAAGACCTCCCTAAGAGGCTCTAGATCGTCACAGTTAGGACCATAATATCCTACCAATGTAAATGCCCTACTGCCGAGCTGCAGCCTAAGTATGATCCATCTCCCTAATTTATCTGTTACTGCCTTAGACAGGGTCGCATTCAACTGCCGCTTCACCAAAATTGCCACCCCCTTTGTATTAAAATTGTGCTGAGTAGTTACAAAATCCCCTATCCAGTGCTGTGTTCTACACAAATTCACACTCTCTTCTTTAGTTAAATGTGTTTCCCTAAGAGTATAATATGGGCTAATGAATCCCTAAGGAACTGCAGGATTCTTCTTGTTCTAGCTTTCATACGCAACCCATTAACATTCCATGACATCAATTGGACTGAATTTTTCCCATCTCCCTGGATCCCCTGAATGCTATCCAAACAAAAATAAATCTGAGATGTATGAGGATATTTTTATTTTTTCTCCCACATGCTTCTCCCTTTGTGCACCCCCAAATTCCCCTATTGTGTCCCTTCCTACCATCCCTGGGAGAAACCCTACCCTTATCTCTTGACCCATTGGCCTGATTTTAGAGCGCCATGAGCTCCCCTGACTTTACTTAAACCATATTCCTCTTTTTTATCGCCTCTAAAAGATCATCTGCTTCAACGGGATTCCTGATGTTATGCATTTTATTATTCAGCATCACACGTAAGTTTGCTGGAAATCTCAGTCGAACTTCTACTCCTAATTTCTTAAATTCCTCCAGGTGTTTTCCTAGTTCCCATTGTCTGTTCAATGTCGTTCTAGAGCGGTCAGACCTAATCTCAAATTTCGTTTCTCCACTATCCAGTGATCCAAGCTCCAAGACCTTTGTGAGAATTTTCTCTTTCAGAAGATAAGTTTTAAAGTTCACCAAAATCCTTTGCGGCTTCTTAATATTCATATTTTTCCTGAAGGGGTCCCGATGGACTCTCCGGATATCGTTAAAAATCTCAGATGCGTCAATAGGGACCACCTTATTAATGAGAGTGGCTATATACTTTATTAGATCGGACCCTTCCATACCCTCTGGAATATTCAAAATCCTCAGGTTATTCCTTCTGGAATTTTTTTCTAAAATTTCAATTTTATCTTGCAAGTCCTGCTCCGTCCTTTTCAAAAGTTGAATCTCCTCCTTATTCCTTTCCACATTTTCACTCAAGATCTTGACCGATTCCTCCAGAGCCTGAGTCCTAGCGATGCAGAGTGGTTCACAGTGGTTGATTTGTCACAAGCTTTCTTCTCTGTGCCTCTTCATAAGGACAGTCAGTTTCTTTTTAGTTTCAAATTCCTAGACAGAGTCTACAGCTGGTGCAGGCTTCCACAAGGGTATAAGAAGTCACCATCACTGTTCAATCAGATCTTGAAAAAGAGCTTGGAGTCATTAGAATTACCATACCAATTGACTCTAGTGCAATACATTGATGATTTGCTGATCGCATCGAGAACAAGGAACAAGAGTAAGTATGACTCAATTTCCCTGTTAAATCATTTGGGAGAATTTGGACATAAAGTTTCACCTGTGAAATTGCAGTATTGCCAAAAATCAGTTAAATATGTGGGACACCAGATTGAGAAAGGATTAAGGAGAATCTCCAGGGAGAGAATTACCATGATTCTGCAGAGAAGTCCCCCGACTTCACAGAGAGATGTCAGGATGTTTCTGGGAATGGTGGGGTACTGTAGACAGTGGATTCTGAATTTTGCTGAAATTGCTTAACACTTACAGCAGTTGACACATAAGGATGTTACAGATCCCATTGCCCTAGATGAAGATCAAATGAAAGCATTCACTGAATTGAGAGAGTGTTTGTGCAGACCTCCAGTGTTGGGAATGCATGATTACACAAAGCCTTTCACATTGTTTTTCCATGAGTGTGATGCTTGTTCTTTGTCTGTTTTGACACAGGTCAATGGAGGTGCTAATCGCCCAGTAGCTTATTTTTTCAGCTACCTTGGACCTGGTCGCAGCAGCTTTACCAGGTTGCCTGCCTGCAGTAGCCGCAGTTGGTCAAAGCCTTTCCCAATGTGAGGGGGTAGTCCTGGGATACCTGTTGATGGAAATGGTACCACATTTTGTTGAAATTTTACTGGCAAGGACGAAAACGCAATACTTGACGGGTGCAAAACTGACAAGGTATGAGACGAGCATATTGGTTACTCCAAATGTAACGTTAAAAAGATGTACAGTGCTGAATCCAGTGACACTGCTTCCAAGTGATACTATTAAAATTTAAAAAGAAGAAGACATCGAGCATGATTGTCTGGAGTTAACTGAATTGTGTACAAAACCGGGACCTGATATTAGAGACACGCGTTTGGAAGAAAATGACCAAATTTTCTTTGTTGATGGTTCGTGTCTCAGAGATGGAACAGGGACTTTGAGAGCAGGATATGCAGTATGCACAATTACAGGCACATTAGAAGCTTCATGGCTTCCAGGTGTATATTCCGCACAGGTGGCAGAATTAGTAGCTCTTACTAGAGCATGCTATGTTTCTGCAACATTAAGAGTTACAATCTATACTGACAGTCAATATGGATTTGGAATTGTTCATGATTTTGGCCAGTTGTGGTGGCAGCGAGGTTTTATGACCTCTACTGGAACACCAGTGAGAAATGGCGTCCGAATAAAATAGTTGTTGTATGCAATACAGTTACCTGAAGAAATTGCTGTGGTAAAATGTAGTGCACATCAAAAGACACAGGATTACATTTCATTGGGAAATGGATATGCAGATCAAGTCGCAAGGTTTTGTGCATTGAACTGTATATCGTTTAAAGACAAGTGGGAACTAATGCCTAAAGAAGAGAATAATTGCACAAGCTTTGCTTTAAAGGTAATTGATACACTGGAAGAATTGAAAACATTGCAAGAGAATGCAGAGGAAGAGAAATGACTTTGGATCAGATTAAAATGCATTCAAAGACCTGATGAAATCTAGGTTTCTGAGGAGGGTCAGATGGTTGTCCCCAATAGTTTATTGTCCGAGATGGGCAGGTACTACCATGGCCAGGCACATATTGGAAGGGATACCATGGTCAGGTTGTTCAAAGTTGATTGTTTCAATCCGAAATTCAGACAGGCAGCAGAGGCAGTATGTCATCGATGTGTAATTTGTCAGCAACTAAAGATGGGAAAAGGGACGGTGATGAATTTGAGCCACATTGGAAGAGCAGGAGGACCATTCAGCAGAATGCAGTTGGATTTCATTGAGATTCCTGCATGTGGTGGATTGAAGTACGTGTTGGTGGTTGTGTGTGTCTTTAGTCATTGAATTGAAGCATACCCTACACGAAGAAATGAAAGTCTCACAGTAGCAAAGTTGTTGCTTAGAGAGTTAATACCATGGTTCAGATTTCCGATCTCTTTAGAATCAGATAGGGGAACTCACTTCAATAACGAAGTGATCAAACTCTTATGTGCAGCACTAAACATTGAGCAGAAGTTGCATTGCAGCTATCGCCCTGAAGCATCAGGACTAGTGGAACAAATGAATGGTACATTGAAATCAAGAATTGACGAAATGTGTGCCACAACTAATCTGAAATGGCCAGATGCCATACCCTTGGTACTGATGTCAATGCAAAATATACCTGACAGAAAGACATGACTGTCGCCCCATGAGATCCTCATGGACAGAGCAATGAGGTTGCCAGCTATTCCAGCCAACGCACTTGTCAATATTACAGATGATATGGTGTTGGACTACTGCAAAGGTCTGGCTGATGGGGTTCGCTCTTTCTATCAGCAGGTGCAGACTGATACCCTGCCACCCATCCATGACCCAGGTCACAATCTGAAAGCTGGAGATTAGGTCGTCATCAAAAAGCACGTTCGAAAGACCTGTTTAGAACCGCATTGGAAAGGTCCCTACCAGGTGGTGCTAACTACCACGACACCTGTAAAGTGTGCAGGACTGCAAAATTTGATACATGCAAGCCATACAAAGAGAGTGGTGAGTCCGCAAGAGCATGAAGAAGTGTTGTTGAGAGCACCAACAGCAGCAAAGCAAGTGGCTATAACTGACCCGGACCAAGAGCAAGCTGAACCTGAAGTTGATCCTGAGCTTGTGGAAGATGGATCAATCACCCCTGCAAAAGACAAAAGTGAAGATTTACAGGAGGGTGAGCAAGAGTCTAACTCAACGGATACAGCAGGAGAACCAAGCACAGCAGAAGTTCTTCCAGAAGCAGACAGTGCTGAAAAGCAAGCAGAGCAAGTGCCAGATCAAGAAGAGGAAAGAGTTGAGACGGATCTAAGTCAAAGTGGTCCGACTCCTCCTGAACCCGTTGCAGGTCCATCAAGAGAAAATACGGTAGAGAGAAAAAAGGAAAATAATCCAATCCTGAGGAGAATATGGACAGAAGGAATGGGAAAGGAGATAATTGGCCTTAGTCGTGAATTGGGAAGAAGAAGGAATTGGTCATAAATGAACCAATAGAGGAATAAGTGGATACTACAAGAAAGGAGGAATTAAGTGAAGGAGAATTAGGTGGAGAACGAAGGTTGAAAAGAAAGAGAGTAGCAAATCGAAGATACGCAGGTCCTGAGTGGGCATATGCAGCAACAAGTGAATGGCAAAACGAGTATATGTCTTTTTGTTTTCATAGAGAAGTTCTGAATCAGTACTTTGATGCAACCTGAAGGTGATTAATAGACTGAGTTGTTGAGCTGATCTAGATAAATCTGAAAAGAGTCTACAAGATAAAACTGGAAAAGACATTGATAACCTGATGTGACAATTGAAAAACCCAGATGTGACAAGCTGCTAACCGATTTTTGACAAAGGAGAAAGGGGTTCATATGCGTGAAACTGAACTGTGAGAAATAAATATTTTTTCTTCATTTTTTATTTTTCTGTTGCACTTCATCTAAAGAGTTATTTCTACTTTCTAATGCTTTACAGATCATGGCTGAATTAAATAACCAAGTTAGAAATATTAGATATTGTAGGTATTTGAGTGTTGGAGTGTCAATTATCTGTGGAATAATGTTTATAATAATGATAGTGGGAATGTCTGTGCATGAAATGAAGGAGGCTACTATTGCCTCTGTTCCTGAAACTACTACACTAACAGCTCTAGAAAGGTTTAAGTTAGATGAAAAATACTTGCATGACTATACTAATGCTTAAGGAGAGCTTTCTTCTAGTGTGTTCTATTGGTTGTTGAGTGAGTATGTTGAGACGATGAATGCAAGGAATTGTGTTGTGTGTACGCAAATTCCTTTGTCTGTGGAAGAAGGAGTCACATATCATAGTCTGCCTTTAACCTATAGCATAACTTGTAGTTTGCTACTAACCAGATTCTATAACCAAGAGTATATTCAGTATGTTTATTCTAACTGTGGTGTTGTGTTTTATTTTCTTCCTATTATTAGATACTTGAGTAAAGTAGCCAAAGAGCATGATATAGTATTAGTTAGAGGGTTCTTTGAGCCAACACTGTTTGGCACTGCTTATGCTCATAAAAATAATTTAACCTGCTTACTAACCCCATTAGAAAAGAGCTTCATAGGGCATACTGATGACAGGAGGAAGGCATTGAAGGAAAAGTTAGAGAAAGGATTGGCGAAAAGGACTTATAAAAATGATTATGCTTACACTGCTATTAAAACGCAAGGGAAATTAGCTTTAGATGCATTACATGTAGGGAAGCTTTGTATATGTAGGCCGAAATCACGCACTGACACTTTATTTGTGGGAACGAGTGAATGTAGGCATGTGTTTTTGTTTCAGAGTAAATTAACTTTTATGCTGAATGGTCAGGACCCTGCAATTCCTGGAATCTACTATATTTGTGGACTTAATGCTTATTACCGTCTTCCTAGAGGATGGTATGGGACATGCTATTTGGAGATAGTTTTCACTAAAATTTATCAGATTGACGATTTAAAGAAGTTTCCGAAAGTGACTGAATTACATCATGAGCGACAGAGGAGGGAAACCTCTTCTGCAATTGTGGTAGATACTTTTGGTTCGATAATTCTTTCTGTAGGACTTATTTTGAATGTAATCAAGATACGAAAGTTGTCTACTATTTTGGATAACATGCTGACAAATTTGACAGCGGCAATACTCTCGTTAGGTACTGAATTGGCTGCCGATAAAGCTATGACGCTTCAAAATAGGCTTGCGTTAGACATACTTTTAGCAAAAGACGGCAGAGTCTGAGGGATGATTAGCGCTAGGCATTGTTGCTCATATATACCCAATAGGGATAAGGAGATAAGAGACTAAGGGCTAGATGTAGCAAAGGCTTTTACCCATCCTGTGTCTATGGGAAAAAGTTTTTGTACATATGGCCTTTACTTACTGACTTAACTAATTCGAGCAAGGATTTGAAGGAATTGAAGGAACCAGAAGTTTGGGAAAAAGTTGGAAATGGATCTGCTTCCGTGGGTAATTGGTTTAGTCAAATTTGGAACGGAGTGTTATGGAAAATTGTACAGGGAATATTAATTGTGATTGTTTCTATATTAGGATTATGGGGTACATGTAAATTATGGCAGAAAATAAAATTAAAAAGATCTAAGAAAAATCAGAGAAGGGAAGAACAGACTAGGAGAAGAATCTTTAGATAAAATGTAAGGAGAAGTCAAAGTACATCAGAAACTGAACTGTAAAATGATGATAAAGGAAGGTGTGATGACATATTTAGTCATCAGAGGAGGGACTGTTGAAGCAGATATGCTAATTAAGAAAGATATTAATGGTCTATATGTTATTACTAATGAGAAATCGCGTAGAGAAATTATTTATAGAAAAATAATGTGCACGTTTGAAAATGTGCCCTCGGGTATGATCACCATGTGTACTAAAATGACTGAGATTGTATTAAATAATGAGAATATATGAGGAAAATGTAATAATATGTCACAATAAGATGTATAACCTATGTTTTGTATTAATTTGTAGTATTAAGTTAGCTGGACTAAGGGCCTAGTTTCCCTGGGCCTCGCATACTTGAGAAACTGCAATACTGAATGCTTTGCAAAGGACTAGAAGCTGCTATAGCCGTGACCCGCTCGAAGTTCAAGTTAGTTAGCTAATAATTTTCTGCAATGTACCGGAGAACAGAAGATGATGAAGACAATTTGATACAATTATGTGTAGAGCAGGCTAAATGTACTTTCCCAGGACTGGAACAATAGAAGCACTGACTGAAGAAGAATATGCAACAATTTCGATACCTGAAGGGCCAGAAGTTGAGGACATCGTATGGAAAACCAATCCGCTTCTTGTGAACAGAGACATATGAAAATTAGTAGATTCGGTAAACAAAAACTATAGGTTATAGTCATATCTGCCAACTGACTGACCAATTAGCAATTAGGGGGATGGACTGGGAGACCCTAATAAAAAGTCATGACGAAGGGCAAGAAATCAGAGTTGCAGGAGAAGAGTTAATGACATCAGGAGATGCTGTCTGAGGTGCTGATGGTCTGTGAGCCTGATCCGTAGCTGACTAATAGATGACCTGAAGACGAAGACTGACTTGTTGCTGATCCGTCTTGGATAGGTAGCTATGAAAATGTGACTGATTATTTTTGTGCCTTTCCTTCTAGGTACCAACTGCGCTGTTTTTAAGATTCTCACTTAGATAGATTTTTTCGAATTGATGTTTTCTCTAAATTGTTTTCACATGAAGACCCCCATGCTAATGCTAATCTTGGTTAGGTAGGCTGTTATGGGTGACGTTGACAGTGACAAATGACTGACAAACTTAATTGCTGAATTTCACTATTAATGCTGGTATTCTCAGTTTGTGATATTGCATTGTCGTATAAGCTTTAAGAACTGATTTCTTTTATGATGGATTAATAAAAAGATTGATTTGATTGAAGATTGAACTAATGGATGATCCAGAATTGTAATCAATAGGGAATACAAATTGTTAACTCTTTCCTGAATCTGTGGTTATTCTTGAGCAATATGGTTTAAAGCTGTTTTCCATAGACTGTTTCTTGATTAGTGATGATTAGCTATGGATTCAGTAGTCACTGCATGACTAGGATACTCCATGCGATTCAAAAGGTTCATCAACCTATACACGTCCCCTTGTAAGTTTACTTACTAAGGACAAGGCGCGCTAGAAAACTCCAAAAAACAACTGTGAAAACATGCCCATTTTTGTGTGGTCACCTCATATGTTTTGCTGAAGTTTATTGCAGTTTTTTTGGTTCTGCACACAGGGGCACTGTTGTCCAGTGCCCAGTGTGTGAGAATTGTCCACTTAAATATGTAAAAATTATCAAAAACTAGATTAGTATATTTAATTCTCTTTGTAAGGCAATAGTATTTGGTGTAGAAACTACACTCATGGTAATGAAAGTTAAACCCCACCTGTGGACTGCAGCAGTTTTTGTGCATTCCTCTAGTGAGACTAGAAAACATGGCCTCAGGTCTGCCATTTTAGCCTGACTGTTAAAATTTAAATCTGCAGTCCAAGCTATAAAAAAACAACTCTTTTTGACAAGCGAAAAACCTTCGTTTTAAATATTGGCACTCCTGTGGAGGCCTTATTGTGGTGGGGTGCATGGTATTTAAAAATGGAAGATGTAATGTAATGTTGCCATGTCCATACAGTGACGAGCCCCCAGATGCTATTTTCTTTCTGAAAGGCTCTGGCAGTCCTATGAGGAAAGCTAGAATGCAGTATAATATATTACATCAGTAATCTCTGGTTTGGGACAAGCTAGGGAAATGGTTCAACCACTATTTTTAATATTTTACAGACCACGTTCAATGGCTAAGTTGGGTTTTTGATAGATATTTACAAAAAATAGCTTTTAGAAAGTTACATTTTCCTTACCTGAAGCTCCTGGAGGCCATTTTAGATTAGCCTGCTAGCAGCTGCCCCTGCCAGTGCTGGACATTAATGAGGTGTGGAAACTGCTCCAAGAAGAGGTAAATGGCTTAGGTCTGTTTGGAGGGATGGGCTGGGGTGTGGTAGGTGACACCTGTCAGTCCAGGAAGAACAGCTGGACGGATTCAGGATTTTAGTTTACTTCAAAAGGGCAAGATTGAGGCCTACCCCTTCACTTTGAAGTGTAAGGCGATATCTGAGGATGGGTATGCCTTTGATCTTTAGGCCCTCTGTAGGTAGCTAGTCAAATACCTGCCCAGTGGGAGGTAGAGCTGGTCTCAGAACTAATTTGATGGAACAGAGGAGGAGAAAGCTGCTCATTTCCATAAACACACACCCTGCAGGCTGACAGGCTCCCTTCAGGGGCAGAAGGCCTGTGCCATCTTGAATTTCCCTTAGACTAGTGCACTCTAGGATAGTTTACAGTAAGGTAAACAGAAAGTGCTATAAAAGTGGGTAGGGTTCATCCTGGGTGCCTTGTCCCCAATTGTTAGGGACTGTCCAGTAGTCACCAAAACCACTGGATACTGAACTATACAAAGATGGACCTCACCACCAGATCCTTAGAACACTTTCTGGACATAGGGGAAAAAAGGACAAGGCCTGTCAATTTAACCTGAGAGAAGACCTGAAGGGCTGGACCTGCTCCTATGTATACCCAGAACAAGGAGGAGTCTAAGGGTCAGTAGACAGACCCGCTGTGTGGCTGTAGGGACATCACAAGTTGAAAGAGGCCTTTATTTGCAAAGACCAGTTGACCAGTTAAAAATTGACCCGGACCCTGCTGGCGGCCTCTGCTAGAGAAAGTCCTGTCCTTTATGTGTTGTTCTCAAGTGTTGGGAAGGGTCACCCCAAATGTTTTGACTTTCTCCTCCTCTTTTTCTGACCTCGCTTTTATTGGCTTTAAGACTCTGTGCATTTTACCACTACTAAACACTGCTACCAATGCCTCTATTCAAAGATCCTTCTTTGAAATCACCCCTACTTCAAAGTTGCAACTGGGTATAACTACTATGAATCTAAAACTTCTGAACCTAAAAAGGGACTCTGCCAGAAAAATTGCTGTACTGCATTAAGGGCTGATACTCTGCGGAACCGCTAACCTGGAAGTACTGTTTTCTGCTGTGCTGCCCCCTTGCCTGCTGATCTCTGACCCTGCCGAGGGATAGCTGGACTCTGCCTTGCACCCCAAGTGATCTCCCTGGGCTTGTTGGCTTGCCTACTGTAGCTTGAGACTCAGGGATAACAAACTCTCTATCCCTGCTCCAGTGCCTGGTTCACTGAAAGTCGACCCAGATACTTGTACCAGAAGAATCACCACATCTCCAGTTTTCTTGGAGCAGAACCAGCACATTGACCCTGTTGTGGGAGTAAAACCAGTGCATCACTCTTGGAACCAATGCATCAGCTTGAGGGCCTGATGGTCAGAATTGGGCATTGCAGTCACAGCAGCTTGGAGGGATCAACGCATCCCATTGATTGTGTGAAGTGTTGCACACTCACCTGGTTCTTAATGTGGGGGCGATGCTGGACCTTTTAGCCCCCCAAAGGGCAGCCCACGATCAAGGAACCTTAAATCCTTTAATTATACACTGCCCTCGAGGGGAAGGGAGATTGGGACAAACTAACAAAAAATACACTTGTGACACCAGTTCTGCTCTGCTGCCTTGCAAAACTACGTAAGAGGTTCTGCACGCCCTGGACCTTTTGTGTTTGTGTGGATTTAGTGTAATGGAAATAAGAAGAATACTTTACCAACAGTTCTCAGCATACAAGGATTTCATAGTTATTCACAACATTGTACACTTGCAGGCTTCACCACAAATACCGCATGAAAGCAAGCACAAATCAAGATTGAAGGCTGGAATTCTGGCACTCCCAAAGAATAATTTAACATTCAGTTCTCTGTAGAAGTATGTGTACATATATGGTGCGCTCCAGTAATTCTTCTCTCTGTCTTATTACAACAATTTGTCAAAAATTACTGGTGGGTGGATTTCATTTCTGATATAATTCAAGTCTGGAGTGCCCATTCTGGAAATGAGTTCAGAGTACTAAAGCTATTGAAACAACACTAGTGTTCCAATCTCCAGAGCTCAGCCTTAGATATATTCTTAAAATTAATCTAAGGATTAGTGAGCACTAAGCTGTGATCAAATAATTAGCTTTTTTCTCTCTCTTACTTAAAACTGAAATCCGCAGGTTTTGTAGCTGTAGCGCAGGGAGCCAAAGAGGAATTATCACACTGGAAGTGAAGCCGACAGAAGCATCAACAGTGTCAGGTTCACAGGAGCTGCAGGGAGAATTCAGCTGAGGAAGACTAGAGCGCAGGAGGAATCCGGTCAACTTAGGAGGTGAATGCAGGGATAATGCTGCTCAGGACAGGAAAAAGGCCAAACACCGACTCGAGTTTTGGGTTTGGTTTAAACACTCTATTGGTGTGGCTGACTTCAGAAAGGCATGTGGAAGAGAACACTTGTCAGCCTAATGATTTTACCTTTAGTGGAAGCAGGTGCAATCAATTAACATTAGAAAATGGAATCAATAGGTCATAGCTGTTGGAACCAATAAACAGAAGCAGGTGGAATCAATTAACATTAGGAGGTAGAGTCAATAGGTCATGGCAGCTGGAACCAATAAAAAGGAAACACTTCTATTTTTCGCATTTGTGCAAACCGAAAAAGTAATTGAACAGTACCAGAATATTCTAATAGATTCATGTGATCTTGGAAGGGCCCGCTGAGGGGTTAAGTGTAGTGGGATCATAGGGCCTGAGAGGTATTTATCCTGGAGGCCATGAAGTGCCAGGGGGGAAATACAACATGAGCCCTCTATGAGGTCATGACATGGAGAAACCTGGTGCATTGCAGTTCAGAACCAACACATCTCAGCTCAGTGCTTCGTCTTTGGATCTACCGTATCACCACCACTGTATGAGGAAAATCGATGCATCATCTTTACTGCGGGCCCGACATCGATGCATCGCTCAATTCTTTGCTGGTGTGCACCCCGCATCTCACTGTTGCTGACAGGATCAAGTTCCTCTGCTCACTGGGCCTGCATGTCTCTTGTCCCTGGCCTGCACTCAGCCGCACTGCAGTCTGTCTGAACTGTTGACTTCGTCCTGGTCCAGCGCGACCAGATAAACCCCACTGGCGCTTAATACTTCTAAAAGCTAGAATTCTTTTTATTCTTTAAAAAATCATAACTCAGCTTCCACTTATTAGATTTATGTTGTTTTGATCTTGATTTATTTATAAAATGGCCTATTTTCCTAACCTAGTTTGGAGTCTTTTTGTGGTGTTTTCATTGTGTTACTGTGGGCTATGTTGCACAAATACTTTGCACAATGCCTTTTTTAAATAACCCTGACTGCTCTGTGCCAATCCTCCAGGGGGTGAGCACAGGTTATCTTTTAGTGTGTATCTCTTTGAAATGTTGTTCCAGGTTGGCTAGGGTAGGCACCTCAGCCTGACAGGGACCACCATTCTAGTCAGGGCAATGGGATTACACACCCAAGCTAACCCCTGCTCTCCCCCTTGATAGCTTGCCATGAGAAGTCAAGCTTATCCCAAAGGCAATGTGTAAATAATTTGCGCAACACACTCATACCAGTGACATATTAAATATACTGCAAATGAGACTCTATATCAATAGACCAAAATGGCAATATCCAGAAGTACTGTCTGCACCACACAAATCCTAAATCAGTACTCATTACCTTAGCTAAACCAGAACACATTATCACATATCACATCATCAGGACATGACACATCATAATGAGGTCATGACGGGGATATATGGATCAGCAAGCATTGTCAGGGCATGAAACATCATAATGAGGTTATGACATGATTGATATGGATCAGCATGCATCATCAGGGCATAAAATCCCATAACAATGTTATGGCAGAAAACATATGAACCCACAGTTATCGAGCATATGGTGCATATTATCCTGTTGCCATTATAGTACTCGTTATCTTGCCCACCAGAAAGGCATGTTCCAGTATTAGAGTGTGAAGTGCAGTACTGAACGAATTAAATCCTTAATCTCCCACTGAGGTCAGCATACGTAAACTGCTGGTGTATGGGAGAAGAAGGCACTGGGATTCATACCCAGGTGAGAATCTTGCTGTTGGGTGGTTGGGCCTACTATAAACAAGCCCGGGGAACCAGGCATGCAGACCCCACTTTAGGGTCATCAGGACAGCATGATTCGGGTGATGCCAGAGACACAGAGATTGGCGGTCCCCCTCTCCGGGCTCCACGTATCCACCCTGATACTCGTGCTGAACAAGTTCTCTCAGAGGTTCCTCCGACCCGTCTACCCGGCTCTAACCGGCCTTACTGTGATGCAGCTTCCTGGTGGAGAGAACCTGTGGTAGACCTCCACCCGACCTCCTGTGACCAGAGAGCAAAGGCCATCCCTGCAGTAACAGAAAGTGAGTGTGGGGGAGGAATCATAGGGACTTTGTCTGAGCCGCCCCCTTTCCAGAGAGATGCTGGGTCCTGCCCGACACAACCTGGAAAGCACGGATCTGCTGTCCTCCAAGGCTCCACTTTAGGATTTGTGGTTAGCAGACTCCTGGGCCACAGGTGCCGCGCTCAGTCTTCCCGTGTTGGGACAGAGTTGAGTCCCTCCAGCGTTGTGTCTGTGCAGCTGGGGAAGGGGGCCACACTGAGGGGGATCCTTGCAGAGCAGCACGGACGTCTGCATGCTAGTCCCTGGGAGGGGCCCCGTTGAGGAGGGTTCCTTCCGTACAGCATACACAGTCTCGCCAGCCACCTGGCGTGTTCCCTCCAAGGAGGGTGCAGCGGTGTGATTCCAGGTGCGGGGTGTGGGAGCTGTAAGCAGTGCTCCCCGAGCAATATTTGGTAAATGTGCCACAGATCAAAGGGCAGTGAACTGAAGAAAACTCAAATGGCGGGACAGGATAGAGCACTCACAACCCGCTGGAGATAGACCAGGTCATGGAGCAGGTAGAGCTGGGTTCCCGGAGAGACACTCAATGGGAGACAAAGGTAGGCAACAGCAAGCAGAGAGGACTACACCCTACAAGCAGGTAGGGGAAATTGCTATAGGCAGCCCAGCCATGCTAGCCCAGTCCAATTCTAGGGAGCAGCTGCTCAGCAGGGCAACAAACAGAAGAGCAGTCCAGGTGAGTCCTCTGGCGCAGTGCAGCAGTCCTTCTGACAGGGGTTAAACCCCAGTTCCAAAAGTGGTCTAAAAATGTACTTATACTCATTTTTTCTCAGCTTCCACAAAGGAGGGAAGGGGGGTTCTGACCAGCACTAACCAGTTCCAAGAATGCCCCCTTCTTCTCTAGCACTGGCTCAAGACATCAGTAGGGGGTAAAAGAGCCCTTTGTGTGAGGTCAGGGCAAAGCCTATGTAATTGTAAGTGCACCCATCCCTCTCCCAGTCCAGGAAGGCCATTCAGTATGTGGATGCAATCCTGTTACACCTACCCCCTCCATGTGTACTGGCTATCTGAGAAGTATGTACAAAGCCCAGCTGTCACTCTGCCCCAAAACTGAATTGAAGTCAACCTGAAAAACACCAGAGACATAAGCACAGAGAAATGCTCACTTTCTTAAAGTGGCATTTCGATAATGGTAATAAAAATTCCACCTACACCATTAAGCAGCATTTCTCACTACCATTCCAACCACCAAGACATATGGCAGGGCATTTCCAATGCAGTCCTATGAGAGGAGCAGCACTCACAGTAGTTAGAAACTTAATAGGCTGTTTGTCACTTCTAGGACATGTAGTACACAAAGACCTACTGTATGTCCTCCCACTTACATACACAGCACCCTGCCCATAGGGCTAGCTAGGGCCTACCATAGGGGTGACTTAGGTGTAGTAAAAAGGGAGTTGAAGCCTTGGGAAGTAGTTTGAATTGCCAGGTTAACTGCATATGCAGGCCCTTCGGTGGCAAGCTTGAGACAAGTTTGAAAGACTACTTCTGTGGGTGGCGCAATCTGAGCTGCAGGCCCATTGGTAGCATTTAATTTACTGGCCCTGGGTATATTTTACACCACTTTACAAGGGACTTATAGGTAAATTAAATAGCCAAACAGGTATAAGCCAAATATACCAATATGAAGAGGAGAGAGTACATGCACTTTAGCACTGATTAGCAGTGGCAAAGTGCCCAAAGTCCTAAAGCTAACAAAAAGAGGGTCAGAAAAATAGGAGGAGAAAGGCAAAAATGTTTGGGGATAATCCACCAGAAAGGGCAATTCTCAACAGTTTCGAATTTACCCTGACTACGATCCTAATTCCTGCTGGTACAGAATGCAGACAACCAGAAACCCCAATTTCTAACACTAAGGTCATTGGACTCCTTGCTGTGTTCATTTGGACTTCTCCAACAAACTCTGAAAAGTTTGGAGATTAAGCATTTTTGGACTACCAAGACCTCAGAAGTGTCAGTGGGGCCCATGGCGAAGGTGTTCAATTTCAACAAGACTTTATCGGATATAGCTTCTGGTTGCCACACTGGAGGATTTTGAGCTCCATAAAAAGACCAAGTGCAAAGGTGGAAATCTTAATAAGGTAAAAGAGCGAAAACCATCTGTCCAACAAAAAGACTTAGTCAACCACAAACTTCTAATCCAGAGGATCAGTGGGACCTTATCCAGCAGCTAGCTTCCTGCGAGACGAGTTTGACCTACAACCTTGACATGCTGGAGGATTTTAAATTCAATTTCAGAACTAAGTCAGAAGGTAAAAATCTTTCTCTCGCTTGGTGCATCCACCCTAGTCTCCATTGTGGCCAGCCTGAAATCATGCCTGGGTCCTGATGAACCACAAACAATGATTACTGATTGGTGCTGTAATTTTGTATTGGCACCTTTCGCACTAAATCTTAAAAAAAGAACAATCTCTCTGGTTCTTTTATTGTATTTTTGCTATTCTGGTGTCATTTTGTTTAATTTTTACACTGTTTTTATAAATTGGAATGAGAATTTTACTGTCCTTTTTGACAGTTTTGACGCTTTCCACGTCTTCTTTAAGTTTAGCCTGTCCTCTTTGTGCTATAGCTACTAGGCCTTGAGCTCAGTTTTAAAATGTTGAATCCCTTGTCTGGACCTAAAATGTTATTAACTTTATTGCTGGTGGTGGGCTACCATCCACCCAATTAATATCCCATTCATTTGCCCCAACCTATTATGCATACATTTTGAGTAGTGTCACTCAAACTCAGTTTTCATGACATTGAAATATCCTGCTTTCTGCCCCTACCAGTTGCAGCATCAGTAGTGTTCTTGGCCTTGGTCACCAGAAAGATCTTATTTCAGGCATTTTAGTTGATCTATCATCAGAATGTGCTGCCTGCTTGGATGCACTATCAGATATGATGTTATGTCATGGCACTTCCTTGCCTTCCATTTAGAAAATCACAAACACAGTCAGCTACAGCTACTTTACAGCACTCATCCATCCTTTCCCGGGAAATGTACATGCATTTGGTGGTCCCACATCTCTTGCTTACTTTTTTTTATATATAGCATAACCACCCATCTGTAGCTGTTAATCTTGGATGTTTAATAATTGCTGGCTAACAGCTAGCTTTTCCCAGTTCTAAATTACCAGTCATAGTGAAAGGCCATGTCATTTAAATCTGATTATTTCTGCATTTGCATTGCACTAAGTGTGGTCTGTATGAACACCCAGGCTCCTCATTAGTCTGCAGACCTGTAGACATCGCTTTAAAGCCTCTCCACTCAGATATCTGTCGTTTCAATCCCTTTGTCCTCTCCGGTCGAATCCTCCCAAACTCCAGGCAAAAGAATGAATAATTTAGCCAAAGTTTTCTGACAACTCTCCAGTCCTGTAGAGTGGCACCTAGTTACAAGCTAGTGCTACACAAATCATATATGCACCCAGCTGGCACAAGCTGGTTGTTATAGATTTAAATGATAACAATATACCAAGATTGTCAAACCAAGTTTACATTTTTTGATTCCTGGAGATGGGGGCACCAGTCCAGAGAAAACCAGTGTCCAAATCAGTTGCAGGTCTGGGCAAGGGTTTTGGGCATAAGCCCAACCCAGCCACCTCCCCAGAGTCGGACTGGCCTTTAGGGCAATCAGGCAGTGCCCAAAGGAATGGTTTGGCAGGCTACTGTTTCTGGGCCTATTTTATGGTTTGATGGGCAACATTTTACTGTTAATTTCTATCATATTACCACAAACATTGTGTTAGACCTGGCATCCTTGGCATGATTTTCCCCCTAACGTTTTGCCTTCAGCCCTCCTGATTTTGCTGGCCCCAGGACTCTGTATACTTTACCACTGCTAACCCGTCCTCAAGTGCTTGTGCTTTCTCCTTAAAACATATTAAATTGGCTTATACCTAATTGGCTTATTTAATTTACTTGTAAGTCCCTAGTAAAGTGGCCCTACATGTATCCAGGGCCTGTCAGTTAAAAGTGAATGATAGGCCTGCAGCCTG
Organism: Pleurodeles waltl; assembly: GCF_031143425.1. Taxonomy (NCBI): domain Eukaryota; kingdom Metazoa; phylum Chordata; class Amphibia; order Caudata; family Salamandridae; genus Pleurodeles; species Pleurodeles waltl. The sequence continues at coordinate 767,398,514 of NC_090449.1, read as the reverse complement.
TATTTTGTCACCCAATTAAGTAGCACTTTAAGCAGGTCTTAGGCCTGCCATTGCAGCCTGTGTGTGTAGCTTTAAACTGCCATTTTATCCTGGCAAAGTGAACCTTATACCAGGCCCAAGCCTTCCTTTTTAACACAAATCCCCTTAGGATAGGCCCTGACAGCCCGTAGGTGAGAGTGCAATATATTTAAAAAGTGGGGCATGTATGTTTAAGTTTTACATGTCCTAGTAGTGAAAAACTCTTAAATTCATCTTTTACTACTGCAAGACCTGCCCCTCTCACAGGATAACATTGGAGTTACCTTAATAAATTTTAGAAGTGCAATTTCCAAATGGGATAAAGTGTTCAGTTCATGTTTGGTGTCTCTGAAATTGTAATGAAAAGTCATAACTTATGGTGAAGTTGGATTTTAAGTTACAATTTTGAAAATGCTACTTTTTGAAAGTTGTAATTTTATTGCCTTAGCCATTTGGTGCCTGCAGCATGTCTCTGAGTCATTTGACCGGGTGTAGTTGACAGCTGGGCTTTGTGTATTTCTCCTAGATAGCCACACACAATGGGGACCCTAGCTGTGACTGGATGGGCCATCACTGGCAAAATGGTAGGGAAGAGCTGGACCTAACCACACTTACACTTAAAGGGTCTGTGTCCTTTCTCCCCACAAAGGGCTGCATACCGTCTGTGTTTAATCTGGAGCCAAGGTGAGGAAGGCAGAGCACCTATCCACTTCAAAGGCATGCCTCTTAAAAATTCTTCTCACTTCAAAGTCACGACTGGATATAAATATTGGACCTCGGACACCAACTCTTCAGTGCACTCTTTGACCTTTGGATACTCTGCCGAGAAGAAGGACTGCTGTACTGCTAAAAAGACCGCCACCCTGCTGGATTGCTATTCTGAATGACTGCTGCCTTGCTGTGCTGAGTTGCTGCCCTCTTGCCTGCGAAGAAGGAATGGATCTGTATCTCTTCAAACCCAGAACTCCAAAGTGACTCCAAGGGCTAGTTGGCTGGTTTCCTAATTTGAAGCATCAGGGACTTACCACGCTTCCAACAACCTTCAACCTGTATCTGGACTCTGCCATTGGTAAGTCTACCTTGCCAAATGGTACCACCCCAGTCTTGGACACTTGGGAGTGGGTTTACGGTGCTCAGTCGGTCTCTGGATTCAGTGGAACCAATGCATCTCCTCTGCTGTGAAGCACAACTCAAGCAGAACTAATGCATCTATGCTGCTGTGTGGATTAGACCCTTCAGAAACACCCAAATTACCTCTGCAGCCTCATCTCAACTGCCACTTTGCAGCGCACCCTTACCGCAAGCCCTGACTTCACTCATCGGCAGCAGCCTCAATGATGACGCCAGACTCCACATCACAGCTCCTCTGCACTGATAAATCACCCCATGTGCGTGCCGCATCCTGGATGTAGAACTTCACATTCAGTCATTTACTGCGAGCATAAGACACATATGGGAAAGATGGTGGAAGAGAAAAACTAAAAATCGTCACAGAGGCAGAAAGCTGCATGAGTGAGCTGAAGGAGCGGGGAGTAATTTTAAATGGATTAAAGAGTCCCGAGATGGGTTTAGGATTACCCTGCCTCAGTATTCTGTGCTTGCACATCTAATTGCAGCAGCCTCGTAGTTCAAAGGAGAGCTTTTGGGCAACAGCTCGTTTTTATTTACAAAATAAGCCCTGGACTGCAGAAAATGCGCTAGCAACACTCTCCTCTGTAAAGAACAATTTGGAGATTAGGAGTGGGAGTGTGATTGTCATAAACGCTTTTGAGCGGTAGTTTGACAGCGGGGCAGGAGGGTTACATGTAACCTTTTTGTGTCCCCCCCAGCCCCTTCCCGAAAGTGCATCAGTATACTACTGCAGTGAGGCAAAGGGACCTTTTCTTATAGTAGTTTACTGATGTTCCAGGGCCAAATTCACAAAGGTAAACTTACACTTTCTATGTACGTTTGCAAGACGGAGACTGCACATAAAAAGATAAGACCGTCCTTTCTTTTTAAATGCGGGGACTCCGCAGTCATAAATATACTATTTGCTTAAACTGGAAAAATAGGAGAAATCGTAAACGTATACATAAACGTAATCTTACCTTTGTGAATCAGGTCTCCAGTGTATAGGAAGCAATGGTCCACAATTCAACATCTGTCTGCGCATGGACTGCAGCCTGCAGCTGCACCGTGCAGCCACGCCCTTGAGTCGGCACCCTCCAACTCCCCCGTGAGTCTGCAACAAACCTTCCCCAGTCAGCAAGCACTGTCACGGAAGACCCGACTATATAAATTAATGTGTGACTGCCTTTAGCTATGATTTGCGAGTCACTGTTATTATTGTGGGCATTTGTATAGTTGCAGTTTTTTCTGTGGTGGTTTCCTGTGCGCTTTATTTACACGTCTAATAGATCTTATTGACTTCCAAAATAATCTTATGAACGGAACTAAATCCGTACAACTGTAACCATTTAATTTATAATTTTCACCTTACTCTTGACCCAATTGTGTAGATCGGCAGCTTCCAATGCAAATTATTTAATTGTGCTTTAATGTGCGGGTTCCTTGTGTTTTTAATTGCTTTGTGCTAGTTAACCAGTGGCCCATTCTGATTTCCCAGAATGAACAAGAAGGCATGTTCAGCCTCGGAAAAGACGTATGTGATAATCTGCTGAAAAACAAGTACTCTCACAGGATTTACACCGGAAACATCAATTCCTGGATGTATTTCCTGTGGTTAAATTAAAGAAACAAGCTATTAATACTGTTTGCGTAAAGTCAAGTAGGACACTTCAATGCAAATGGAAAAATTAGCTGACATTAGTTCATTAGTGATGTCTGCCTGTGCTGTCTTTATGGGAGTGACAACGAGAATATTTTGTTATGTTTTTGAACAGTATACAATGGAAAAACTAAACGACTGCATAGAACAAGCTCGGCAAAGAAAGGAAGGCAAATCCCATCTTTGATTTCTATCTAGTGTGTTTCACAATTCACTACAGAAGCTTGCCAGAAAGTCTGGCTTATAACTGACAGAGTCTCCCTTAGTCAGTGATTAATTAAAACACTCAATAACTCAATCCACGCGCTCTGTTACTAATCCTTGAACTCATGTATCCATTCATTTATCAACTAACTGTTAACTCATTCTTACATTCACTGTTTTGCCCTCCCAAGAGAAAACGCACAATCAACAAACATATACAGGGCAAACTAAAAAAATAAAAGTGGAAAAAATAAACAAAATGTTCAATAATACATGAGTAAAAATGTAAACATAACCCAGTAAGTATTGCACTATGGCAGCCGCCTTGGAGTTATTGTGTGCATAATGTATTATTATTGTGCCATTTCAAGAATGCCAGCGTGTTGCTACTAAATAAGATGGCAATTTTGGAACAGTAAAACTATATTTCACTATGGACAATACAATTCCAAGGTGGCTATCCGGATTAAAAGGAGCAAAAAAGTAAATAGAGAAAATGGAGAGCTGAAATACTGACCCATTATCCCTTGCACTGGTGCACATTCAGTTTCAGGTGAATCTGAAAAGGTGATCAGATTAAATGCTCTTTCTTATTCACAGGGTCAAAGAGTCAATGGCTAAAGTGGGCTGATATATTCCTCCACACTATGTGCTGTTTAGTCATGAACATGATTTTAATGCCACTCAAACAATTCAAGGACTAGAGAGGGCTGGCCGAAGTTCCTCTATGTGTGTGTGTGTGTGTGTAATTTGGTCTGCGTTTTCATAGGAAGCACATTTTTTGATTTGTGTATCTTATGCGCCATTTGACAAATCTTAATGAAAATTTTCAAAAAATGTTCTCCACCTCATTTCCTTCCTGGAAAGTTTTAGGGTGATCCATCAAGAAGAAGAGGCTGAGAAAAGAGGGTCCCAAAACCAAATTTCCTCATGCTTTTTCCACAGAATATTTTAGACAGGGCCACTGCAAAAGTTGCTGAATGGAATTACACCAACTTTGTCAGAAAGCTAAATCTCGATCTAGAAAGTGTGCTTTTTGTGATTTGGTGTAAATCTATTCTGTAGTTTTTGAGCTAATAATGGATACAAATATTTGCATTTCTGGACAGTTGGGGTTGAAGGGCTCTTCTGAGAGCCCCTCAAACCCAGTTTAAAAAAATAGAGCATTCTGATTGGCCAAGTGTGCCAATTTCCTTCCAGGGGAGACACACTCCCTCTGTATTGTGTGCTCTCATTATCTGAGTGCAACATGAAGAGAAATATTGCAGAAAGCTATTACAGGGCTCGGAGTCTCAGTTCTCTGCCCTGCATTTAATTTTAAAACAAAGCATAAGAGGGCAGGGTAGAACCTTCAAAGGCATGTCTGTTTCCACTTGGTGCAAGCTTTAAAAATGCTCCCACCAGATAGAAGCAGCATTTTGTTCCCTAACCATGCTCCTGCAAGCAAGGAAACTTGATTGCTTTTGCCAGGTGGGAGCAAACAGACAGCTGCTCCCGCTGGGCAGGAGCAATGCAGGCTCTTGCAAGATGCTGCAGTGGAGAGCCACCCCCAATATATTGTTTTGATGGGGGCCCAGGTTGGGCACCAGGGCACCTTCCCAGAAGCAGCTTACACCCCGAGGATAGAGTCCTTTAAGCTATTATACGCTCGGGGAGGGGAGCCAAGTGCCCCCTCCTCTTTACAGAATAATGAGGCCCTGGGAATTATGTCTCTGGGACATGTAGTGGCTTCGGTTGGGGTCCCTGCTCCCCCTCTCCTAAAAGATCATGTTTCAGCCCTGGGGTTGGATTCCCCTGGGCCACTATTGGCTCATGGGGGGGTGCTCGTCCCTCACCCCTCAAAAGTCCTGGGAATAAGGTCCCAAAGAGCATGGGGAAGGGAAAATATGCACCTTTTTCTCTGAAAAACAAAAAAAAGAAAGGCCTCTGGATATAGTCTCTGGGCCTAAAGTGGCTTGGAGAAGGAGGGTGTGCACACTTCTCCCCTTAATTACAAAAAGGCCCCAGGGGATGGGACCTCCAGGTAGTGTCTTTAGCAGGGGGGCTGCCCCAGTGGGTTAGATGGAACACCTCAGTGTGCAAAGCCAAAGGCCATGTGCAGCGTGGGGATGGCTGCCTGGGGGCTTTGAATGCAGAGGCTGGCTCCCCACACCACACACAGACCATAGCTCATGCCCTACTTTAACTATAACTTGTGCCCTCGCTATGCACTCCTAATTACCCGACATATTACATCACTCATGACATGTTCTATAACATCATTGCTAACAACACTGCAAAATTTGACATACCATCATTAGTAACAAGACAGTATGGAGGGGCAGGAGTTACAGCTACCTTAGGGCATGTGTTATATTTACTACAGATAACTGTAACAGTAGAATTTTTGTGTTGTTTTCACTTTAAAATGTTATGTTGTCACTCAAATTGTCACCTAACTATAACGTCACTTTAACCTTTGTTTTTGTCTTTTAAAAAATGTTGATATACATATACATGTCTATTTGTGTGTGTGCATATAAAATATATATATATATTGGTATATATATATATATATATATATATATGCAAACGTGTGTGTATATATATATATGTACACAGTTAAAAGTAACTTGCACCATGCCACTATTTATTATTTCCAAACCAAATAGATCCCATGTTTTCCAGTTTAATTTTGGCTCTAAAATAAAGGCATTTTTCATTGTCATATCTCTTTTTAGATTATATAGAATTAGCAGTGTGCTCATTTGTTCAGTTAATTGCATTGAATTTGTAATGGCCACTCATTGATTCAAAACGTGATAAGATTCGACATCCGCTGAACTATCTAAGGATGCCCAATGATCTAAAGCTAGTACACTTCAGAAATATTAAAGGACCTTTTAAAAAGTCAAATAGCTCTTTTTTTATGTTGCTCATACCTGCTACCAATTGTGAATTCAAATCGAGCATCTTTTTTGCCCCATTCACTTTTGTGGCCAAAGAATCCATTCAGAATTGGAAAATCCTTGTATTTGTATTTGAAATGGTATTTTTTAATACACAAAGTATTAACATTCTTTACATTATATGTAAATGGCACACTGTGTGGTGTTAATAAAGCACTTTATGTACCTATAAATGCTTAGTGCATTAAGTAGACTCTGGGTAAAACACCAGAACAGGTAGTACATTTTTTGTTTTCTGCAAGGTGATCAATAACTTGTTTATGGAAATTGTATTCATATGTGTAAACTTGAATCAGACGATATATACAATGCTGACCTACAAGACACTCACCTATAGGAATAAAGCACTACATTTGAAGGGTGGAAAAAGGAAAACGTGCTGAAATTGGCAATTGATGAGATTGATTAGACTTCAAAGCAGCTGGTTGATGTAGCTTGAAAAGAGCCTTGGAAGAGTAATTTAAAAAGGAAAATATGGTGAAATCTAAAAAACTCTATATAAGGAACTGGTACTCCAAATTTAAAATTGTTATGCTTAAAAATATACATCTAATGTCAAAACCAAAATACAATTTAAATTTAAGCAGATTTACTGGAGCAATGCTGTTGGTCTCAGGGAGAGATTTGCAAACCATCATGTGGTATGCAACCTCCATCAACCATCGAAGGCATTCGCAGTAACATTTTTTGTCCCTACATTTATTTATAAATCTATCCTAAAAACTTTCACATACTTCTCTTGACTTTATTAACCATTATTCTCTTTCTGGACTTCCGGTTCAATCTGGACTCTGTTGTTATATGTTTTGTGTTTTAGCTGATAAAATTGTTTGAATCAGCCTAATAGTCCATGTGTTCAAGTCACAATGCATTGAAGCCAATGTAGTTGTTCCTGCAGTCATATTGCAAGTTTTTACTCTTTTTATAATTAGTTATGCAGTAGATTTATTGCTTGATTAATTTCCTATGCACCACTCACTCTCCTATGCACTCTCCAACACAAGGTGGTAAATCTACCTTTTTGTATCTTAAAGGCATCTTAAACAAACCAGTAGACGTACAGTGAATGCTAGGCATGTTATGGCCATGCTTGATTGTTATATACTTACATTTCTACTGAACTAGACTACAGGATTTTCTTTATGCAAAAAAATCTTTCTTATTTGAACATGAAGAAATGCTGACATACATTATCATTGTTCTACTCACAAACATGATGGATGCTGGTAAAGGCTATGATTAAGCTACCTGTTCCAGATTTGCTTCTTCGTATGCAAACCTCTTTGTGAGGGGAAGAATGGGTGGAACCCAGAGGCTTTAAAATCTATGAAACATATCCCATACTGGGAAAGATACATAGATGATGTGATTATGTTATGAACTAGGTCTTCCCAATTAATACAGGACTTGAGTACTTAATAATGATTACAGTGTAATATTCACTATGCATTATAGTGAACACAGTCTGAAATAGCTAGATGTTATTTTCACATTACTAGTGACAGTATAGCAAGCACAATTTACCACAAGCCCACCTCTTTCAGATCACAACTGTAAACTACAAGGGCCCAGCCCCAAGCTTAAATTTTCTCAATTGCATTGGAAGAGATGAAATGTCTGGGATGAAATTGCTGCCACAATGATGTTTTCACAAAAAAGTACTACATCTTGAAAAACGATTTGTGGATAAGAGGCTATTGCTCCTCCATAATCAAAAAGGCAAGAAATAACACCAGCAATGCTACTAGACAATATTTATTAACTGCATACAAACATAAGAAACAGAACACCATAGATCATCAATGATCATCCAATATAACTGCCAAAGTCATAATAATTACAGAAAACACAAGCAACACACGGGTAATACTCTGAAGGAAATGATCACACATAAAACCTCTTGTTGCATATCTCAGTGGATGCACTATTTAAGACAATGCCTGCCACAGATTTCTACAACCTGAAACATTTGGCTTGAACAATTCTGTAAAGGATCTCACAAATGTTACTACTGTAACATAAGTATGCTATTTAGAAGCCCACCCAAGCCAAATGCAATGCAAATATCACACACTGTGTTAAGGACTATAGTGGTCTATATCCTTTTTAATAAATGCAAACAAATATATGTTTGAAGCACCATCAAACCACTAAAGAGAGAATACAACAACATTTTGACGGATTACAGTTACTCACTTGCCAGTCATTAATAAAAATGCCGTGCGAAGGAACTTCATTTATATGACATTGACAAAGTGACATTCAGTCCTGAAGTTGTAAACAGAACATTCATACTTAGAAAAAAAATCAAAATGGGCTGACAAATTAAGGCCAGGAGACAAGTTATCAGCCAGCATAGGGAATTACATTACTTACTTTGGGCCTAGCATTTCACCTTACAATATCTATAGGTGTTTCAGATAGCTGGAATGTGCGTACCAGATATATGTTCCACGCTTTCTCTTCATGAACAGCCTCCTCACACTATACCATACCTCTTGCTACATAGAGTAAAATGTACTGACTATGAAACACAAAATGAACCTGTGGTTATAGCTCAATACCAAGTCTATTTAAAAAGTGTCATATTTTAATTGGCTATATCAAAAGACCAAACATATATGACAGACTAACATTATGCCAAAACAAGTCTCTTCAACAGTCATAATTAAAAGACAAATTTATAAATGCAATTCTTCAAATGCACAGTATGCACCTAAATGTTCTGAAAATAGATAAATTAGAACTTAGCATTTTAGGGTTTAAATGAGGTATTAATTTCAAACTAAAAAAGTACTCCATTTATTAGAACAACAGGTATTATTTAATGGATCATTGCCTTTTGTTGAAATTGGGAACATTTATGTTCTCTTGTCATACACCAAGTGGAACATAGTAAGCTCCTTTTTAAATATGAAGTGTTGCTTAGCCATTTTAGTGATGTCTCTGGGCACATTATTTTAGCAGCTAGGCCTGCTGCTTGTCCGTTTAGCCTAATTACATTTTATTCTGCTTCATTTGATTATTTTAGAATTGGCCACATTTGCGATGCTGTTTTATTTTCTTTATCTAGTTGTCCTTTTGCCTAGGAAAGCATGATATCTTTTAGCGGGACACACTTTCACCCTGTGCTTTCCTCAAGGCTGCAGCAAAGATAGGATTTTTGGTACAAGTGGTACACTGTGGGTTTCAGTATGACCCTGGTGATCTCGAGACTGCCAGGGACATGGTTGCGGTGTGACCACCGCCAAAGCAGTAGCCCAACCGCTTTGGCGGTGGTCTGATTGCTACTGCCAAGGTCGGACCACCAGTTTTCCTCTACAGGAGGGACTGGTGGTACTGGTGTTCCTAACCTGCCAGGGCAGTGCTACAAGCAGCGCCACCATGAGGATTTCGACCCCCACCTCTCCGCCAGCTTTTACATGACTGTAGCACTGCTATGTAAAGACAGGCAGAGATGGGGCCCAGGGGGCCCCAGTGTGCCCCTGCACTGTCCAAGCACTTGGCATGGGCAGTGCAGGAGCCCCTATGGCCAGTCCCGTCACTCTGTTCACTGTCTGTTTTGCAGACAGTGAACAACACGAGGGATGCTGGTGCACCCTACACACTGCTGCATTGCTGCCAGCTCAGTTATCATTTCTGCACACTGACCAAGTGAAAAACTCCTAATGGGGCTCGTGGGCAGGCAGCTGCACTGTTGGAAACCTGACCACTGGAGTTTGGCGGACAGCCTTTTCCGTCCTCCAAACTCATAATGACCCCCTGTGTCTCTAACATACATGCAGACATACGTATTTTGATGTTGGGTGACATTTTCTTAGAACACCAGCTGTTTTATTAAAAACATTTCCTTGTCCTATGCACGTTAGAGGAAGGTTCCAGCCAGATGACCAAAACTGCATGCTGATTGATTTCTTTACAGCTGCTTGCCGAGATTATCAATTCCCTGGCCTATTTGGGGATGGTGTCTCTCTCTCTCTATCCCTAGACAACAGGCACACTCAGATGGGCACACTGGGATGATGTCATCCCAGGGGCGAATCCTAGTTGGTGAATTAGGGCTTATCACGCTGTGCTCTCACATAGCTAAGGTCGGAATCACCTGTATATATACCTATATATATTCAGTGCTCAGTGACACTATGGTGGGGCTTTTTTTGTGTTACTCTTTTTTTGTCACAATTTTGCTTTTAACATGTTTCATCATTCTTATTATTGCATTTCATGCCATTTTATCTAAGACACAGCTGATTCAATAAATCTTACTGAACCATCTTGTGCCTCTATTTGTCTTTGCACGTGTGAGACTCTTGTGACTGAGAGAAAAGGATGAGATATAATCCACCACAATTTCCCTGAGAAGTCATTCTTGTCATGCACCCGGTTGCCACAAATCATCCCTGCTCTCGGGCAGAGGTGAGGTGCTGCTAGTTAGCTGAAAACCGGATTAGGCTAAAAGTTGTCACATGGTGTGGGATTGGACTCAGTTCTCCATAATTCAGGTGGTACTGCGGCCCAAATCCAGCAGCCTCATTAGGATAACAAGAGCCCAAGTGACAGATGAAAATATTGTAATTTTCTTACACTGAGGTATGTGTACACGCAACACTTTTTTGTGCACATTTAATCATATATATATATATATATATATATATATATATATATACATACAACCTAGTGGCGATCGCCACTAGGTAGTTATAAGTAGGATCACGTTTCTATGCAAAAGACGTTTTTTTACTTGCCTATAGTTTTGGCACCGCTTCACGAATCTTCACAAAACTTTCCAAAATAATTTGCCAGTTCCGTCAGCTGGTGCCTTGAAAGTTTTGGGGTGATCCATCTGGGGGTGGGGCCGAGAAAATAGGGGGGATCCCAAAACATCCTTCCCCCATTAATTTTTCCATAGGGATCTTGAACAGCGATAGCACAAAAACTACCAAAAGGACTCCCCTCCCACCACCCTCTGGCTGAAAATCCATGAACCCGCTCGTAAAAAAAAAGAAAAAAAAAAAGAAAACGAAGCGCAGGAGTTTAATGCCCCTGGGCGGGCCAATACCCGAGGGCTTTTAGAAAAAAAAAAAGCAGGGGAGCCTCCTCCTTCGGCCCCAGGGACCACCACCTCCCCTGGGCTCATTTTTTTTGGATGCATGTTGGGCTGTGGCCCCTCCGCTGCTCCAGGGACCAACACCTCCCTGGGTCAATCTTGTAATTAATGCAGGGGGGCCATCTGGCCCCCGTTGCCTTGAGGACCACCACACCCTGGGGCAAGGCTGTAGTTGGAGCAGAGGGCCATGTGGTCCCCTCAGCACCTAGGAGACCATCACCCCCCCGGCGCAAGACTGTAGTTGGAGAGGGGGGGCCATGAGGCCCTCTGTGCCCCTGGGACCACCAACCCAGGTCAAATGTTTAAAAAAATAAAGGAGGTCCTTATGGGACCCCCGCACCCTGGGAACCACCACCCCTGGGGCCATGTTCTCATTGGAGGGGGCCGTGCAGCCCCCTTGAGAAGCCTCTGATGGCCCTGGGGATCACCACCCCCCAGGGCCGGCTCCTGCTATGTTGGACTTTGACAGCGGGACCTTTAAAGAAGGTCCTGCTGTCAAAATCCAAAGTTTCATTTCTATCCCCTGCATGTGTGCAGGGGACAGAGATGAAATGCATCAGCAAGTACGGAGAAGCATTGGCACTGCAAGGGAAGCTTTAAGGCTTCCCCTGAAGTATCAGGTAGTCCATAAGGGCATTGTTTAAAAAAAAAAAATTGTAGGGACTGCGGTCTCGCAAGGGAAGCTTTAAGGCTTCCCCTGAAGTATCAGGTAGTCCATAAGGGCATTGTTTAAAAAAATAAAATTGTAGGGACTGCGGGTCTCACATAGTCCGTAAAGGGCTTTATTATATATATATATATATATATATATATATATATATATATATATTTTTTTTTTTTTTTTTCTTTTTTTACAAAAAAGAAAAATGTAGGGCCTGCATGAGGTCCCTTGAGGGCTTCCCATGCGGTCGTAGATCTTCACACTGAGCTATGGGAGTTTGAGTACAGCTTGATTTATTTCCATTTTTTTAATTAAAAAATTTGACTTTTTAAAATATATATTTAATACATTTTTCATTGTTAAATCTAACCAAAATATCTCATTCTAAGTATATGAGATATCAAATTTTAAAGAAACTCATTTGCCCCCACTTACACACCTACTTAGGCACTTACTCACAGACCCACTCAGACACTCACGTACCTACTCACAAACCCACTGACACCCTCATGCAGCCACTCAGAAACCCACGCACAGACTGACGCACCCACTAAAACACTGATGTACACACTTTCACACCCAGACAGACAATCTGACAGTTACTCTCACCCCCAGATACACCCTCTCACACCTATTCTCACACCCAGAGAAGCTAGAGCTAACTCCTGCCACACATGATGAAAGGGCTGTGCACAGCATGGGTTTGGGCGATTGGGGAGGTCTTGCAGGCAACCTCTCCTGTTCATGAGTAAAGGACATGCATGCACGGTTGAGTGCTTCTACGGGGTTGGTCTGAGGACCTGGCCGGCGGGCAGATTCTGTGGCCAACCACCACTGAGCACGGGCGAAGGCCGTGCACTGCGGTGGTTGGATTAACATATAGTAATTAAAATTACTATTCGTTAAAAAAAAAATTGGAAATTCACTGAAAAAGACAAAGGTTACAGGGACATTATAGTTAGGAAATAAAACAAAAAAAACTTAGAATACAAAAAAACTTAGTTCACTGAAAAAAACAAAGGTTACATGGATGTTATTGTTAGATTCTGAATTTACTTGTAGAAAACCATAGAAATTCAGCAGTTATAGTTACCTGAGATAACTATAACCAGCGCTCCTGTAATGCACTGCTTATGACCTCACATATTACATCACTCATTACATGGTCAGTGACATCACTGATGACATCTCATACAACATCACTGATGACATCATCCACACACAGTCATACACCCACAACTGACACAACCACTCACTCATCCATACACTATTAACCGAGGTATTCACAGACTCATACAGTTACTTAAACTCCCACCCATACACCACTGTCACACCCTCTCATACTCACACAGCCCATTAATAGATCACTATTCTAGTGACACATCCAATTAATCAGCTGTAGGAACACTGACACACTCACGCGCTCACCCATACAGTCACTGACATAGTCACTGATTCATCATTGCAGTCACATACACACACAATCACTCAACTATACAACTATTCACACACCACCTCACTCACATGAACAGGCACTTACATACCCACTCAGTCACCCATACAGCCATTCACAAAGCCACTCACTGACCAACACAAGTTCTCACACATCCACTCACTAGCCCATATAATATTTGACTCACCCACTCAGTGTGATGCTGTGGACTACAGCAGTGTCCCTTTATCGGGCCGCGGTTAGGCTGGCAGTCTGCGTTTGAAGACGCCGGAACCACTGCAGCATATTTTGTGGCAATTTCTTGCCATTTTGTGCCGCGGTGTGGCCCAGAAGGCACATTTCATGCTCCGGTTCGTGCCCCGGTCCCTGGCAGCCTCCCTGTCTTTTCCTTCCCACTTACCTTACTTGGGTCCTTTTTCTTTTGTTCTTTTCTTCCTTTTCTTCTTTGTTTATGTCTTCTTTCTTCTTGGTTCTCCATATTATCTTCTTCTGTGGTGGTTGTCTTCCCAGCATGCCTTGTTCCTTTTCTTTTTCTACTTGTTTTTTTTTCATTAATTTCTGTGTGGCTTTTCCCAATCCAAGATGGTGTTGTACGTTCTTCCTATTTTGTCACTTCCTGTTTTATGGTATATAAGCAGTGCAGTTCCCTCCTTCCTTGCGTTGCAAACACTTCCGTCTTGGTGGTGATCCTCGCTCCTGTATCCAATTTTCGTCTCGCTCCTGCTTATTTTTCCCTGCGGATTTGACTTCTATTTTTGCCTTTTTCATAGTGTTTTCCTCTTTTTAGGAGTTCCTGTGATAGAAGTTTTTTCCCATGATATGGATTTTTCCTCTGGGACTCCTATTGGAGGGTACGGTCTGCCTTGGCATTTTTCTAGTCAGCAGCACCATGGCTACTAGAAGGGGTCGCCCTTATCTTGGCCATTCCAGAACAAGTAAGAACCCAGGCGTCCTGACAAGTACTGCAGCCTACAGCAGTAAGAGACATGCAGACCGTGACAGATTGCAATGCCCAAGGAAACCAGCGTTGTATCAGAACCATGGAGGGGCCATTTGAAGATGTTGTTGAGAATGCACAATCCATGCTTCATCCTGTGCAACAATAAGCCCAAGAATTACAACAACTTTGTGCTGAGAATACCGCTCAACAGCAAGCCTTGACTTCTCGATCCATGGATATACCTCCTGTGTCTACCTCGACACCATGGTATTCGGGAGATCCTCATAAAGTAAAGGAATTTCTTAACTCTTTGACAGTCTTCTTTGCCTTTCGCCCCTTCAAATTTTCATCTGACAAAGCCAAGGTGGGTTATTTGATCAGTGCCTTGTCCGGCCCCATTCTAGCTTGGGCGACCCCCTTGGTATTCACTGAGGATCCTGTATTTTCCAATTATCCTGCCTTTATTAAGCTCTTTAAACAGATGTTTGAATGACCCGGGCTGGAGGCTGCTGCTGAAGAAGCATTATGCAATATACAGCAGGGCAATCAGGATGTATTACAATACATAACCCAATTTAAAGAGTTAGCAGCCGAGACCACTTGGGTGAAATGCACTTTTGTAACCCTGTTTTGTCAAGGATTGCAAGAAGAAATCAAGGATGAATTGGTGCATTCTACTCAATTAGAATCCCTGAAAGAACTGATGGATCAAGCATTGAACATAGAGTATCGGTTGCGGGAACGTAAGATGGAAAGGCGAAAGACTCGATTGCAGTATCAGTCCGGAATACCCCGTTCCACAGCCCGTCGTTCTGATGAAGTCCATCCTGAGATGAATAAGTCTAAATAAGAAGAACCCATGCAGATAGTCCTAGTCTGTGGTCCTTTATCTGAAACTGAAAGAGAAGATAGGTGACAAAAGGGCCTTTGGCTTTATTGTGGCAAGGCTGGTCATTTAATCCGGATGTGTCCCGTCTGTCCTTCCAGACCTACAGGAAATGCCAACTCCCGCCCCCTGTAAGGATGAAGGGGACAGGAGGAGTAGGCTCACCTTCGATATATTCCTCCAAAGAGAATACCACAGCTCTGTTTATATTGTCTGTTACCCTACAGTGTCCCCATGATCAAGAAGAACATGTATCTGCGTTATTGGATTGTGGAGCAAGCAGTATATATTTGGATGAGACTTGGGTGAAAACAAGAGGAATACCATGAATTCCTAAAGAGATGCCAGAACATGTCAACACAGTTGATGGCTCCCCGCTAACCTCAGGACCAGTGGTGGATTCTACACCCACCCTCTGTCTGCATTTTGGAAAACATCAGGAACACATTACCTTTGATCTAATATCCTCCCCAAACCGTATAGTGGGAATTCCCTGGCTGACTCAGCACAACCCAAGTATTAATTGAGATACAAGAACAATATCTTTATCATCATAGTTTTGTCAACATAACTGTTACTTCACAAACTCTTATTGGTCCCCAAAAGGTTTAATCCTTTCCTCCAAAGACAAGAGCTGCACTATTAACATGATACAAGGAGTACTAAGTTGTTATCAAGAATACTGTGATGTATTCCAGAAGCCTGGAATACCAGCTTTACCTCCACATCGGGTCTATGACTGCACCATTCCTTTGATTCAGGGAGAAGTGGTTCTGTTTGGACAGATGTATTCATTGACCGAACAAGAAAAGAAGGTAATTAAAGGATACCTAGATAATAATCTTCATCTCCTGCTGGGGCTCCTTTTTTTTTCATTCCGAAGAAATCTAATGATCTGCATCCCTGTGTTGACTTTCATGCACTGAACAAGATGGCCATCAAGGATCGATGCCCCATACCCCTTATTAGGGATCTACTTAACGCGGTCCAAGGTGCCAAGAGGTTTACGAAATCATATCTAAGTGGTGCTTATCTCTTATGTGTCAAGGAAGGATATGAATGGAAAACAGCTTTTCGTACTCCATTTGGCCATTATGAATACTGAGTCATGCCTTTTGGTTTAAAAAACGCACCCTCAATATTCCAATGATTTATGGACTACGTGTTCTCTGATTTATTGAATCAGAGTGTGGTGATATATCTGGAAGACATTCTAGTATATTCACACATTCCTGAACAACATACTGAGCATGTCCTTCAAGTTTTGGAAAGACTCAGACAGAATCAGCTGTACTGCAAACCAGAAAAATTTGAAATTAACAAAACAGAAGTACAGTGTCTTGGTTTCTGCATCAATCAGAGCAGAATAGCTATGGATCCAGACAAGGTACAAGGCATTTTGTATTGGCCCTCTCCCTCTTCTATTAAGGAAACCCAATGCTTCCTAGGTCTCTCTAACTTCTATTGGCAATTCATACAAGACTTTGCCCATCAACAAAGCTTTATCACCCAGACCATCAAAGGAGAAAATGTGAAGAAGGGATTTGTTTGGACTGAAAGTGCAGAGATGGCCTTTCAAAATCTGAAACTGGCCTTTACCCAAGCTCCTATCTTACGGCACCTGGATACAACCAAGAAGTTTATAGTGGTCACTGACGCCCCCGAGAGAGCTATTGGTGTGGTCTTACTTCAGAAACAAGAAGATGGTGGCCTGGAAAATCCTTAGCTTCCTTACTGACAGATGCCGAACGCAATTATCCTGTGTTAGAACAGGAATTACTTGCTCTCAAGGCTGCCTGTAAAGAATGGAGACATTTCCTAATGGGTACTTAGGAACCGTTCGAAGCAAGAACTGATCATTGAAATTTACAATGTCTCTGAAATTTTCTGTGTCGAAATAGCTGTCAGGCAAGATAGGCTTTCTTTTTAAGTCAATATGACTTTGTAGTGACCTATACTCCTGGATCTCAGAACCTAGTGGCTGATGCCTTATCTTGTCGCTGTCCAGAAAGCGCTAACACTTCCTCTCCAAAGATAATAGAACCCAGTCAAATCATCAGAGTTGCCCAGTCCTTTCTTGATTGTGTTAAGACAGAATACCAATATCTTCCACTTGAAGAATGGACTACCTTGAGTCCTCAATTACAAAAGAATCAGGAATACTTCTATCATCAAAACTCTCTATTTTTGCTGACTAAGAAAGTACAGATCGAGGCTTTACAGATGTTTCATGATTCCCCTGTGGGTGGACATCGAGGAATCAAGACGATGCAGTAGTTTCTCGTACGCTCTTTTTGGTGGCTTACACTTAAAACCGATGCCGAATCCTATGTAACATCATGC